>NW_022900928.1:126743496-126900798 GCF_012274545.1 Fukomys damarensis
TTTTTTTTTTTTTTTTTTTTTTTTTTTTTTTTTTTTTTTTTTTTTTTTTTTTTTTTTTTTTTTTTTTAACTTTACCTAGTAGAAAAGCAAGTAGATCTTCCAGAGTGCTTGGATATCTGGAGACCTGGCTTAGCTGAGTAGACGTACAAAACCGAGCATCATAGGGAAGGATGTTCAGTAGCAGATTCCAGAGTACCACACATTTCAGGAAAGAGACGAATCTATTTTCTATGGATTGTGAAAAAGTCAACATGCGGTGAGCCTGGTTAATTCTGTGGAAAGTGTGCTGTGGGATTTTTGGATCACTTTCCTGTTGGGATAGATATCCCTGGCCAGCACTCTCCCCAGTATATTCTGAGTCTGCGCAGCTCTGGAAGATGGTGGCTTGATGGGGAAGGGGAAGACAGGCTGTCCCAGAGTCATGGCCTCACCAGGGTCCTCCTGACCAGGTCCTGCTCTCCAGACCATCAGCTGCTGTGTGTGGTGTCCCCATTCCACAAGGAGTCCGCCTGGGAGAGGCTTCCACAGAGTCAGCTCTCCCTGAAGACTTCCTCCAGCAAATGAGGAGACTCAGAACACTTTTATAACAGAATGGCTAGGAGGAAGATTCATCTTGATTCACTGATGCTAAGTTTTCACTGGAGTCACTTCATTTTTACTTAGATTTCATAAAATTTCCACTTGAAAAATTAAGATTCATAGGGCTGGGGATTTAGCTCAGCGGTTCGCTGGCCTGCCTTGCAAGCGCAAGGACCTGAGTTCAATCCCCGGTACCACAAAAAAAAAAAAAAAAAAAAAAAAAAAATTAAGATTCATGTACCCAGGTTGTTCCGATCATATGTAAGAGTCATCCAACAGCTAAGATGAGCACCAAACGCTGTAATTATTTTCTCCAACAGTTACACCCATATCGACGGGCCTGATTTACCTTTGTACAGAGTTCATTTGACTTTGATACAAAGCATTTGTTTGACACTGCCTTTGTTCAAGTTAAGTACACCGAATAATTCTGACATCAAGTCTATATTCGTATCATGACATTAATGAATAAAATTAGAGCTCCCATCACACTGGCCACACGTCAAGTACTCGATGGCCACTGTAGGGCTGCTGTATTGGCCATTGTGGGCATCAAATATGTCGTTGCTGCCTGATGCCATCAGAGGTATTTACAGAAGTTTACCTGTGGTCAAGTCAAGACAGTGGCCAAGCTCAGGGACATTAACATTTCTGTTTTCTCTGCCTGGCTTGGAGTTTCACACTTAGAGTTTCACACTGACTCTAGAATGCGTGGTTGAGCTAGGGAGCTGCTGTGCTTCGTGGCATTTCAACCAATCCCTTTCTGTGTAAAGTGCTCAGGCATTTGCTGAGTGGTTGCTAATTTCACGCTCTAGCTATTTATAGCTCCAAAATAATGTTTGATGCCTAACTTGTTTCACCTGGAGTGAATTTTTTAAACTATGTGTTCAAAGAGAATAAAGACTGTCATACACATTGCCTCTCCATTTTGCTACATGAGTTTAAATACTGTCTCCTATTCCTTGGGTCTTCAGTGTTTCCCCAAAGGACCATGTGGTAAAGCCTGGCTGTCCTGGGTAGCACTATAGGGAGTTGGTAGGGACTTTGGTAAGTGGGGAGTCCTTTATGCTATTGAGGATGAACCCTGGAAAGGGATTGTTTCATTCCCCTCTTTCTTTTGCACTTCCCCATCACGAGGGGAGCAGGTTTGCTCTGCCAAATGCTCCGCCACAGTGTGCTGCCGTATTGAAAGAAAATGTAGGGAAACTTCAAAATCTGTGATCCAAGCTAAGGCCTTTCTAGTTTTCAATGTATTGTCTCAAGTATCTGTTGTAGTAACAAGAAGCCAACACTCCCTTCTGTATAAATTCAGCTTTGCTATTTCTGAATTGGTACCACTGGACAGCAACTTAAAGCAAGATCAGAGAAGTGATCTAAGCAATTTCTGAATCCAAGCCTGATTTTATTTTTTTTGCCTTGGTTCATATCTCGTCCAACTCTCAGAAATCTATAATTTAATGATTTTATAAATATGTCAAAGAGAGAAGCTCAAAATTCAAATAAATTTCAAGTTTATGACGGCTTGTTTTCCATATATGTATGGATTAATAAAATTCTGAATTTTAAATAGAGTTTTAATATTTAGCCCCATGAAAAGCACAAAGGTAAAAATGTTATGTGGAAATGCATTTCTTGAAGGAAATGTTCCTAAATTATATTAGCAATATCCTTTGGTAAATATTCCTCCACTGTGCGTTTTGGTGAAAGATCAACCAGCAGGTCAGGTGTAATTTTATCTGGGTTGAAATCTTCAGTTTTAAAATAAGGATGACAGATAAATAACAGTCTTTTCAGATACAATCTATTCTGGCCAATGAGCACTGATGTACCTTTGCTAGAAAATGATTCTTTGTGCTCAGGTCTTCTTATGAAAGTCCCTAGTTCAAAGCACATTCAGTGAAGTAAATCACACAACCAACTTAAAATAGCCATGGCTTCTCTTATACGAGAGAGACCCAAACTTTTATAAATAAGGAGCAAAAGGAAAGGTAGATAATTAAGGAGATGGTTCTTTCTCACATGGGAAGTGGATCAAGAGATGGAGGTGGAAAGAAATAGGAGGGGAGGGGAAGAAAGAAGGAAATAAGATGTGCTATACACATGTACCAACTCCTCACAGAAAACATAAACACTGTGTACGACAAACACGTACTAATAAAGGGAATGATCTGAAAAGTAAAGCAGTGCAGTTATGCACTATCATTTCCTCCATCACAGTTCTCTGTGGACCCTTTTATAGCAAGAGCTAGAATATCTTCATAGTAAATGTGAAAGTTACATGCACGTATGCAATCTAATTATAAAAGAAGATAAAGTGGTACCTCTGTTCACAAACTTAATGCCATCCACAATTCTGGGAAAGATGGCCACTTTTGTGTTTGTGTGGGAAGGAAGGCTGCAATTGTGATTTTCATCAAATGAAGAGTTTGCAACAAAACCAAAGTTTTGGCCAAATGCTTTTGTGGGAACCAAATTGTACCCAAACAAAAGCATTTGTAGAACTGTACAAGGAATTTCCTAAATAGTAATGTAATGAGCCATTTGTTTATGGAGCAAAGTCTAAATATTGTAGTTATGTGCTCATAAATATGCTCCTTTTGGGAGCAGGTGTCTTGTTTACAGTTTGGTTTTATCAGAATGTCTGGGTGCAATAATGCTTAATAAGTGTTTAACACTGAGAGTGGCACTAGAGTAATAAATCTCAGACAGGAAGTTCAACTTCCAGCATTATACTGTTCTTACAATGTCTTTACAAGATATTTTATATGAAGTCAATATTTTTACACTGCTTTTTCCTGGGCCAAATTATCTGTACATATTTTTTCATTCTTTGCTTTTACTGAAATATGGAAGAAAGAGACCAATCACAATCTCTCTCTCCCCCGCTCCCCTTCTCCCTCTCTTCCTGCCAGAAAAGGATCATCAAACGGCAGCCTGGTTTAACTAACGTAATTTTCTCCTTTAATAGAATAATCAGTGAGAATTGAACTCTACTAGACAGATATTTTCATATGGGTTCATTGTTTTCCTTGAAGGAAAATATGTTTGCAGATTCTTAGTACCAGTGGACTCCAAGCCAGTGGGAAACTAAAACCTCCCGTATAGATAGTTTAAAACCTGTCTGAATAAACACGAAAGATTTATGAAGGCAGTATGCCTCACATCATAAAGCTCTTTTGCGTATTAAACTGTCCCTACTACATGGAAATTCCAGAACCAGCAACATTCACGAGCCCAACTAGGTAAATTTTAAAATACGTATTGCCTAAGCCTACATTAATTTCCAAAACATAAAAACTTCACTGTTCTTTTGAGTTCAGAGTTTAGTTAATTGAGGGGATCTTGAGAGGTTAATTTGAAAGTGTACCTCTTGGTATTTAAAGGAGATTCTGTTTTTAAACTTACTGTGTTGATGTGGAATAATTACTTCCACAGAAGCTAGTCAAGACCAGCATGTGGCACTGCTGAGATAAATAAATACACTCTTGTTCTAAGAAGATCTTCTTTGAGAAACATAATTTCACAGATGATTCTTAATAAATATACCTGAGCTGGCCTAAATGAAAATATAGGGGAAATTAATATTATGGCATTCATATCATCTCTAAATGATAAAATATGTTTACCAATTATTCTCAGCAAATTTATATTAAAGAGAGTCTGACAATGACTTAGGATATGGAGGAATTACTTTTTTTTTGGTTATTAAACAAGAACAAAATTTATTAGTTAATTATCCCAAGTCTGTTTACCTCAACTTTGGAATAGTCAGCACTCCTGGCTTAGACCATCAGTTACCTAAAAATGGATCTAGAACTAAGAGAATCTACATTTCTATTGATTTGAGTTCCTATGAAATAGTGATGTTGATTTTCAGGGCATCATTTCTCCAAATTTCAGATTTTCTGCCACCACAGTCTAAACTGCTTAAGCTTTAATCTAGATTTTTAAAATAAAGCTGCTGCTACTGAGAAGGAGAAGAAAAGAACATTTACATTTATCATTAAATATCGATATGAAGCAAGTGATTTGTAAAGATTATCACTTTTAAATTTTGTGAGCTCTCTGAAATTTAACAAATTAACTGAAACACAAAATGACCCAGAGCACAGTTTGAATGAAATATTTGCTTAAAAATCATGCACACTTTCTAATGTACCACATTACCTCCATTAGTTAATAATTACCTGCTGTTGTTCCACTTGTGAATTCACAAGCCATGAGCACAGTTCTTCTAGCTTTCACCTGCAGGTTCACTCTCCATGGGACTTAGACCCCAGTCCGTGGGTAGCAGTGTAGGGGGGCAAGTATAACACTTTTTTATGGTACTTTTTTCAATCTGGTTCACTCATTTCTCCTTGTGAATCATCTCTACAAAACCTCACCTTAGCATCAGTTACCCTTAGACAAACCTTAGTCTCTAGAAACATATGTAGTTAATATATGATAAGGGTAAGGTTCAATATGTTTGATTTGGGCCATCATATTGTTGAAAAATGTAATGATGCCTGTGTGATCACACATTCAATATTTCTATCTAGCTAAACAACTGAAAAGAACCAAAGCCCACAATATGAAATGAGTTCAAGGCAGGTAATCCTTCCTAGAGGAGGATTTCATTACTTCATGCCTAAAATTACACAGAGTTGTGTTTTGTTTTAATCTTGAATGTCCAGTATATTCTCAAAGATGCCAGAGTAAAGGGAACTGAAATTACATGAGTTAGAACCAGAGAACAGTAGACCAAAGCAACAGATCCACCATGACTTAGATTGAGGAATCATCAGACACAAACTGCAAAACAACTGCCTATCGTGTTTGAAGAAGCATTTAAATTATCCAAACATGGACAAATCTGTAGTAAACAGAAAGCTATAAAATGTAACACAAGAGATTATTAAAAAGAACCAAAAAGAACTGCAACTGCAAAACTGTAATTGAAATTTAGATACAACTGATAATGATTTAGTTACTTTTCTCATTGCTGAGAAAAAACACCCAAGTTAAAGGAGGAAAGGTTTATTTAGCTCAGTTTGTAGAGGTTTCAGTCCATAATTGGCTGGCTCTAAACCAAGGTGGCATGTGGCAGAGGGGCAATAGTTCATGGTGGTAAAAGACAGCAAAAACAATGAGACCTTAACAGCCTCTTTCTACCCTTTTTATCTTATTCAGATTACTTAGGGCAGGTGGCATTCACACCCTTAATCCAGTGCCCTTGGGCCTAGCATTGCACCAAGAATCAATTCCAAAATCACAACTTAGGTCCAGCCAGATCTGAAAAAGCCCACCTATGATCATATGAGGCTTTGAGTGGACAGTTAAACACCAGCCATAACATCCCTCCCCTGGCCCCACTAAGACTCATGCACATCACTTTCTCAAAAAGACATTTAGTCCATTTCTAAGAGTTGCCAAAGTTCTAAGAGTTTCAGCATTGCTGAAAAGCCCAAGTCCTAAGTCTCCTCTGAGATTTAAGGCAAATTCTTAGCTGCAAGCCCCTGTACAAATGAAAAGAAAATTAAACACTTCCAAATTCAATGACACAAGATAGACATTGCCATTCCAAAAGGTACCAAGAGGAGGATACAAAGCAATGGCACCAAAGCAAGTCCAAAATCCAGCACAGAAGATATTAAGTCCAGTAGTTCCATGTGCACATCAGAGGCAATCCTCTGGCAAGATGTGTGGGTAGCTCTGCCCTTGTACCACTTCTGGTGGTTGTAATTCCTATGGTTTCTCTCTTTGGCCAACTTTCCTCCTTCCTTTGTAGGTTTCACACTCACAGCTTCACACATTGCTTTCTCAGTGGCACACTCTCAATTGCACACCCCACAGTTCTTGCATTCTGCATGCACCTAAAACCAGCACCATGTGCTGATGCCAAAGTCTGCTGCCAGCTGGAGCAATAGCCAGGCTTCTTTGTCTCTTGGCCATAGGGGTCCAGTACTTACGTACTTGAGGAACAAATCCTGAGGAACAACTTCCCTAGGCCACTGCCATTCTGGAACATGGTGCTCTGGGAGTCTCTTCTCTAAGCAAAGTCTTTCACTTTTGCAACTTTGAGGCTACAAAGGGTGGGGTCCTGCTGCTTCTTGTGGTACCCTCAGGCCATTCTTTTATTCTCCTGTTCCTTCTCAGCAATCAAGATATCTGCTCTGTCTTCGCAGTCCACATCTTTACTGGAGCTTCTTTTCTGGCCAAACTCACCATATTTTAAATCATTCTGCTGGACTCTTTGTTCTTGATTCTCAACATAAATATGGCTAAAAGCCCCCAACAGTAGCCATGTCACTGCCTCAATGTTTAACTGCCTTGAAATTTCTTCTGCAAGATTAATTAGTTCACCACCCTTAATCTTAGTCTCAGACAAAGTCTCTGGACATGAGTAAAATGCAGACAAACTTTCTGCCAAGGCACAACACATATCATTTGGAGTCCAACAGCCAAAGCAGTCCTTCTTCCCAGTAGAAACTTCTAGTGCCTGGTCTTTACCAGCAGCATTTCTATCAACCTTCTGGTCTTCCGAGCTCTGACCAAAATCTCCCATCAGTACAGCCTAAGGCTCTATTTTTTCATCCAGGACCTCTGAACCTTTCCAAGCTCTTCTCACAAGCTAGGCCCAAGGGCTCCTGAACCATATGGTCAGGTATAAGCACAGCAATGACCCCAATCTTGGTGCCAAATTTTGTCTTAGTTACTTTTCTCATTGCTGAGACAAAACACCCAAGTTAAAGGAGGAAAGGTTTATTTAGCTCACAATTTGTAGAGGTTTCAGTCTATAATTGGCTGGCTGTAACAAAGGACAGCACATGGCAGAGTAGCAATAGTTCATGGTGGTAAAAATTAGCAAAAGCAACAAGAGATCTTAATAGCATATATCTGCCCTTTTTATCTTATCCAGACTACTTAGGGTGTGTAGCAGTAACACCCTTAATTCTAGTGCCCCCATGTCTAGCATTGCCCCTGAATCAATTCTAGTGTCACACACTCTAGATCCAGCCACCTCTGAAAAAGCCCCACCTATGACCACATGAGGCTTTGCGAGGATATCTAAAACACAAGGCATGACAGGTAGGTTTAATAGTAGGCTGAGCTGCAGGAAAATGTGCAGAATGGAAGATGGGAAGCAGAGAGATACAGGAAAAGTGGGAAAGACAGTGCAGAGACACCGTATTTAATTGGAGATCCAGAAGGAGAGGAAAGAGAACATGATACAAAATGATAGTGGCTGGGAATTTTCCAGAACTGCTAAAGAAAATCAAATATTCAAGAAGTTTATTGAATTAAATATAATAAAAGTGCTATGATCTGGATCTAATATGTTTCCCAAACCCTCATGTGTTGAAGACTTGCTTCCCACTGGGGCAGTGTTCAGAGCTGGAACCTTTGAAGAGTAATAGGATCATCAGAGCTTTAACCTCATCAATGAGTTAATCCTCTGAGGGATTCATAATTTAATTGGCTATTGGGAGGTGGGGAACACTGTAAGAGGTAGAATCTAGTTGAAAGGAAGCAGTTCATGAAAACATGCCCTTGTAGGGTCCCTGGCTCCTTCGCCTCTTTTTGCTTCTTGGCCACTGGGAGAGGAGGAAGTTTCTTTTACTATGCCCTTCCACTATGATCTTCTCTACCATGGAACTAAAAACAACTAGGCCTATCCAACCATAGACTGAAATCCCTGATACCATGAGCCAAAATAAATCTTTTCTCTTTTTAAGTTAGCTCATGTTTTGTTTCAAAGCTATCACACACACACACACACACACACACACACACACACACACACACACATGCTTGTACATAGACACCCAAAAGAATATCAAAAATACCTAAAGAATATAAAAAGAAAACTTTAAAGTCTATTCTCAATGAAGAATAAAGATGAATCTTTTCTACTATATAGCATAATAAACCATTGAAACTTAGTGGTAGAAAATAACAATTTTATTATGCTAAGAATTTCTGTGGGTTAGGAGTTTATGTAAAATACAGCAGGGATGGTTTGTCTTTGTCTATTTGTGTGTGATGACTGGCTTGGATGACTTGACTGAGGCCAGGCTCACCAGGATTGTCAACAGGCATGCTACATGAGGTCTCTCGAGTAACAGACATTTCAGGCTTATCTAATATAATTTTTTACATGGATGCTGAACTCAGTCATGGTGAGTACCCAAGAGATGTGTGGCCCTTAATGACCTAGCCTTAGAAATCATATAACATTAATTCCACCAAATACTTTAGGGTAAAGAGGTTGGAATCACACCCAGATTCATGTACAGGGAACAAGACACACTCTTGAGAAAATCAAAAAAATCTGCTGCTGTTTTAAAAATTACTTTTTCAAAACTAGGAAAAGCTAGATATAAACTGAGGACAAGTCTCCATACAGATATGAATTAATTATAAGAACTCAAATAAGTTCATCTGATAGGAGCTTGGTAGCACTCTTTGGAAATCTATTTTACTATTAAAATATTGGGCAACCAGTTAGTAAATGAGAGATGCCAGGCTTATGTGCATTTTATTTGTGATGTCAAGAGATTTCTAGGAGAGATGATCAATGTCTTATCTATCCGTTTCAGTGTGAGCTAATCCATTTAAAAAAAATTGTCAGGATGGCCTTTCCAAAATTTAAAAAGAAATGAACTTTAGTTCTAGAAAACCTCAATTCAGTAGAACTATAGGTAACACCACAAATTGAACAAGTTAGACAAATGGAAAAATAAATGTCAAAATCTCCTTACTTCTGACCAGTGCGTTTGATTAGAACATAATAATCAATTAAACCTTCCCTAACTCTCCAAGCTCAGTCTTAGGCCCACTTCTGTGGTCAAGGAAGTAGAACATAGTAACTGTTTTCATCTAAGTCTTGAGCCAATCCCTTGAAATTGTGAAGACATTAATTTTCTTGAAAACAAACGTATGAAAATGTCAATTTGGAGGAATTCCGTGAAGACAAATACATTCTGCCGTTAGAGCCACTTTCAAGTATTCACGATAGGAAAATATAGATTAACAACAGAGGCAAAAGAATAGCTTCAATAAGGTTATGTAAGATCATATTGTCTTTTGGGGGAAAATGGCTGGAGGAAATGATACCTGAAATCGTCTGCCCTTGGAACTACAGGAATAGACTATTCTGTCATAGGATTGCCTAATTGTTTTTCCATAGTAAAGCAGAAAAATAGATGCACCTTGAGACTGTAATGTTAAGTGAAATAAATCAGACACACGGATTTAACTATCACATGGTTTCTTTGTTTCTTTTTAGTACCGGGATTGAACTCGGGTCCTTGCGCTTGTGAGGCAGGCCACCGAACCGCTGAGCTAAATCCCCGGCCCTACATGGTTTCTTTTATATTGAAACCTAGAGTGAAAATAAGTATGTTGATGCACCTTTCACATAAGGTCAATTGCTTTCCAAAGATACCTGGGTAGTCAGTGGTAATTGAGACTCAAGGCTGTAAACCTCTTACCCCAAGGCCAATGCTCCTGTGACAATGTCTTCCTGGGCCAGGGTTTAGCTCAGTGGTACCTCTGCCTGCCTTGCAAGAGCAAGGACCCGAGTTCAATTCCCCAGTACCAAAAAAAAAAAAAAAGAAAATGTCTTCCTGTCCTCTAATAATAAAATAACTGTCCATAGAAGTATCTCCTTCATCTAAACATGACTTGAATCACAGAATTCGTACGCTATTTTAAGCTGGAATTACGGCAATAGTGTTGTGGTTTGCATCTGGAATGCCCCCCACCAAAGCCTTCTATACTGAATCAGTCCATTGTGACTGGACTATGGGGTGCTACAGATGCCTTGCTGTTAGAGGTGGGGCCTGGTGGCAGGCTGGTCATAGTGGGCATGCTCTGGGAGGCTGCATTTCCCTCCTTGTTCCTCTGTTCTCTCTCTCCATTTTCTGGCCACCATGATGTGAGCCGCTTTCCTCTGCCAGACCTTGCACCGTGCTGCTTCTGAAACAGACAAGAAACAAGAAATGCCCGACTTTCCCAGTTTCCCTGCCAGCTAGAAGGTCTGTGGCTTGTTCGGCAGCTGTTATACCCCACCCCTATGGACGGGGTAACTCACCTCCTCTGTGACTGCTCTGGCTATGTAGCTGCTCTCCTCCAGGCTGCTGCTACATGAGTGTGGCTCAGCTCCCAGCCAGGGTGCTCTCCCCCAATCCCACCACTGGTGTGCTGCTGCCGCCTCTTCGAAGGAGAGGTGCACCCTAAGGTGGCTAAGATCAGAGAGGAAGGAATCCAAGTCAATTATTGACTTTCCAACTTTCCTGGACCCCAATTAGCTATGATGGACACAGCTGGCCTACCCAAAGATTCTTGGTTTTAGCTCCACCGCTTTTTCCAGAGATGTGACAGCTATCAGTCACAGTTCACCTCACCCTGCCCCCTCAACTAAGTCGCTGCCATGACAGGTGTGGCTGTCCCGAAGCCCTGCAGCCACTTAAACTAATCACACTTGGATCAATCAGCAAACCCAGATTTGAGCCAGTTACTGACTTGAGCTCGGACCAATCAAAGGCTTGCAGCTGCTATATAAGCAGCACTCTCTTCACACTTCTGGGGCTAGACTAGGAGGGCCCTCTCCAGAGCACTGACTCCCTGGTGCTACCACACACAGTTAAAATAAAGACTCCTTTTGCTAGCCCCATAAACCCGCTCTTGAATTGTTTTTCAGGTAGTGTGGGCTTTGAAAATCCTGTAAATCTGTTCTGAACTGTGTTCATTTCACACACACACAAAAGCAGTAGACACTAGTGGTTGTTAGGCCTGAAAAGCCCCAGAGACCAGCAGCCAATGAAGATGAGCAGCAGAGACCAGCACCCAGCAGAGGTGAACTGTGGTGTCCAGCACAAACCAAAGCCAGACAGCAGCTGCAGCTCCAGCAGTGCTGGCATCCGGCATTACCTGGTGTTGTCTGGTGGCATCAGGACCGCTGGCCGAGCTACACTTTTCAGATTCATGATTTCCATCCTAGTTAAGCAAAAGCACCCTCAATGATTGGCAACACTTCTGTCTTGGAGCCAGCCAACTACAGACTGAAAATGTGAGCCAAAATAAACCTTTCCTCCTTTCAGTGTGTGCATCTGGTATTATATCCCAGAGATGAGAAAGTGACTCAGGCAAATGGGTTTCCTATTCTTAGAACACTAAAATAACAGAAAATAATATATAACCTACTTTCATTGTACTTTTTAGTTGAGCTCTGTTCTTCAAAAATGAAAGTTCTTACAGCCCCCTCCCCACACACACCAAAAAACACACAACCAAGTATGAAAGGCCACAGTTTGAATGGGCCTTCCATCTTGGTTGTGTGCTCAAAGACTTCCGCATTTTGACTCCAATGACTTCCAAATCTGTGCCGTATTATCTTGGCTTGAAGTCTGTATACCACTGACTCCACTCTTTCTTTTGCACAGAATTATCTTCCTATTCCTTTTGCATTCCTGATTTCCCATGTCTGAGCTGAACTGTCAAAGTCATTACTCCCTCAAGTGATCTCACTGCTGGTCTGTTCATATTCAGTGACTCTCAACATGTGTGTGAAAGTTTGGAGGCAGATGGCAGTGTTACATTTCTCTACAGTTTCACAAATGGCCATTTTTGGTTTGAGGAAAGACAGCTTCCTCTCTTAGTTTGTAGAAGTAAGATCCAGCACTACCAGGCAAGTTAGATGGGTTTTATTTTGTTGAATGTAACTGACTTACTATAAAATTATTTGAGTACATATCTTACTAAGATTATCTCAATTCCCTCCTGAAAATTTAACATTTCATATTCTTATCAGCATTGCATGAAAATCCCATTTTCCCACACTTTTATAACACTTAAATGTATCAGTCATTTTGATTTTGGCTAAACTGATCTTATTTTTGTTTTAATTTGCATTGTCCTGATTACTAAAAAAGAGATTTTTTTTTTCCCTGTGGTTTTTTTTTTTTTTTTGGTTACTTTCTTTTATTCTGTTTTAAACTCTGTCATTTTCTTTTGTCTATTTTCTTTGGAGGTTTCTTTTCTTCAATGATATAATACTGTATATATTGTAAGAGTTTTTCTAGTCTGTTTTTCTTTTGACTTTGTTTACAATGTTATATAGTTTATGAAACATTTATTTAGTTAAATATATAACTATTTTTTTCATCTGGCTTAACAAGACTACGCCTGACCATATTATAAAATATTTACATACAACTTCCAGTTTTGTAAAGGTGATTTAAAACATTTAGCTTTTACTAAATATTTTATATTTTTATAGATAACTATGACTTTGGTATCCATTGCTAAAAGATGTATTACTCCAAAACTTCGTGGCTCTAGGTAGGATGATTTTTTTCTTTTCATGTTCCAGTGGGTCTAGAGTTTGGATAGACTCTGCTGACTGGTTCTTTTGTTCTCTGTGTCATTAACCGGGCCACACCTTTTAGTTACCTATTGGGCTTCTGTTGCCCTGTATTATTCAGCTTTCCTGTTGCTAGGACAAAATATCTAATACTTGCAATTTAAAGAAAGGGGACAGTTTATTTGGCTTCTGATTTCCAGTTTATTCAATCCAAAGTAAGTTGGGTTCTACAACAAAAAATAGCATGGTGAGAGGGCCTACTGGAAGCCAGGAAGGATGGTGGGCGGGGAGTGGGGCGGGAGAGAGAGGGAGAGGGAGAGAAGGAGAGTGCATGAGCTGAGGATAAGAATATAAAGATACAGTCTTTCAGGTTGTGCCCCCAGGGACCCATCTTTAACTAGACTCCACTTCCTAAAAACACATTTATCTACACATCAATGGATGAATCCACCTCCACTGTCTAGTCACCTCCTAGAATGAGACATCTACTTAGACCATAGCATTTGAACCCTATATGGCTCCCGTCCATCTCATTATACAAATGCATTTAGTATAGCTGTAAGAACTGCCACATTACAACAGTTCCAGCATTGCTGGAAAGTTCAAACTCAGTTTCCCCTGATACTCTAGCCAAACTTTTAGCTAAAAGCCTCTGGAAAAATAAAAAAGAAAATTAAATACTCCCAATATACCATGGCACAGAGTAAACATTCCAAAAGGGAGCACTAGTGGAATAAGAAGGAATTGGGCCTAAGTAAGACAGAAATCCAGCTCCATGGACAAAAGTCAGAGCTGCTTATGACAAGACTTGAGCTAAGAAGGGCGTCAGTGGTCTCACCCCTATGGCATTACCAGTTGCAACTCACATGGCCTCTTGTGAAAGCTCACCTTATTGCCTGCAACTTTCTACAGCAGAGGCTCCAAGTTTTTGGCATTTCTGACTTTCTGGGGGATACACTGCACCTCTGGCCTCATTCCCACATTACCCTTTCAGGGTTCCTTGCCTGGCCTTCTAAGTCTTCTTTGAAATCTGGGGGCTAAAACCAGCAACAAATGGAAAATGCCAGAGTTTGTTGCCATCTGAGACATGGCTGCAGTGGCCTCTGAGTGCCTAAATAGCTGATCATAGCAAAATGAATCTTAAGGAAACAATTTCTTGGCGGCCTTTCTCAAGCAGGGGCCTCACAGGCTCTCTTCTCAAATGATAAGTTTACAGGTTTTCCCACTTCAGCCAGCAAAAGGTGGGAGTCTAGCCAATTTTTGAGACCTTTAAGCCTTTTTATTTCTGTTGTTCTGATGCAAAATAACTTGCCTTCTTTTAAATGCTAATCTTTCTGGTAGCCACACTTTCCTTTGCTACAACATTGCGGATGTTTCCTTTCTGGCAAAGCTGCAAACTTTTCACATCCTTTCACTGTTTTTGCTATTGACCCTTACTGTAGATCTGGCCCACGGTAGAACTACCCATGCCATGACACATTAGGCCACCTTGAGATTTCCTCCACTAGTTTAAAGTCCACCGTCTTTAACCTCAGTCTTCTGCAGTCTTAGGACATAAGCAAAATGAAGACGCATTTTTGGCCAGAGTACAATACACGTGGCCTCTAGTGTAACTGCCAATGGAACCCTTATACCCCACTGGCATCTCATGAGCCTGGCCTTTACAGTCTGCATTTTTATCAACTTTCTGGTCTTTTGAGCTCTGGCCAATGTTCTTCTTCAAGCACTGCTCACAACATTCTAAACATTCTCTAACCTGTGTCTTTGAATTTTTCTAGACTTCTCCCAGAAGCCAGTTCCAAAGGTTCCTGGACCACATGGTCATGTACAGTCAATGTGGTGACCCCAATTTTCTGTATTAGTTAGATTTCCTGTCACAGGGAAAATATACCCAACACTCAAAACTTGTAGGAGGAGAGCCATTTCAGGCCCCACTTCCTAACAGTACATTGAGCTACTGAACTCATCAGTGGCCATATGCAGCTGAGAAGCTTTACAAAATAAAGGTCAAATTTGTTCTGCTTTAAGTTAACTATGGCATTTATTGGCCCAAGTGAAGATTCACTGTTTTTGTTTTGTTTGTTTGTTTTTTATATAAAAATTGGTTTTAAATCCCTTCAGAACAGAAATCATGCATTCAATGAGTGACGATATAAAAGCTCAGGAGTTCCTTTGTTCTCTTTCACTATGCTGGATTCTGACTGTGTCAAAGAGGGTGTAGTCATTCTGTCTGAGCTCTATGGTCTGAGAATCAGAGGAACTGAGGGTGTATGTAAGTCAAGGAATGTGAAGGCTAAAGAACTAGGAATTCTCACATGTGTGTGTGAGTGGATGTCCCATCTCCAGAAGAAAGAAAAAGAAGTTGCCCTCCTTCTACTGTTTAATTCTATTCCAGTCTCCAGTGGATTGGATGATGTCCATCCACATTGGACAGAGGATTACTTTCTTTACTCAATTCACTGATTCCAATGCTCAGCCCTCCTAGAAACACCCTTACAGACACATCCAGAAGTAATGCTTTACCCAATATCTGCATATCCCATGGTCCAGTCAAGTTGACATAAAATTGACCATTGTACCACACTTGAGCTGTTTCACTGGACAGCTTATTGTGAATTAGGACCAAAGAAGGGGTCCTTGGTGGGGGGAGCGAGAGGGAGAAGGAGAGGCAAAGTCTGTGAAGGAATCATCAGCTTTAGGAGGAAGAGGTGATGCTGAGTTTGAGGTTGTATCCCCCACTTCAGAGAATGTTAAAGGAGTGGACCCATAGAGTATTACAAAATACATGTATATCCATCCCTATATCCCAGGAGAACCAATGTTTGGATTTCTATCCAAGAAGAGGGTTTCATTAAGTGGAAAAGCAAGCACAGCTAAAATAAATTGCAATCACACTTTCAGATAATGAAGCATTTTTATTGCTTCCCTTCCATTTTCTTTTTTTAATCTTTAAGTTTATTGGTACATTTTAGTTATATTTATCATTGGGATCGTGTACCTTTACATGACTTATCTTGGTTCTCATTTTTCCCCATTCTCCAGCCTTCGCTTCAACCCCTGCACTCTTCCCTGTTTATAAAAACATTGTTTCCATGTCCCTTCCATCTTCTCAGTGTCCAATACCAGTGGAGATGGAACCAGAGAAGGTAGGAGAGGAAGAAAAAAAATAGTAAGTAAGCATTGTCTTTATCCCACTTGAAGACCCTCAGGCAAAAGCCTAGCTGTGCTCAGGAGAAAAACAAACAAACAAACAAACAAGGGCTTTAAATTGCATCAAAAAAGGCCAGTTTATAAATTGATTCAGATTGGCTGGATATTTTAGTAAAGAAACTGATCAGAAACTATGAATCTGAACTAGATTAATAGTAGGATGGCAGAAAGAGAGTTGACAGAGCACACTGGCCCAGAAGTTGAAGAAACTTAAAAATTAATCATGTTTCTGTTCATCTCATGTAATTCTAATTATTGAATAAACCATTTACATTAGCAATTCGGTGGCCATTTGGTTAGCAAAAATATGCTTTCTTGTTTGCTTTTGAGAGAGAGAGAAGAGAGGAGAGGAGAGGGGAGGGGAAGGGAAGGGAAGGGAAGGGAAGGGGAGGGATTCTCTATGCTTCTGTATGATCCCTTCTCCTCATCCCCTCAGGTTGAGCAGCTATAGGTCCCAGTCTACCTTGGAATTAAGTGCTCCGCTAGGGCAGAATGAATCAGCCTGCATCCACATTGGAAACTGGAAAGGTTCTAATTTCTCTCTCATCTTCTTTCCTCTCACATGGCTTATGTGGAGGAACTAGATTTCTATTTTTAAAAAATCAGGTAAATCTAGGTGTGGTACTTCGTACCTATAATTCTAGCACTCTGAGAGGCTGCGGCAGGAGAATTGCAGGTTCAAGACCCTCTGGGGGCAATTTTGCAACTTAGTGAGACTCTGTCTCAACATTTAAACTGGATGAATAAATGGCTGGGGATTTAAATGAATGAATATATGGCTGGGGACATAGCTAAGTGCAAAGATCCTAGGTACAATCCCCAGTACAAGAAAAAAAAAATCAGGTAAGAAGGAAAGGCAGGAAGGATGCTACAGCAAAAGTCACCAAAACACTCCATTGCACCAGGGGCACCATATGCAATAGTATCCGTGTTTAGCTTCACAACAAGCCGTGTGGAGCTGGGAAATGTTGCCCAGTTCCCTTTGGGCTGCTTCATGCCACAGATACTCACAGTTCCAGTACTCACAGTTCCTGTCCTTGCCCAGAGTGGGATGGGATGGTTGTCATTTCCCGCACGTAACTGGTGACCAGTAAATCTGTGTGCTTTTGCTCACCGGGCTGCAGGGGACGGTTCCTGTGACTCCTAGCCCCAGGATGCACCAACCTTGGCATGTGCTACTTTGAAATAACTCCCCGCTGATTTTTGCTCTTTTCTTCCTGTCTCCTGGAGTCCAGAGCTAAAAACAGAATTTAAAATTCATCTCCCAGTGTGTTTATGATTTGTTCATTCTTCCCATGTTGAAAATTTGGCTGCTTCTCACTTCCTCTGCAGTCCACAGAACAATGCCGCTCTGTAGGTTGCCGCCTGAATTTTCATTTTGAATAGATGAATGGCGCAGTAGGACTGGTTAAGTAGGTTTAATGTAACTTTTTAAAAGTTAAATATAACATTTACCAAGTACTTCTGAAAGCATTATGAGAAAAGTCAAACACATTTTTAATGCCATAGAAGATAATTTTATTGCAGTTGCAAGAGTTTGGAAACAGCCTGGTGCTTGCCCAGATCAAAGGCATTTCTACCCGTCATGTAGACTGAATGTAGCATTTCCTTGGAGGCACTTTATGTGAACGACCCAAAAGTGTGGTGTCCTCTCATGCTCTCCAACAGTCCATCCCGCCCTGTCTGACAGCCGCCCCCCTCACTGTCTCACCCTCAACTGCTCTCAAGTAAGTAGGAACAGAGAATTGTGTGCACTATTCTTTCCTTACTCTGGGAAAAAATGATAGCTGAGGCAATGTATGATTAAACTAATAATAAAAAGACAGGTTTTTCACCTTTGCTGCTTTCCCACTCTGTTATCTGTCCTTTGACCTTTATCACTTCTCTTGCCTCCAGTTTATGCTAATTTGCTACCTGGCTGCAGGAGTTAAGAGTTTAGGCTTCAGAGTTCCTGGAATAAATCTTCCTCTGCCTCTTTCTGGTTCTGTGACCTCAAGCAAAAATGCTTATTTTCTTTTTGTTCCTAATTTTCTAATAAGGAAGCAATAATGATGATCGTAACACCTTCTTTAGAAAGCTATTGTGGAGATTAAATAAATCAGTATCATAAAATATCATCTTGCACCTAAAGAAAGTGTTCAAATAAATATATTCTTGTTATTCTATTTGCTGCCTTGCTGAGCTCTCCTCATACCTCTGAATCCCCATTTCTTTATCAACAAAATTAGATGCAAAAATTTTGTCCACATTCAAATGAGCTACACAGACTGAACAAAGAGTTCCAAGAAAAAAAATCGCTAATAAGTCATTGGCTAATTAACCCAAGGGAGATTCTCACCGAGGCTGTCCTGCATTTACAGGATGTTTGTAAGTTGGCCAAACCCAGACTCTTTTCAAATGCTCACCAGCAGACATCTCTCACTTTCAACTCCAGGGCTTGCCAACGCCTCCTTGTTGAGTCAAGAGACTTCGTTTTCTTCCAGGCATAAATTTATGTTTCAGTGCTACTTTTTTGTCTGTCACGTGGTGTTGCAGTGACGACCCCAATGCTCTTGCCCTTCTGAAAGATGAGGCCCTATAATTCAGATGACAGTATGGCCATGCGTGTTCGTATAGGGAGGCGAACACAGCATTGAAGAAGCAGTGAGAGCTGGAGGCAGCTTGGAAAACATCACGAAGGGGTGTGCTGGGTTCTTAGCCTCGGGTGGGCAAAATCTGTCACCTAAGAGATGAGAAGGTGGGAGGGAAAACTGCCCAAAGAACGGGGATGTGTTGGCTCCCTACATCTTCTCCTCAGCCCTGGCACTGTGCCTGTTACTCAGAGGCTGAAGCCCGGCTGCCTCTACCTCTGACCTTCTGACTCCAAGTCCCACTTAGGTGGATGAATAAATCAGTGGTCAGGGACCATTTCCGGTGATATCTCTCGATTTCTTTATAAGTGTAAAGCTATTGCACTTGCAATCATGGAGGTGAGGCATGATCTAAATTAACATTTTCTATCACTTTTTCACCCCAACTGTGCTTTTTATGTCTACCAGCACTTTTGCCTGGTGTTATTTGCTCATCTAATTTATTTTATATGTCATAGTTTTGTTATAGAACATCTCCTATGTCTCTCACTGGCCTGGATTTTCTTGTGTCACCTGGAAAGGTGCTTGGCATACGTGGTGTGGGATAAATATTTCTGGAATATGTGGCTCAATACCAATGCCAGTTGAAATGCCAGACATTCTGTTCTGCTTCCCTTCCCTTTCTTGGTTCCCTCTTCTGCAAGTTGGCTATTATCCTCACACTCTGGCCTACCCTACAATGGCAAGATATACTTAGGTAGATGTTGACAGACTGTTTAGGGCGTAAGTTACAATTTCTTACTCGGTGTATTTTTTGAAAAGCTATTCTTATTTCTTTCTTTCCCTTCTTTGCCCCCCTCTTCCTTCCTTTGTTCCTCTGTTCCTCCCTCCCTCCTTCCCTTTTGTCCTTTGAACATGCTCTATACAAAAAAAAAAAAAATCCTTTTAACATAGTCTTCCTTTTGGTTGGCATCCTGACTGCCTTGACGTGTTCTCTTCTGAGAGGGTGGGCTCTTTAAACACACATATGTGGAGCCTGTATGGGTGCGAGGGTGGGCAGGAGAGAGGCATCTGGCAAATGAAAGGAAAGGAAGAAGACTGGCATCCTGCTTTATAGAAACTCGAGCTGCCTTCTGAAAAAGACACAAACACGGCACACTCCTAAATTTAACGTACTGTGTGAGCTGCTTTCCTCAGGTTTTTAAAAAAGCTCACAACACGAAAAATGTACAGAATTATGGCTATATTTTTCTTCATCTCCTGGGGCAAAATAGTTCAAAATTTGATTTGTATTTCGCCCTAGGTATGGAGAAAGCAAACTGCTGATCTCTCTCTCTGTCTTTTTTTTTTTTTTTTTTTTTTTTTTTTTTTTTTTTTTTTTTTTGGTCCTGGGTCCTTGGGCTTTCAAAACAGGCACCGGAACCACTGAGCCAAATCCCCGGCCCTGATCTCTCTTTCATAGTAAGTTTTACCTAATATTCAGTTTCTAGAAGCATCAAAGTCCATACAATTGTTTTGCCCCCCACCTTGGCCTCATCTTTTTGTTCCTCTCTGCCAATCACCGATGTGTATCCTGTTCTGTTGGAATCGATCCCATATCTCATCACCTTATTTGTGAACTTTAATATTTAAAAAAACCACTAAGTTTCAGAAACCCACAATTGGTACCAAATGTTACTGCTTTTTCTATTATATTCCTGCACACACATCTTAAAATCAGGTTGGCTGTAAGAAATGAAGGAAGAAGGAAATAACTGATCTGACTGAGTGGGGGTTTGGGGACATTTCTATGGATTTCATAAAAGGTTAGCATGTAGCCCACTGCCTTCATTGCTGAAAATGTTCTAGGTTGAAAATAGTCATTCTATTTCTTGAAACAGAAGGTAAGAGTAACCTATACAATGCCACTCAGGAGCACAGGGAAGAGTTTGATGCACTTAAAACGGAAGGCCTCCTAGTTTCATTCACCTTAGTTCATCTCAACAAGTAAAGGTTCAATCTTCAGTCCTCTGTGAGAAGAAAATCCTTCCTCCTACTTTATCTGTGCTGCATGTTGTTGTTTGGACACACACACACACACACACACACACACACACACACACAGAGAGAGAGAGAGAGAGAGAGAGAGAGAGAGAGAGAGACATATCCTTCCTAGAGACCTATAGGAGTCCTGTGCAACTAACCCACCAGGATGGAGCGCTGGAAGCTTGCATGCATTTCTCCTGGCCGTTGTCCTTTGTGCCTTTTTTCCTTTCCTGAGCTGAATTCATCCCTTCGCTGCACTGAATTGCAACTGGGAATCTGTGGTTTCCGGGTCGTGTTGTTCCTGGCAGTGTATCACTGAGCCTAAGGCTGGGTGTAGGCATCCCCAAACGTAGTACATTCTGAGGCAAACATATCAGACAGCTGTGGGGATCCCTTTGCCTATGAACAAAGTAATCTTTCACCATATCATTCCAGCGTGAGCTCTAACTCAGTGGGTCACATGTGAATTCACATATTATTTCTCTTCCTGCACAGCTCACTTTGCATATATTTTGAAAGGATTCATGATGGAGAAATGCGTTTTGAATCCTGTGATAGACATAGAAACCCTCTTAAGATAAAATGTCTTTAATTTCAGCTTTAAAGGTAACACCTTCCTTATACCTACATTAGAACTGAATCAAACCTCCAGCTGTGTCTCAGACTGCATTTCCAGATCATGGCTCGTGGTCACACTTTTGTCTTGAATGTCTTCAGTTCTTTAGGGCCCCCACTTATTTAAATGACTCCCTCAGAACTCTAAAAGCTGAACTCAAATGCCTTCTCCTTGGCAATGGCACCTAATGTCACCAGGCAGCAATGAATTCTCCTTTCCCACTTGTTCCTTTGCCAGACCAGGGAGCATTGTGTGGTAACAATCATTCTATTCCTTTATTAGGTTTGATGTGTCTATTTCCCCTGTAGTCTGTGAGCTCCTAGGTGCCAGATGGAGCATGATTCGCATCTTCATTCCAATTGTCTAGCATGGACTCCGAGATCTAGTACTTACCAAAAGAGTGTTTATTAAATGCAGGATAAGTACACATTCTGTGGAAGAAAGACACTGGGCCCCACGAAGACATCAAGGATAACTGTTTCATCAGCACCATTTATTGAGTCTTGATACAATTTGCATACCTAAGTCTTTCAATGCTGGTAAATGGCCATGATTAGAGAAATTCTTCCAAACATCTGTGTTCTAGAACATAGTTTATTGTAAAAAATAAAACCTGTAAGACTGAGCTAAGTCACAGATACCCCTCGCCTTGATTTACCTCCGATAAGGCCAGACAAACATTGACCCTCCTAATTCCTGTTATTTGTCTCATGAATGATTAGCCAAACTGGACCCACGGGTCAACTGGAACAAAATATTTATTCATTGATCTTATGTTAGGTTTCTCTCCTTTCCTTGGACCCTTGAACTTTGACCTATTCTCAGCTTGATATAGTATGCAGCCCTTCCTTAAGGGGACCCTCCTGAGAATAAGCTAACGAGGAAACACTCTTTATCTACCATCTGCTCATGTCACTTTGATGGTTCACCCTATCCATCCTGTTTCCTCTTATCTCAACCTTTTTAGCCTTTTTCCTTCTTATTATAAAAGAAAATGCCCTTTCCTCTAAACATTGAGACACCTGCTCATTTCATGGTTGGAGAAGGACCAATGGTTGCTTTCCACTGAAATAATAGGTTCCATCCTCTGTGATAATCAGTTTAAATAAAGTCTCTCCTTGCCAATGTCTAGAACTTGTTTCTATTTGACAGTGCTCTTGGATGACTGGAGAGTTTTTCACTACACAAACATACCCACATTTTAAAATTAGTGAATAAAGTTAAATGCCCATGCATTTGACACTTTATTTGCACACATTCTAATAATACATCCCCCAAATTCAAAGAACATTGGTACATTCACCTCGAACCCTTATGAGGTTATCCTAGTTCACTTACATTTAGGTTGGTTCACCACCAGGCCTTCAGATTTCATTTTGGTTTTGTGCATTTTTCCTGTTTCCCACACTTAATGTAAAGGCCACAGCTCATGAGCCTTGGATAGTTTTTAGAATCCTACAGAGATTCTCTGGATTAGAGGCTACAGACTCCTCCTTTAACTCTGACACAGCATAGAGACTTGGGCTGTGGCCCTTTAGTGCATTAGTTACATCAGCAGCTCACAACTAGTTTTGAGTTTTTTAACCCCAGAGGTCATTTGGCAATGCTGGGAGATATTTTTGGTTGTTACAACTAGAAAGACAGAATCATTGGCGTCTAGTGGGTAGGTTGGGGATGCTGCTGAACATTCTACAATGCACAAGATAATCCTCTGCAGCAAGAAATTACCTGGCCTCAAACATGAATGGTGCCAAAGGTAAGAAACAACAATTTATATGAATGTTACTGTTTCTAACAGACATCATCAAATATTTACTTATTAAAAAATTAAAAGCAAGTCAGCAAAACTTACCTAAGGAATACATCTACATTTATCTAACCACACCATGGGTAATTTTTTTCTATGTAGTGCTTAAAAATTTTAGGGAAAAATGATCAACAATTTGGCAACAGGAATTTATTGATTTATTTGCAACATTAGTACAACATATATAGCTCCATCACACAGTTACAATACAGTATTTGTGCTTTGTAAGATAAGTAAACATTTATTTGAGCACAACAAAATTCTACACACAATAGTCTGAGATTGTTTAAAAATAAATATATGCATTTCATTTAGTAGCACGAAGAAGCACATTTCAGTTTGAGATGATGGATAGATTTTAAATTTGGTTCATGTGTCAAATTAAACATATAATCTAAATTTGGACTATTTGTATAATAAATGCCCAGTGAGCACTAGACAAGATTCCTGGCATGAGTAGATAGGGAAAAAAAGTATGGCTTATAGGAAAGCTTTCTTGGCATTTGAAAATGTGGATGATTAAGCAAGGCCAACATTAATAGTGTGGGGCCTTGTTTACATTTAAAATATCTTAGCAATCTTTGAAAATAGTGCAAAATCATAGTATTTCAGAAAATCCTTAGTAAACACCTCTTTGATCATTTAGTTGGAAGGAAGGAAAACTTACCAGGGAGATGCTACATATTTTTATTTTCCAAAAGAGTAAATCTCTGTCACTAAAATATTTTAAATGTAATAGTCTTTTTATTCCCCAAGCCCAGTGAGAATAGCATCGAGTGAGAAAGTCTGTCATTCTGACTTTTTATGTCAAGCACAGGGTTTTTACCTCGTGTTTATCACTATAAAGGCCATCAAAGTAGCATGTCAGGCTTGTGGGTGTCACCACTTTCATTACAACAAACCACTAGGCTCAGTGTCAGTGCACAACTCTAGCAAACAATCTCCTCATGGTTTATGAACATCTAAGATAACTCAATATATTATTTAAGATAATAGTCTCTCCATAATTTATAAGCGAAATAAAATGAATGTTTGTTTTATATATTCCAGTACGTAAGCAGACTTTAATCTCAAGAAAAACCTTTTTATTTTTTTAGTAAGAAAGCTTTCCCATATGCTACGAATTCTGTAATCATTTTACCCAGGTGATATTTTCATGGAAACAAGGAAACCTTCGCTCTCCTCTCTCTCAGGTGAGTGCTGTTAGTTTTCTGATGAACTAGGAGCCCAGAGGTTGTTGGGAAGTAGTGGAGTATTTACCCACGGATTGCAGAAAATGAATGAAATCACTTGGGAGAGGACACAGATACACCTACTGCATGTCTCTTCTTCTCCCCTGATCCTGGTTGGAAGGTGGAAATCTTTTGTATAAAGACCTGGAAGTTTCTTATCCATATCCTTAGTGTTTCTCTGGGCTTGCAGTGCAATAAAAGTTATAGAGTAGTTTATAAAACTATTTTACCCCGTGAAATTACGTCCAGTTGATTCAGAAAACTGGAGACATCTCATATCACTTTATATTTAAACATACACGAGTCCAGCTTTCCTGGGGCATGGGACTATTATATGCTTTCTAATTTGGGCCCCCACTGAAGTGTCTCTTTTGCCAGCCACTCCAATTCTCACTCTTTTGAACATACCCACGTGTTATACTGATTTGTGCAGACCTATAGTTTGGTTTCTCTCACATTACTCCATGTACATTGGACTTGAGCAGTACATTTTTTTATAGCTCTGCTAAAATGACATGATATACTGACAAAGTTCAGAGCATTGAGCAAACCACTACTTTCTAAGCTAGGATAAAGGAAAGAAATGCTCCTCAGGGCCAGACTGCCTTATCCCAGTTCCAGGAGCCAGTCGAAGAGACTTGGAATTCCCTCTTTCTGCTCCTCATGCATTTTGCAGTACTGGACGACTGCGTGAAAGATATCCCCCACCTTCCAGGACTTCCGGTGGACCAGTTGAACGACATCTAGAAACTAGAACGAAACACAGAGTTAGTGCCCTCAAATTACAGTGTTCTCTAAGGCTTGTCATTCAAGTGGCTTTCTAGTTGATGTGTGAGTATCTCTAGTCTCACTTACCATTTTCCAGGACAATCTATTTATTTTTTAGACATTTATTTTGAGCGCTCATTCAATGGAACTGTTTTTCTCATGGAGTTTTCCTTCATGGGAGGTGAGTAGGTGTGATAAAACTAATTATTTTTTGAGTGAATATTTTACATATTTAGTATATCATGGAGCCTACTCATCTCTGGCTTAAATACCCTGGAATAGGGCTATACGCACATCTCTTCTAAGACAGATAATTTCTCCTTGGACGTGCACATTTAGGTCAAATAAATTAAGTGCTAAAATTTCAGGTCAAGTCATTTAATCTTGAGCAGCACCTCTCCTCCCTGCTTGCTTTGATCAAGCATCAGGAGAGTTTTCCAAAGGACAGGGAAAGGAAAGACTCAGGAAATGCCCTTGTTACCTGGTTATCAGTATGAGCTTCAGCGGACCACAACCTAAAGGCAAAGTTCTAGATTCCAAGTGAATTGGAGGCTTAGAGAAACAGAAGATGGGGAAATCACTGCTGGCAGTTCTGTCCATGAAACTGTACAATAAAATCCAACATGCAGATTTCTTAAACTTTTTAGTCAGAGGCTTTTTAAGGAAAGTAACATTAAGAGCCAAAAGCTGCAGAACACAATTTAGCATATGTAACCTCATCCAGTTCTGAATACCAGCAAAGCAGACATTGTGATGTGAAAGACTGGGCTGTTGAGATACAAAGTTGGTGATGGAGCCATGTATGTCTAATACTCCAGTCCAGTGGCCTTGTGCTATGGCACCCTTCTGTATTTTGTAGGAGGAGAGGATGGCACTGATATTTATTTGATGCACAAAGAGAAATGATGAACTGAGAGTCTAATATCATTTTTCAGAGAGAAATATCTACTTGTTAAAAAGATGAGGATTGCAGATCAGTTATATTTTTTGATGTTTCTTTTTAGGAATTTTTTTTATTTTACACTTTGCATTTATTCATACTTCAGAGATCAGCAAGAAGTTTGCTAGTTTTTCTTTTAATTTGGAGTTATTAATTCATTTCAGCTACTGAGAAGTTGTCTCATGGAGAGCCACTATTACTTATATTCTTTCTCTCAGCTGTGACAGCATCCAATATTGAAACAGTTACAAAAACCAGGGCTTTACTGTACTCACTTGTATTGTATTGGTGTAATCAAAATAAAGTACTTTTCTAGGCTGGAAATGGAATACCTATTTTTAATACCTGGAGACAAAACCGCTGTCATAAAGAGTTCTGCGATGTGAGAGGGAGACAGATGGGAAGCAGATGGCTACCATATTATAGATAGTAGTATCTTATCCATCCTTTTGTATCTTGTGCTTGCCTCTAGAAAGTGGATGCTTGCAGGATGACTGAAGAGATGGATGACCAGTGCGAGTCAAATACATTCAAAGCTCTCAAGAAAATAAGGATGGGCATCTGAATTGTTGAGGGAAAACTTGAGCTAAGTATTCATTCTTAAATTTTACATAATGTATTTGCACATATGTAATTAAAACATAAACTTGCATAGCTATAGGATGCTCGCTCAATCATTGTCTACTGATAAAGTACTCCAGGAAAATTCTCAGAGGTTATGAATAGAGGAAATGGCTGAACAGAGCCGGAAGTGGGATCCTGGCAGTGTGTCAGGACCATAGCAAAAGCTGGTCATGGGGCAATTCTCCTATGACAGTGGCTGAGAGCTGGAGGGTGCATTCTGGAAGTGAGATGCTCTTCACCTCTTTTTACTTCTCACTACGTCATAAATGGAGAGTCAGCTCATTTGGCTCAATCATTTTATGTTAGAATTTCAGAGAAACCACTAGCTGGCTGGGACTGCCCCTTGTCCTCGTGGGCATCTTGTCTGATTCCTGACATTTTAGGAGCAGATGCAAACCCTTTCCTTGAAAGCTTTGCTTACACTGCAGTTCTTTTAGGCAGGGGACATTTCAAGTGGTTGTTAGTGACTTACAGAGATGGCATCTTTGCATGATTCAATTTACTGGCCTTTATTCAGGCAACTGCAAATCTGGGAAGCAGGTGTTCCTGATGAAGAAGACCTGGACATCCAGTTCTGAGGACTCACTGAGAAAGGTTTATACATTGTCACTTAGTTCTCTCTCACGATCTCCCCGAACAGTGACCTTCAGTGAAGATCATCCCCTTATGATACACCCTTTCCCCTTATGTGTCTTACAAATGTACACTCAATGCAAAGACTAGAGAGATAAGTAACACCAGCCCTAGTTCCTTTCTGTCCTTCTTCTGCAAACTCTGGCTCACTGGGCCATTGCTTCACCAATTTTCTTCTCTGAGTAATTGCCTGGGGCAGGAAGGATCAAAGCTCTGGGGAAGATGACAATATTCACTAGACCTTTCTTAGAAAGCTTGTTGGCTCAGACCTTTCCGGAAGTCAAACTTCAACTCCCTTTCATTTATTTGGAGTCATTCAGAGGGCTCTCTCTGTAGTGATGACGGCTGACCCAAAGTAGTAAAAGTGCCCTAGCGGTGAGGCAGTTCTACCAGGAATTTGTGGACTGGCTATGGGCTACAATCTGTCTCATGATTTCTAAGACAAAGCCGATATCTCAATAGAGTAACTTTTAAGAAAGTGATCTGTCCTCGATAAGAACAGCATTCTCTGAGACTTTGATGACTTAATCTCAGACATTGAGACCTTGAAACATGTGTGGACCCAATGAACAAGAGGGTTGCATATTTTATTTTTTAAAATTAGATAAAAATAGCCAGGCGTGGTGGTGCATGCCTGTAATCCCAGAACTTGGGAGGCTGAGGCTGGAGGATTGCTGTAAGTTTAAGACCAGCCTGAGCTACATAGTGAGTTCCAGGTCAATCTCAACTATATAGTGAGACGCTGTCTCAAAAAACAAAACAAAACAAAATAAAATTAGATAAAAATGAAGTAGGATAACAAAGAAATCAGATGAGTATGTTTGTGGCTCATAACTATGGGTTTTTAGAACCACATTCTATTTAGCACCTAGTTTTCATCATGCCAGTTCATGCCAGTGGCTTCTTGGTATTGTCTTACTCAGCTTTCCTATGTGATGAATCTGAATTTTTCTTTCCACTATATTGCAAAATAAAAATAAAAACCCATTCCCTGCCATTTCATGATCGACATTAATTGGGTTCCTTTTCTGCAGCTGCCAGTTGGCACTTCTTGAGCAAAGTGAAATATTCTATATTCTGTGACAGTTTGTCATTGGCTGTCTACATGAGGAACAGTATGTAGTAGATGACTTTGATATTCCCAGGTGCATTTAATAGATTTGATTGTTTACAAAATCAGACATTGGAATTTATGGCAGTTGCTGCAAGCTGTAGTATTTTTGGGAAACATTCATCTTAGACTTCTGAAGCCAGCCACTGTCTTTTGCTCCACGGCAGAATGATTGCAGTAAGCACAAGTGAGTTGATTCCCACATTCCTCCTGAAATTATGATTATAGCGCCACACTTCTTATCTTGGGCAGCATGTTGGGATCCTAGAGAGCTCTGTACATCCCTGATGGCTGGATCTTACACCCAAGGGAGTTTCTAAAGTAAGTGGTCAGAAAATCAGGTATTTCAATTATTCCCTGAGCTTGAGAGTCCTTGTTAGAGAACTCAGCTCACAGCAGTTCCTTATGTTTATCGATGAGAACCCTTGCTACCTAATTCTTCCTTATTTTTCTCTTCTGTTGCAGTCTATTTCTTGATATTGCTAGGGGAACGTTTATTTTCTTAGAAAAATAGTTCTGAGCAGTGACAAGCATTCTCTTTTAGAATTGAAAATCAGATGGCACAAACATATGTCTAGTCAGGGCATGGTTTACGTAATCTAGGTGTTAGTGAACCACGCTTCACTCTTGTACCAGATGGGGATTTATGATATAGTTATGCATAAAAATGATTATTTCTTTGAAAAGATGAATTGAAACAAAATCTCTTCCATTAAGGTCCCATCTAAAATGTAATTAATATTTGTATTTGGGGAATTGTAAGAGAAAAAGTTGTAAACCAGCCTCCTTTACACTTTTCAATGAATTTAGGAATATTCTTCTGATGAGAATGTTTGTGTTTCTCTCCCCATGGCACAGTGTATCACATGGGATGGGTCAAAGTGGTGATATACACATATATATATATTTTTTGTTTGTTTGTTTGTTTGTTTTTGTTTTTTGAGACAGGGTCTCACTATGTGGTTGAGACTGACCTGGAACTCACTATGTAGCCCAGGCTGGTCTCGAACTCACAGCGATCCTCCTGTCTCAGCCTCCTGAGTGCTGGGATTACAGGCAGATGCCACCCACACCTGGCCAAGGTGATGATATGTTTTACTTCATTGTTTGCAGGCTTGATGGTAAAACTGAAGGGAGGTTTATAAAATAGTGACCCACTCATCATCCTGCAAACAAAGGCATGGCACATATAGGAGGACTCCTAGATTTAATTGCACAGACAAGCAAGTGGGCTTGGGCATGAAAAAAACTATATCCTACTAGTTGATGAGAGAAGTAAAAGTAGGAGAGAGTGGAGAATGAATTAGCTCTTGTTTTTCCAGTACCTCATTGTATTGGTTGGTGCTGCAGAGATGTGGAGCTATTTGAATTGTGGACATAAAATAACATATTATGTAAAAAACATTTTATCTCAAACTGTTAGATTTTGGCACTGAAAATTAGAGTGTAATTACCCACTAAAAATATTAATTGTAAACCTAGGATCTTTTAACTCGCGAGAGACACTTTTTAACAAGGAGTGACCGAGGAGTATTTTATAGAGAAAGTAGTCATTGGGAATTTGGTTCAATGATGACTAACAGAGGAATCCCTCATGTACCAGAATCTCAGAGTCCCAGTTTGCTCATGAGCAAAAAGGAGACAATGGGGTCCATCCTGCTTTTTTCACGGGGCTGTTAAGAGACAAGTATGATGAAATACACGGAGGCTCCTCGGGGTGAAATGTGGAAAAAAATAGAGTGGCTTTAATGGGGCTTAAAAAGCCCCCAAGACTTTTTTTTTGGTCTTCATTTATTGTTCATATGTAGCTGTCCCCCCAAAACCTCATGTGCTATAGGTGAGGCTTTGAAAAATGATTGGATCATGGGGTTGTGATATTCACCAGTGTGTTAGCACACTGATGAGTTCATAGTGAAATATGATGTTGGGAAGTGAAGCCTGGTCAGAGGAGAAGGGTAACGACGGGTGTGACCTGGAAGCATCTATCATCTCCCTCCCTTCCCTCTACTTTCTGTCTGTCATCCCATGAGCTCTCTCTACTTCCTGTCTGATATCCCATGAGCTGTCCTCTGCCATGCCACCCTGTCTTGAAGCTAGGAGACTATGGACTGAAACTTCTACAAACTCTGAGCCAAAATAAACCTCTCCTTCCTTACACTGTAGGTGTCAGGTGTTTCATCCTAGCAAGGAATAAAATAAATAAGAGGTCAGGAATAGTATGACATGGTATGTCCTTACTAAACAAATTTACATGACAAAAGGGATTCATCAGTTAACTTGGAGGTAGTTAAAAAAAAAAAAGAATATCAGAGCAACCTAATCTAATCACACAGATCCTTTCAAAGAAGAGATGTTTCTATCTGCTGAAGGAAGACATCAGAAAGATTGACAGTAAGAAATATGGGCTATTCTAGAAGCTAAGAGTGGCTCTTGTTTGACAGCCAGGTAGGAGGTGGCGACCTGAGTCCTACAAATGAGGAAGGCCGAATTAGGACAGTGACCCAGATGAGCTTGTTTGCTTATTCTTTCTGGAACTTCCCAGACAAGACCCCAATCAGGTTGACTTCTTAATTTGTGCCTTGTCAGACCTGGGCAGAAATCAGAAACTCACTTGAGCCTCTGACCTGCAGAGCGGGGTGTCTTTTGAACTTGATAAATTTGTGGCAATGTATTTATTTAATGCAGCATTATTATCTTTTAAAAGGAAAAAATAAATTTAAATTATAGGGAAGGGTCTTTGAAGACATTGGCAGGTGGGTTCATTCCTTAATCTTAAAGGCTGAGATTCTAACACAGTTACTGGTACCTTTTAGAGCTCTGAAATTAGCATGGAAGTGCTATTAATTGTAATGTTGGTTAAGCAGCTATTCCTCAACTCTTTATTTCTAGAAGATAGAGAATGATAATGAGAAAGTTCCCCGACTGCAAACCTGCTTAGTAGAGAATATGTGTTTTCTTTAATTACATGTTGCAGCTTGCTTTAAAAAGCAGGGTGGCCTCATTGTAGAATGGGTCCCTTTTTCCCTGTGTTTGCTTTAATACGATCCCACTGGTGTGAAGAACAGGTGGCACATACACAATTGTCCCACGCCACCCCATGGAACAGTCATACATCAACCCATGGTTCAGACCTGCCCAGCAGCGAGGCCCTGTCCTTCACCTGTTAACTGAGTATTTTGAATAGGCCGAGCTGTGAGCAAGGAAATAACCAAAATAAAATTAACAGTATCTTTTCAAAATAACTTTGAAAAAATTCCCACCTCCTCTATTTACTTTTCTTGCCACCATCAACTAGTTAAAGCAAATTGAGAGACAAAGATTCAAGTTTGTATTTAAGCTGACAGCCCAACGGAAGGTTTGAAGGCTCTCGCCAACTTTGGAGGTCAAGAAAAGTCAAGATAAAACGCTTCCAACTCCTAGGTGTTAAGTGAGTTTTCAGCAGTGATAAAAACATGAAACTTTGTTGGTATCCTATCCAAATGTGGAGCGCGGTACCTTTTCAATTCTGTTTTCTTGAGATTTCTTGAAGTAGATCGTGGGAATCCCGAGCTCGGAGGCTGCTATCCACTGCAGAGTGGCGCGAAGCTCAGTGTCAGGACACTCTGGTTCCAGGTCAAAGTTGATCACCAGCAGGTTCTGTTGGTGGCTGGCTGCTGTCCCTGGCAGTCCTGAGGCTTGTTCTGCACACACACAACCACACCCTTACTCTGTTTTCCAATGGCAGATCCCAGGCAATCGTGTGTCAAAATTAGGGGAACATAGCTTACCCTTTATTCTTTCTGACTGTCCTTTGAGAATTTCCTTTTCTTCTACTAATTCACTTTGGGAGAAAACAAGAGTGCATGGTTGGTAGTGTTTAGGAAGAATAAGTCGTAAATGGAAGATGAGGTGATAGGTCTCACTGACCTAAAAGCTTCTGAAGTACATCCTAGATTTATCATTCTCATAGAGCAAAGTAGAGTGGGGAAATATCAGTGTACAAGGGATTTCCGGGTCTGCAGTAAATAACTCCTCCACCAGAGAAATCCAAGCAACGTGAATGGTTTTAATTAGGATAATATAGGTAGGAAAGCCTGAGAGATGGATTTTCCTGTTCAACCTCCCTTTTGTTAACCTTTACAGGGCTAACAGTTAAGGGGAGATTTTGGGTAACTGGTTTTGATTTAGAAATTTATCTTTTTTCTTCCATTTTACTTCTCATTTAATGGACCTTATGTTTCCATGCTGTCACAATATTTTTTTCCATACTACAATAGTCACTTATGTTTGCATTTTAATGTAGGAAAATAATTTTTTGCATGTATATATTTTTTTTAATCTGAAAGAAGTTGAAAGACAAACCAGTGATATGCAGAATTTGCATTTTATTTTTAAAAATTATTTATTTTTAAATTTTATTGTTTGGTTTTTTTTTTTTGAGACAGGGCCTCACTATGTAGTTGAGACTGACCTGGAATTCACTATGTAGCCCAGGCTGGTCTCGAACTCACAGCTATCCTCCTGCATCAGCCTCCCAAGTGCTGGGATTACAGGCATGCACCACCATGCCTGGCCCGAACTTGCATTTTATAGGAAAATATCCTTTTTTTTGGTACCGGGGATTGAACTCGGGTCCTTGTGCTTGCAAGGCAGGCCACTGAATCACTGAGCTAAATCCCCGGCTATAGCAAAATATCTTAATGGATTGAAATTATTGTTTTTTATTCCTTTCATCATGAAAAAGTATAACAGGGAAGGAGTACTTTAGAACTAGGGAATCATAGCTGAAGTATTTCATTAACTATAATAATGTTTAGTATCAGAGATGTTTTTGCATGATGTGTACTTATTAAGAGCTTCCTTGTACACAGTGAGAGAACTCAGTGAAACTTAAAAAATAACAGCATAAGGCACAACTGTGCAAAGGAAGTGACCATGTTGGGGAGACTCTAGATGGCCTATATTTTTGTACTGTCTAGAAATTTGTAATTAGGATTTGAAGAATATGTGTTTTGTTAGAAGATTTTCCCATATTCTCTGTTACTACTGATATCTGGCTGATAAATCCCTTTGTGTTGATGAATTACATCGATAATGATAACTTTCCCTGAGGTTGAAGAGTCCTGTGCAGTGATTCTTTCATTTCATACTAGTTGTCTGTGGAAGTGTCCATTCCCTAAGAGTCCTGAATTTCTGCTATATCTCACATGAGTGCCGAGAGTGATAAAGCAAGTGGTTGTCAGTTTCTGCTAATCTGGGAAAATGGATGCTGAGAATGGGAGGTGGAGATCTTGTGTTCCCTGCAGATAGATTTTTCTGAAGTCATAGGCATCTATAGCAGAGAAAGATGAAAAACGTAGCTAAGAAAGTGTTTCCTGCTGGGGAAACATTCATTTTCCACAAAGCAGACTTTTTCAGTTCTTCTTAAAAAAGAAGGTAATGTGCGTGTTCATCTCTGCTTGTGAAAATGGCTCTGTGTAACAACAAGGGAGGCACTGCAGCCTTCAGTCACTGAGGTATACACCTGATTCAATGATGAAATGAAAAGACTTTAGATACAAATGACCAAGAAAACAAGTTGGGATGAAAATTTAGTCCCTATACTTCTTTTTTATTTTCTTAAAGTTTCAGAAATATCCAACTAATAAGTTAAGTCATAGTTGTCAAACCTAGACTTCATTTAATTTTCCAGAGTAACCCCCAATTTTAGAAGCAGTCCTGACCTCATGCTGCCCTTCCCTGCTGTGCTATGCTTGATGTTGCATCCATTGTGCTTCTCAAAGTAGTTTCTGCTTAGGTCTTTTATAAGTCCCCATACTGTGGAGAGCAGAGTCACTGGGTAGGGATGACACATCTTTGTCATGGCAACCAGAGTCACCAACATATGTAGTAGTGATAATCCCAGCTGTCCACAGCAGTGAGAAAGGCACTCACACTTGATTCTATTGAAGTGACCATATTCTACAGCGAAGCCTAATGAAAAATCTTCCTTGGGTGGCAGGTACAATTTAGATGGAATTTTTGGTAAACCTCATGTGAAATGTTTATTCCATAGGGAGCATACCTGAGACGAGAAAACAGGGGCTAATAGGGCAGGGGCTATTCGAGGTCTGAATCCTTGCTCCAGGGACACGAACCCACAGCAGCACAGACACAATGAAATCGGTGGTTGGGTACAACCTGAATGACCAGAATGGATTGCCAGATGGAATTGGAGTAGTGGTCTCACAATCACTGCGTCTCAGAGGCTACTTACTGAATCATGGGAGAAGGTGGCATGCTTTCCTGATAAATGTCCAGGTCCAGAATGCCAAGACTGCTAGTGGCACTACTGTTGCCATTGCTGACAAAGCAAAAGTTTACATATTAATGCCCATCTCCACCCCTAACCATGCTGCTGACACTCAGTTCCACTTTGGAAGAGGTCCTTCTTTTGGTCCCCAGGAGAGCATTGTGGCTACACATTTCTGATCGTTTTTGGGAAAAACACAAGAAAGCAGCCTAACAGGCTCAAGCTAATAACAACAACTATAATAATAATTTTTAATTGCCGAAGTTGAGTCACATGTGTTGGGTCATACCTAGCGAGTAATGACCAGCATTCCCTTTTCTTCCTCAATCTAATCAGAGGGACAGTATTCATTTCTCAGCAAGGGATTTCCTTTTGCCAGGCATGTCTGCAGAGAAACTCCAGAAAATGCTGGATGGGAGTTACCAAATTGCGTATCTCCTTGTGTCCTGGGAAATTTGATAGAAAGTTGTGTTCTCTCTTGCCTTTCAGTGGAATTTTCTCAGGGACGTTCCATAGGATTTCACAGTAAATGTACCTGGCTTGTTTCCCTATGGATGAAAGAATTTATAGGCACAAAGGTGGTGTAATGTGAAAGTTCTATCACTCCTTTATCTTACAATTTTTGAGGAGGAGCAGCACACAACACCTGATTTACTGTCGAGAAGGAGGATTATATACTGTGTTAGTTTTGTACATTGCACAACTAACATATGATCTACTTACTAAGCTGGCACTTACTAGCTCAAACACAGTAGGGTTGAGCCAGGTTTTAGGCTCTGCCTGTACTTGCGAAATGAAAGTATCCGATTTTACCAAACTCACTGAATCTCCTCGCACCTTCTCTATTTCACAAGGATGTCCCTTCCAAGCAAGGTTTTGGAAGGGCAACAGCTGGTGCATCATACAAAGGAATAATATTCCTTTAATACCCACCAGATGCCATCAATTTTAAATTCTTGTCTGAAGTTTCAAGTGGCTTGCTCAATCTTTTCACAGATTGCAATCTGATGAGTCAAAATGCGCCAGAGGTGATTAACCCTATAAACTTCTGCTGTCAAAGCCAAAGATTCAAGTTCTGTTTGCTTTTCTGTCTCTATTTTGTGGCATTTCCCACCAGTTTTGGGGATTTTTAAACAAATTGTTTAACATTGTGAAATATTCCTAAGTGTAAACAGACTCAGCTGCCAGACATAAAACTTTCAAAAATCCCTATGTACACCCACTGGCTTTTGCATCTCCTTTTCCATTTGGCTTCTCTGGAAATCCTGTGGACTTGTTGGTCCAGTGGCAAATACACTGTAATGCTTTGAACAGACATGGAGAGATTTTTTATTTTGAGTTTCCACCTCAGAAGAATAACTTTTAGTTTGTGCCTGCTAATTGCTCAAGCCCTTCCAAATCTGATCTCTCCTAAGCAACTCTGTCTCTTCCAGAAGAACAACACAGAGGACAAGGGAGATAAAGGGGAAAAACAGTCAGGTGAAAAAATAATACAGTGTGAAAACACTTGCCTCATGTAAACCAAGCCTGTGTTGCATCTGAAATACAAATGAACCAGAGAGAAAGTTGAAACACACAAAGTGTAATAGAGGCTCTCTATTAACAACAACAACAACAACAAAAAATCACAGTGCTAGCGCTAGCACACTGAATACATTAGCTGGGCCTTCCAAGCAAGGGAATATAACTACCTCTTAATTTCATTCAAGGAAATCTGAGGCATAAGTGGAAAAGAAGATAATTGTTAGCATGAATCATGACAGACAAGGACCATGAATTAGTGGGTGTTTTCCATTTGCTCTTTGCTCTCATTATTGGGGAGACTTTGCAGAGAACTATGAAATGCATTTCTTGGACCTCTCTGTGAGGAGCACGTTCCCTGGGAAATCAAAAGAACAGCAGGTACCTCATGGATCGTTCGCTGAGCTGCAGAAAGCTGCTTGTGTCATCTGGGTTGTCCTCTTCATTGGCTAGCTGGGACCAGCTGCCTGTACTCTCCTCGCTGCTACTGGGAAGACTGGGAAACTCATCGGGGGCTCTTGCTTCTGTTGTGACTTCAGCTTCTGGTACGTCTCTGGCATCAAGCCTGTCACTGTAGACACCAGGATATTATTACCAAGAGGGGAAGCATCATGTGGAACATTTCACAGAGACCGTGCTGGTCTTGTTGGTTCACCATAGTGAGCAAAATGTCATTGGGCACAGGTGGAATCTTTTAGCCTGAAGCTTCCTTCGGGGTGGCTGTTATTATTTAGATCTGCGATGTACCCCCAAAAAATCATGTATTTAGGGGTGGGGCTTTTGGAAGGTGATTGGATCCTAGCGGCAATATGGATTAGTCCATGGCTGAGTTCATACTTGGGTGTGGTATTAGAACGTAGGGGCCCCTTTAGAGAAAATGCCTCCCTGACGCTGTGCCTCTGAAGGCTTCATCTCTCTCTCTGGCTTTTCCCATTCTTTCTGCTACCGGCTGCCTCGAAGTGAAAAACTTTGCCCCACCGTGCTCATCTACCATGATGTTTGGGAGCCAGCTGACCACGGACTGAACCGTCTGAACCTGTGAGCTAAATCAGTATCTCCTTATTTAAGTTGTAGGAGTTAGGTATTTTGTCTCAGGGTTTTGAAAGGAGAGCTGAGTAATACAGTGCCCTAGGATATACTTTACCTTTTCAGGATACTCTTTATCAATTTTCCCATCTCTTCTACTGGCGACCTCCATTGATTTGAACACCACGTAGAAAGAACTTAGAATACCTACATACAACTTATTGAGGGGCAGTGGTGTTTAAAATGAAGGTACACAAAGAATTCTCCCCAATAATTTTGATTCCATGTATCTAGGAGGCCCAGGAATCTGCATTTCAATCAACTACCCCTGGTGATTTTAATGTGATATGCAGACCATGCGGTGAGAAAAATACCGCAGTTCTGATGCTTTCCACAATCATTTTCCCAGCAAATACCTCTGAATGCACTTTGCACTTGCAGATACCTTTTACACTGTCCTCTCTCTTTCTCTTTCTCTGAAACCTCTGGTTTATATCAGCACCACTTCTCTGAATTAGTGTATTTTTAGATCCAGTAACACTCCTGGCCACTTCGCATTTGATCTGACATCATTTATTCTCGAAACTTCTCTTCCCTGGCTTCCTGTGAATTTCTGCTTCTCTGGTCACTTGTTTTCTAAAGCCCAGTTCTCTGTTTCTCCTTTAATCATCATCATAGCCAGTTCTGATTCATTCACTTTCTCTTTTCCTCAGTTTGTCCCTAAGCATTCTCATCAATTTTCCTGTCAAGGGAAATAGTTTCAAAACTTGGATCCTAGTCAAGACTCTCCCTCTGGATTCCGGGGTTCTTTTGTCAACTGGTCTTCTGAACATTTCCTATTTGTCTCAGTAATATCTCAGAATCAATATCTAAAATAAATTCTGACTGCTTTCCCACACTCTTCCTGATGCTTATTTTTGATGAACTTTCTGAGTATCTGGTATTGAAATGCACTCTTCTGATTTCTCCTTCTTGCCTCTTATATTAAGTTACTAAGGTCTTTTAGTTTCATCTCTATGGTACCTCTCACATATTTACTCATACCTGTCTCTGTGTTCATGAAATTATCTTTAGTTCCTTCCAAATTACTAGCAATTTAGATTTAGAAGGAACCTCATAGATGTGCTGTAGATATTAATGTAGAAACCCAGCGAGGTGGAGGGATTTATCCAAGAGTGCAACAAAATCAGTAACAAACTCTAGACCTTGAGTTTTGAGACGTGTGTTCCTCAAACACGCCCAAGATTTCTCATCTCCTGGCTTTTGCGTACTTGCCTTTTTTGACTAAAAGTTGGAAAAATGAATTCTGTGAGCCTTATCCCTATCTGTAAATTTCAGCTCTAACATCCATGCCCTATTCACTTTAAGGACACTAATCAACCTTCCTAACAATACTGCTACCACTACTACTACCACTGTTACTACTGCTACTTCTACTATTACGACTCCTACTACTGTTTATCATCTCACATGGATATTTGGAAGAAATAAACTAGAAAATAAATTTTGTTTAACTTAGTGCCTGGAATATGATTATTCAAGAAGGGTTGTCATATTTTATAAGTGAATTATATAATTCACTAGGGATTAAAAGGCTAATAAATAATACAGGTTGCTTCTTATTACCCTTCAAGGCCCAGCCAAGAGACATCCATTTCCCTAAATGCTTCCTTAATCTTGCCAGTGCTCCCTACGACTGTCAAAATAATTTATCTGTTTCTTTTTATTGGAGATACATAATGCCTCATAATTTGGACTTCAGCAAAAATAGGTACCAGTATTTATAGTAGATGTCATTAAGCATTTTATACTTCCTTATGCATTAGAAATAGAATGTAAAGCTATGGCCATGTCATGAATTATTTAACAGAATAATTTGTTAAGTGTTTAGTTTTATAATTAGACCCATATTTTCAATTTAGATAGCTCCACTTGTTAGATCTGAAACTGTGAAAGATCTGAGATATTGTATTACACGCAAGCCAAAAGTATTATAAGTAACTATGGAGTGAGAAGTGTGGCAGTTTCTAACACCCTATAACTACTAACCCTGGGTGAAAGTAGCCCTTAGTAAGTTTGATTGTCCATTTTTCCTTGCCTGCTATAGACACACACACACACACACACACACACACACACACACTCCCTGGGGGTTGGGACATTTAGGCACTCACAGAGCTGCTTACATCAGTTCCTCAGTCCCTAATTTTCTAATGTACACTGCAAGTGCTGTGAGGCTTGTACTGCTGGAGATCAACCCAGCGTTGTGATTCAGGGCTCATATGGGACTCTGACAGATCTGTCTTTCCTCTTCTCCAGGGAAGACAGAGAAAGGAGAAAAGGGGACATCAAGGAAGGGAGAAGGGCAAGGTATAGACAGAAAAGGGAGGAGGAGGAGAATGAGGAGGAGAAGAGAGAGAGAGAGAGAGAGAGAGATTCCTTCAGATTATAAATAAATCCAAATCTTCTGCAAAGTGGAGGGATGGTCTCTACTTCACCACTCTAGAATATAAAAAAGTGACTCAAGGGGTACACATCTTTGTATCTCTATCTTTAGGGCCGGCATTTAATTACCTTTTAACCTAACTGCAGGTGTTCTTTGCTCCTAAAACCCTGAGGGTACGTAAATGTGAACATGCTTATGGAAACTTGTCTCCTGATACCACCTACAGAATAATAAAAAACTAATAGTGTAACAGCATTGTGGTGCATGCCTATAATTCCAGATACTTAGGAGGCTCAGGCAGGAGGGTTGCAAGTTCAAAGAGAGCCTGAGCAACTCAGTGAGACTCTGTCTCAAAAGAAAAATTAAAAAGGCCTGGGGATATAGCTGTGTGGTAGAGTATTTCTGGGTACAATCCTGGGTATTGTAAAAAAAGACATAACACCCCATAGTGCAGAAGATAATAACATTAATGACTACAAACAAAAAGCAAAAGTGTATTTGTCAGTTGACAACACAAAGTACAGTCATTGGTATAATAAATATGGAATGCTTTTCTCCAGATCACTTCAAATTCACAGTAGAGAATGTTGTCCCCTAATGGTACACCTTAGGAATTACCCTTGAACAAAGACTTGTCCTGCTAAAGTTTCCTGCCGTATGTACAGAGGTCTCAGTTGCGAATACATTTGGGGCACCTTCTCCCTATGCCAGATCTAGCCTTTCTCCATTCTCTGCTCTCGCTGAAATGTTTGTTAAGAGACAGAGAGACGGGGCCGGGGATTTAGCTCAGCGGTTCGGTGGCCTGCCTTGCAAGCGCAAGGACCTGAGTTCAATCCCTGGTACGGGGGAGAGGGGGGAGGAAGAGAGACTGAGAGGATATAAAAACCATGGATTGTAACTGAGAGTGTTGTGTTCCTCACGACCAAAAAAACATTTCTAATAACTCTTTTAACTTGATAAATGAGGAATGTCTTGCAATATTAATAGTACATAATGCCAAACATCACATGATCACAACTGAGCCAATGATTCCTCCCCCACTTCCTCTCTTGCTCTCTCTCTGAGGGATTGTGGGTGATCCTCTCCAGCAGAAAGAGGTTATGGAGGAGATCTTACCTACAGAGAAGGAGGGGAAAAAAGTAGATTCATTCTCCAAGTCAACTGAGACTAGGTATCAAATGTAAGAAAGAGTGTGAGACTATGTAGAAAAGCACCACCAAACAAGGCTGTAGCAGTGCAAGTGGTAAGTCTTTTCAGTGGCAATGAAATGTCACTTTTCTGTGAAATTCTCCTCAAAAGGAGGCAAAAGCAAGTATCATTGGATAGGGTCCTTGTCACAGTTGCACAAGAAGATAAAGAGGAGAAACAGTCAGGCCAAACAACATAGCATGGTATGAAAACACTTGCCTAATGCAAACCAAGCTTGTGTAGCGTCTGAAATACAAATGAGCCAGAGAGAAAGCGGAAACACACAGGTGTAATAGCAGCTTCAGAAGAAAAGAATAAGATTCCACAGAGGCATTAGACAGCAGTGACTCCATTAATGAAAGTCATCCTACAAAATAACCCTCTTCTCTCGTCTCCCTCCCATCAGCCACAAATGTTTTCAAAGGAAAGTGCAAGTGAATTAATTTTTAAAAAATATTTTGTATTTTTTGTCTTATATTACAGTATTATAATAATTTTATATGAATGTTTCTGGGTTGCAGAATCTGAGTTTCCCTTATTTCTTCTTATTAAAGGTACCTAAGTGAGCTAGAAATTAATATACAGTCAGAGAGGGACTGAGCCCTCAAGGAAGTCAGCACAAAAATAAAGGCATCAGAATTGTGTCTCGAGGCACATCTGAAGAAGGACAGGCCTCAAGACGAAGATGCAGTGGCCAGGCCTGTGTGCCTCCCTAAGGGATAAGCAGTAACTTGAGATTGCACAGTAAGTAGCACCACGTGGTCCAAATGGGCATCAGTCACTCAGGTAGGTGACCAGGGCATCTGGACCCATTCTTTCCCCAAAATGTCTTTATTTCCTCCATAACCCTTAATGTGGACTCATTTCTTTATTGGGTCAATATTAGCTAAGTGGCTATACTTGTAATCCTGCAGGCTGGTTGTTGTTGGTCCCATAGCACACTCACCTTGTGACTTTGCTGTATAAATTGCTCCTGACAAAGGGACTCAGTGGCCACCCACTTGAGAAGCCCCCAGGAGCTATTCTCTCCTTATTTCCAATGAAACTCTCCTAACGCCTTCCTTCGGTTCGCACCTTCATTCCTCATTGCTGTGGGACCACAAACTCAGCATAGTTGACATCTCACAGGTTGGAAGTTAGATTTCTCCTGTATCGTTAGGGGGAAATTTTCTTTGATATGAGTGCTTTAGATTGCAGAAATGTTTCCGGAACAAATTATTCTTGCAAACCGAGGTTTTACTGTATGAAGACTCCTCATATATATCTGAAGGAGAGTGCCTAACTTAACAAATGGTAATTCTCCATCCCAGAGATGTTGTCAGGGAATACAACCCAAGACATTTGATCTCTTTCATTTAAGACAGCATTTGGCTGCAGAAATGTCTATATGATTTTTCTCAAACTTAGAATTGATTCTGTCATCCTGCTTCTGATAATTTTAAGCTTCAGATGACTTTTAACATTAGTTCTACCATAGAAAGTGGGGTTCCAAAGTTATGATTATAATTTTCCTTTTTGATAGGTGAGCGTTGCTCCCTAAGAAATTTTTCCCAAACGACGTTCAAATCCTTGCCCTTTACGTTCCCTCTGACAGTATCCTGGATTGCTCTGCTGCTGAAATGAAGCTGTCTTTAGCATGCTCTGCTACGTGGTAAGCTTAATAATTCTCCTTTGTAAAATGTTGAGCAGGATAGAGGAGGGGTGGAGATAAGAGGGCAGAATTTATTTAAGTTCACACGAAAGAAATGTTCATCGATGACACCTGGGAACCGTCTGCTTCTTGCCAAGGATGTGTAAATGAGTTAAGTGCTGGGATAAATCCCCTTTGTTCACCTGATTAAAAAGTAGTTTCTGGGACTAAGTCCTTACTAAATTTGGGACTTTTGTTACCAGGAAAATTAATTCCCGGATATTTTCTTGCTAAAAGAGGAGTTAAGTCCAAGTGATTGACACTGAATATCTAGGTCAAAAATGAGTCTGTCGGTACACTTTCTTTTACCTCAATTTCATGCTCTATTTATGGTCAATCGCACGTTCCATACCACATTTCCCCCGATGTTCAGTATTCAGAATGAATGATGACTGTCCAAAACAGTGGTTTTCATTTGCTTTTGAGGGAAATGTGTACCTTTGCTCATTTCTTTATGAATAGGGCACCGACGTGTTACGCAGGTATATATACGGAGATGGCTTTTCTCCTTGTCGATCTCACAGCTGTAATGCCCTGCATTGGAGAACATGTGCCTTGCCGAACCCTACGGTAGCAATTTGAGATGGCACGAAACTCTGACACCATCAAGCCCAGGGTTCGTCCACCACCTTCACCAGGAAACCCCTTTTATGATTCCCATATGCGTGACTTCCACCTGTATCATTGATACTAAATTTATTCTAATCGATTTACTTTAGATAACCTACCTGATCATGTTTATTTTAAAAAGAAATTTTAAACCCTATGGTAAATGGAAAACAGAAATCACTTACCCATAGGCACAAGGTAACAGAAATAAATATACAGTCATTGTAAAAGTCCCAATGAGTCATGCATTAGTACTGTGAGAAGTTCTTTAAAAGGGAAATTATAAAAGCTAAGTGTTCTTATCTTACATATTTTACTTCAACTTCAAATGCCTAAATATACATGTATTCACCAGATTGGAAACTAAAAAAATAAAAGCTTTTAGTTGCTCTAATTTCTTCCATTGTCTTTATAAACACTGACATGTGCTCGTATTTTTATTATTTCCTTTCTTCTATTACTTGGAGCTTAATTTGATCAAATTCTTTTAGCTTCTTAAGGTAGAAGTTTAGATCAGTGATGCTAGAGTATTCTTCTTATTTAAAATAGAAACATTTAAAACTACTGTATAGATTTCTTATGTACTACCTTAGCTGCATTTCACAAATATTGATGTTTCATTGTATTCAAAATTTTGCTCTTTCCTAGTGAAATTCTTTTACCAATGGATAATTTCCAAGTGTTCTTAATTTCTAAATAGTTTTTGAAGATATTCCAGACTTTTCTTTTATAATTGATTTGAAGTTTAATTCCATTATGATCAGAGAACATACACTATATGATTTCAATTTTTCTAAATTTAATAACATTTGTTTTATAGCCTTATAAGACATATAAGTAGATAATTCAAGGGCAATTGAAAAAAACATGTATTTTGCTCTTGTGAATGGAATGTTTAGCAAATATTGGTTTATTAATATTTGATCTAGCTGCTTATGACTGTTGTTCAAGTCATGTCTATCCATATTGACTTTTTATTATTCTATTACTGAGAGAAGAGTGCTAAATTTCCAAGTATAATTTTATATTTCTCTATTTCTCCTTTTAGCTTTTGTTTCACACAGGCAGAGGCTCTGTCATTGTATAATTAGGATTTTTTTTCTCTGTCTTTTTAAAAATTAATTTTATTGAACATTTAAGGTATACAATATAATAACATTCATTGTTGGAAATTTGAACCTTTATGTAATCAATCTTGGTGCTTATTTTTTCCCCCATTCCCCTGCCCTCCCTGCAACCCCTCCTTTCCTATCTACAAAGACTGTTTCCATTTTTTCATTCTGTCATATTAATTCCATTCCCTTCTTTCCTTTCCCCTACCCTTCCCATTTCCCCTTCCCCTTTGTCCCGTTTCTTCCTATTTCACATTATCTGTTATACCTTTTAGTCCTTATTTACACTTTCAGTTTCTCACACTAGAAAACTGTTCAGTATTTACACATGTGTATCCTATTTATTTCACTTAAATGAACAGACATTTCTCAGGCAAAGAAGTAGAAATAGCAAATAAACATATGAAAACATGTTCAGCATCACTGGTCATTCGAGAAATGCAAATGAAAACAACACTGAGATTCCACCTCACCCTAGAAAGAATGGCTGCTATCAAGAAATCAACCAGTAACAAATGCTGGTGGGGCTGTGGGGAAAGAGGAACCCTGCTCCACTGCTGGTGGGTGTGCAGACTGGTGCAACCACTGTGGAAATCAGTATGGAGATACCTCAAACAACTAGGATTGGAAGTCCCATTTGACTCTGCTATTCTCCTGCTGGGTATCTTCCCCAAATAATTAAAAGAATCATACCACAGTGGTATATGTGCACTCATGTTCACAGCAGCATAATTTGTAATAGCTAAAACTTGGAAGCAGCCCAGTTGCCCATCAACTGGAGACTGGATAAAGAAAATGTGGTTCTTTTATAAAATGGAGTACTACTCAGTTATAAGAATGATAAACTAGAGTCATTTATAGCTCAATGGATGCACATTGAGATGATATTCTTAAGCGAAATAATTAGGATTATTATGTCTTTAAAACTTACCCCTTTAACATTGCAAAATATGTCTACTTATTCCTGATAATATTCCTTATGCTTAAATTTATGTGATCTGACATTAATGTAGTTACTCTGTCTCTCTTATGTTTTATTTTCCATCCATTTACTTTTGACCTATTTGTGTCTAGATATTTAAGATGCATTTTTTAGGTAGCTTATATTGTTTTTATTCACTATGACAATTTCTGCCTTTTAATTGAAATGTTTGGATCATTAGTAACTAATATAACTATTAGTAGGAGGGCATAAATGTATCATCTTGGTAATTGATTTCTATTTTTCCTTTTTATTTTTGGCTTTTTTTCTCCCTGTAGTCTGACATTTTTTCAGGATTAATTGAACAATGCCTAACATTCTGTTTTATCTACACAATTATTATTATACACTAGTTATTATTATAACTTTTTGTTTTATCTTTTTAGTAGTCACCACAGGCTTAAAAAAATAATTTTTTTCTGGTACTGGGGATCGAACTCAGGACCTCGTGCTTGTGAGGCAAGCACAGGGCCACTGAACTAAATCCCTGGCTCCTATGGTTTAAAAATATTTATCTTCAATTTATAGTCAGTTAGATTGCATTATACAAACTCACATATAACAAAAGACATTCATAACAGTGTACTTTGTTTCTCTGTCCCGTCCTCTGTCATAACTGATGTATATTTTAATTCCTCAAAGGGGTCATAAAATAACTTTTTTTTTCATTTTAAACGGTGAAAATTGTTTAAGGAAATATGAAGAGAGAGAGAAAGAAGGCATTTTATATTGGCCTACATGTTTGATAGCTTTGGTGTGTTAATTATTTTGGCATGCTAAAATTTGCTAATTTTGAAAGAAACCACCCAACTATGTCCCAAATGGCTTCCAAGCGCTCACCAGTATTCTTTTCTTTTAATTTATAATCTTAAATTCATACTTATTATATAGGCCTTCCAGCAGTATATCTTGGATTTTTTTTTTTGTATGAAGATCCATTCCTTAGCTTTTATTTCAGAATTTTAAATCAGCTTGATTTCTTCCAGTAGTTTTCTGTGCACAGCAAAGTTGAATGGGAAACAGAGTTCCCACATGCTCCTTTCCCTGGAACACACTCCCTCCCTTCCCCTTACCCTGTGTGAGAGCAGCGTGTCAACATCAGCAGTGATATACAGGGACTCATCACTGTCACCCAAAGACCACAGATGGCATGAAGGTTCACTCCGCGTGCTGTATGTTCTATGGGTGCTGACAAATGCACAGTGACTGTCTTGGCCCTGTGTGGTTGGGTGCTCCTGTAACAAGTTACCAAAGACTTGGTAATCTATGAGCAGCAGCACTTCGGCTCAGTTTCAGAGGTGAGACGTTAAAGCCGAGGCCCCTGTATCTGGTGAGGGTCTAAATCCTGCTGTGTCATCCCATAATGGGAGAGGAAAGCAAGAAAGAGAAGAGATAGAACTCACAGCTTTAGCCCTTTAATAATCAGTATTGATCTACTTATGAAGGTGGAGCTCTGGTGACCTAATTTCCCAGTAGGTCCCACTACCTCATCCTAGTGCATTCTCCACGGCTTCACTTTTTCCAGGATACCACAGGGTTGGAATCACATTTCAAGATTTTTATTTTTATTTATTTATTATTTATTTGTTTTAGGCAGGGTCTCACTATGTAGTTCAGGCTGTCTTTGAACGTCTTTTGTAGCCGAGGCTGACCTTGAACTCCTTATGATCCTCCTGCCTCAGCCGCCTAAGTGCTGGACATGCGCCACCATGCTTGGCAAAAGTTGACTATTATTAATACATGTATTTAGTCTTCCTTGTGTTTTCCTGGCTTGATAGCTCATTTCTGTTTAGTACACTGTTTCAATGTACCACATTATATTTTTCCATTCACTTCCTGAAGAACATCTTGATTGTCCTCGTGTTTTGGCAACTGCAAATAAAGCTGTTGCAAATGGCCTCGTACAGGCTTTTGAGTGGACATATGCTTTCAGCTCATTTGGGTGAAATGGTTCTGGGTAGTATGGTGACTATCTTTAACTTTGAGAGGAACTACCAAACTATCTTCCAAAGTGACTGTTTCATTTTACACTTACTGCAACAAATGAGCACTTCTATTACACAACATCCTACCAAAGATGTGGTGGTATCACTATTTTGGCTTGTGGCCAACTTAATAACAGGTATTTACGAATATCTTGTTTCATAATTGACAATTTACTAATGACATCTTTTCACATGCTTATTAGTTTATTGCTACACTTTCTTTGGTGAAGCGTCTCTTCAGGTCTTTTGTCCATTTTGAAATCATTTTTCATTTTCTTATTATTGAGTTATAACAGTTCTTTGTATATTTTGGACAATTGCTTCTTATCAGATATGTCTTTTAGAAACATTTTCTCCAAATCTATGGTTGTCTTCTTCTTTTGATAGTGATTTTTGCAGAGCAGATTTTTAGTTTAATTAAGTCTAATATCAATTATTTCATTTATACATCGTGCCTTTGGCATTGTATCCAAGAAGTCATCACCATATCCAGGCTCACCTACATTTTATTCTATATTATCTTCCAGAAGCTTCATATTTTTGTGTTTTATATTTAAGTCTTTGATCCATTTTGAGTCTTTTAATGAAAGGTACCAGGTCTGTGTCTAGAGCATTATTATTTTTATTTGCATGTGGATGTCCAGTTGTTTTACATTATTTGTTGAAGACACTCTTTTCTTCATTTTATCACCTTTTCTCCTTTGTCAAGGATCAGATAACTATATTTATGTGGGGCTGTTACTGGTGAATTCTGTTAATCCATTTGTGTCCTCTTTCATTAGTACCTCGCTGTCTTGATTATAACTTTAGAGTGAATGCTAAAGTCAGGTGGTGTTATTTCTCTGACTCTATTCTCCTCTATTCTCGGACTCTGTGTTGGCTATTCTGGGCCTTTTACCTCTTGATATAAACCTGAGAATCGGGTTGTTGAGATCTGAAGAATATCTCATTCCTTGCAGAGATTTTGACTCTACTTGTGTTGAAATCTGTAGATCAAGTTGGGAAGAAAGCATATCTTGGCAATATAGAGTCATCCTATCCATGAATATCCTTTAGTTTTGAAGACTATTTTTTGGTGGATAAAGTTTAAGAGGTAGATAATTTTTTTCTTTTGCACAGTAAAAATGACATTCTTTGGTTTTTTTCTTATATCGTTTCTGATGAGAAAAGTCTACAATTTTAAGTTGTATTCTTTAGCAGGTAATGTTTTGCTTTTTTAGGGGCTACTCTAAAATATTTTTATAATTTTTTAAAAATCATTTGAGTGTGACATGGCTTGATATTGTTTTCCTTTTTGTTTATTTTGCTTAAGGCTCATTGTCCTTGATTTTTAAGTTTGTAATTTTCACAAAGCTTCACATTTTTGTGTATCTTTAAATCTTTTGCAATATTTTTAGATATTTAAAATTCTTATCAGCTTATTTTCTCTGCAACTTCTGATATATTTCTTTCTACTGATTGCATTTCTGGGTACGACTGACAATTTTGTGTTTATTTTGTATGTGTGACATGTTTTGATTGGATGTGGCAATGCAAGTTTATGCTGTTGATTGCTGGATTTTGTTGTTTTTCTTTAAATAAATTGGATCTCTTGGGTAATATTATTTTCAGTTCAGCGTGATATTTTCAGTACTTGTTCTTAAGTTATTTTCAATCAAACATAAGTCTTAATTCTATGTTGTGATCTTTTTTTGGATCTCTAGTAAATCTTGAGTGTGTTTAATCTGAATTCTACTCTCTGGCTGATTGGCACAAAACATTGTCGTTCCGGGGTAAGCTAGTGGAGATGTGCAGTTTTCACTCTCTAGCTTCATGGAGGTGCACTGGCACACACACGGCTCAGTGTTTAGAGGATCTGCTGCAGATCTTCTGCATGCACATCTTAATAGGAAATCCAGGCAGAAAGTTGGGGCAATTGTAGGCTCTCCATATTTGTTTCTCTCCTCTTCGTGTGATGCTTACTGTACAATATAAAAATATAAATGCCTCATACATTCTGGCCATTTTCTATTTGTATACAGAGAAAGAGAAAATTCAATTTCAGAAACTCAATTGTAGGTAGAAACAGAAGTCCTTTTGCGATTTTTTTTATTTTTGCTCCTTAACAGCTATGTCACTAAGGTTTTGATTCAATGACTTAAATGTATACCTACTGGTTTTACTTTCCATTATTATACCTTTCATCTTTTGTTGTTTTTGATTTTATATCTGCTTCACCCCATTTTGATAATACTTTGCTCCTACCTCCTGTTTTGTGTATTTTTTCCAAATATTTTTATATCATATTCAGTATCTAATAATTAAAAAATTTGAGATTCTTGGTAGGGTTAGCTCTAATGTTTGTGCTGAATTTTGCTTGTGATACCTTGATTCTGTGTAATACTTTGATTCTTGCAGTTTAAGGTCCTTAGCTCATACTTAATAGGGCTTTGGAATTCTGTAAGATTTGGGTTTATCTGCCAAAGATTTGTGTTTGCCTGTGTCAGGCTCTTATAGAACTATTAAACTGAAACTCTTTTAAAATAATTTACTAGTGTGGGTTTTTTGGACCATACAGATTGTGCCAATTAGAATTCCAAAAATGCATTAAGACAAATTGTACGTGTAAATTCTTATGGGAATTATCTCCATTGCATTAGGAGTCCTAACTCTGGGACATACATTTTCTTTCAGCTCCTTTTTCTGACTGGTGAAATTTTTCCTTAGTTCATGGGTGGATATTGCACTTCTAGATCTGAGACCGGTCTGTGCTCCAACCCTTAAGTATCCATAAGCCCACAGTGTCATGTCCTCATTTCTACTGGTTTTAGGAGATACAAAGAGAACTGTAAACACCTCAAAGGCAGCAGAGAGTCAGCTTTATTAATTTTGTTTCCAGAGTTGTTCATATTTTGAGCCTTTCTCTACTATAATTATTACTACTAAGCTCAGATCCATATTTACAAGGGTGCTGTTTACTAGATTTAACCCAAAATTTTTAGGTGATTCACGGTGGGAGAATTTTTCAGATTAGGACACTGTAATGTCTGAAATGCAAATATTTCACTTCAGTTCTTCTCAAGGGGTGGCTCTTCCCTTCATTTACATCTCATTAAATGCTAACATCTTATCTCAAGTAGCTACTTCCTCAGTTATTCTCCATCACATTTCTCTTCCAGTTTTCCATCATGCTGTGCAATAATTTTCCAGAGTTTGTCAAAGTATGTTGTCTGCATCTCCTACTAGTATGTAAGCATCACGGGAAAACTTTCTTTTGTATTTTTCAGCTCTGAGAACAGTGAGTATCACAGACTGGGTGCTCAACCACTTTTTAGATGAATAATTCTTTTCAAACGTAAATGAATATGTGTCATAAAATATGTTTCTAAAACATCAGATCATGTGAGCAAGTGCAATGTGTGAATGCTCAGGATTCTCAATTATTTGTTTATACATTGCAGGCTCAACTTACAAAAAAGAAAATAATTGGTCTTCGCAAATCTCAAAGAAAGGGATTGCCCTGAGAACACATCAGGATGTAGCTCAGTGCTTGAGTGCATGGCTAGCCTGCATGAGGCCCTGGGCTCCATTCTGAGCACCACAAAAGAAAACAAAACTAAACAACAGAACCTCCCTTCCCCAAAACAAACAAAATCACATTGGTGTGAAGCAATAAAATACTATTTCCCCAGAAATCAGTAACAGGGCTACCACAAATTATTTAATCTTTCCGAAGTCAAGGATTAACTCCAGTATCCGGCAAAGTGAGAAGATCTGATAGACAATAGGTATTTCTACTTGGGCATAACTCCTAAAGCTGTTACTCTTTTACCACACAAAAAACTAAGAACATGATTTTTATTTTAATATGTTGAGTTTCAATGAAATTTTAAAGAAATATGGAAATGTCCTTCAGCGAGTAGCCTAAAAATATTTTCAATGCATGGCAAATCCTCACTTCCAAAAAGAAAGTTAAACATGCCCATGTCATCCGCCTTGCACTTGTTTCTGAGTAGGATGAGCTCTTTCACAGGGAATTGAGTTTCATATTCAGCTGTTGTGCCAAATTGAATCCCATGATAACAACGCTGAGCTTAGAAAATGTGGTTCAATTATAATTATTTTCCCCTTTGGAGAAGCTGGGAATTCTCTTGTTTTAACTGTCACATTGCTCATGACAGTTTTTTCTTGGAAAAAAAATTCTCCTTTATTCTTGGGAATTAGGGCCACTCTATACCTTCCCCGTGACAGTAATAATAACCATTAACACTTATTGAATATTACCAGCAGGCAAATCACTGAGATGAGATCTCTGTGTACTTTTCTCTTCTGTAAACCATAAAAATTCTCTTATAATATTATCATTACTATTGTTCTCACCTATGGGTGAGAAAACTATGTAAGGAGAGATCGGGGAGATGGTTCTGAGTAACAGAATTTAAGGTTCACAGTGAGTTCATGTTATGTAGCAATTTTTTATATCCTGCACAAAGAAAAATATATTAAATAATTGTTCCCTATGTATTACAAGTAGATCCAGATCTTCTTTTTGTTTCATTCATGGACAACTAAGTCAGAAACCCATGTGATGTTTTAAGAGATTGCGTGCTTGGTTCATTATATCAGCAGAAGCCTAAGTCAGCTGAAAGCTTTATTCACACAGATTTCAAAATTTTTTATAACTTTCCCAGGTTGTACCTATGATAATTGGAGTATAAGTGACATTTAATTCAAAATTGTATGAGGTATTCTATTCCACTTCAGTGATGACAGTGATTATTTTGAGTTTCCAGCCATGACTCTTGTTAACCTGCTAGCTACATGAATGCTTCCTAACTAGATGCGCTTCTCTGACTAGGGATCTCAGCTAGGTTGTGATCTTTTTGTTAAGTGGATTCTTGGAATCCATGATTCCATCTATGACTTGTTTCCTGCTTCTTATACTTGAAGTTAAGATAATTCTAAATAATTTTATATTGACTGCTTTGCTTCTTTAGCTCTTTGATCAATATTTTTAAAACTGTAATTCTCCATATTCCTGGATCAGTCTTTGGTGCATTGTGTCTATAGCTGGAGGATTACTGATGTATGAAACTTGTCTCCTTGGCCAGCTTGGTCTAATTCATTTAGTTTATGTTCTTCTGCCTCTGTGCTGTTGTGTTTTCCTGCTTTCTCTCCTGTGTTCCTCTGGGATCTCCTTCTCTGTCCTAAGTGGCTAGGCAGGAAGTCCGTCAGGCAAATGAACTCTGCACCAAACACACCCTGTAATGATGCCTTCTAATGAAAAGCATCAATGGCTGAAATTGCATTCCTTGTAATTTCCTGGTGGAGGTAGAAATGTGTGTAGTACTTTAGAGAACTGCCCAATTTTGTTGACAGTTATATTCAACTTATTTATTGTAGCTAAACATTTAAAATTCATAGGCCCTTTGCAAGTAATAAACAATAGGCATATGTCTTTGAAAAGATGATACAGGTTATTTCTCCAGCTTTATGTTTCTAAAGTCCATACTTAAATTTTTGTTTTGTTTAACTGTAGACTAAAAATAAAGGTGGTACAGTGGTCTTGTGAATTTTCTACAGAAGGTATAAGTTGGAACTGGCATGTCTTTAAGCAGCCTGAAATGAATAATTGCCTTGACTCAAATTCAAGATGCATTGTCAACTCCGTTACACTCTTATGAAAAAGAGCTATCCAAATGACAATGTTGCAATGATGCTTTGCCACAATTATACCAGGCACTGAAAGAACCAGCACCTTGTAGGGCACAGTGTATTTGCAGAGATCCTTAGAATAAAGCAAAAAAGAAAAATCTTCAAAAAAGACCTAGAGAAACAAAACCTTTAATCTAAAATTCCAATACTAAATTGTATTTAAATTGAATTGTTTTTAAATAAGTGGCATTGCTTATTATTTTTTTTCCTAGTAAGTCACAATGAATAAATTTTAAAAGCAGCACACCATGGGATTGTAGTTTTAATTAGGAGGATAACACCTATTTCCTCTGGTACACAAATGAGTTCAATTTGTTTTGTCAATTAAAAAAATACCCAATTACTCCCAAATCTTCTATTACAAGTGTGTATCAACAAAGGAAGGTCTTTTATTGTTTCAGGGATTTAATTTTTACAAGTCCTTGCATCAATAAAGTCCCTATATGTCTAACAGGAAGAGTAAAAACTAATTAAAATACCAACTCGGGTGGCATGTGGCTTACCTTGTCAAAGATGATTAACTCACCTATGGTTTTGGCAGACAATCACTGCTGTGTCTTCACCTCTGGCCCCCTCGGGGACCGTTTCTTCCTTCAAATGGTCTTCTGTTTCTGGTAAGGAGCCATTTTGGGAAAGCAAAGGTTCAGGTTCTCCAGCATACTCTTCTCTCTGGTCTGTTTCAATCTGAATCAAAGGCACCCCCCTGGAGCAAAGGGACCACCTGGTGTGGCCTAGAGGACCAGCGTCATGGCTCGAGGAAGTTTCCTTCTGTGACTCTAAACCATCTCGGTTGATAAGAGGAGCAGTTTCACTTGGAGATGACCCGGGGGAATGTTCGCTTCCGCTTACAGAGTCCTTCTTCGGGGAATCAACAGACTCCTGAACCAGCGGATCTGGACCACTGTGCACTCTGCCTGCGGCTAATCTGTTTGCACCCTTTTCCCTTTGCAAGGTGGAGCTACCACAAACAGGACCGGCATCAGCTATCTCCACATCATCCACGATAATTTTGTTCTTTCTCATGAGGGCCTTGATGGAGCTGGCCCACGTTTCATGAATTAACATGTTCGTGATCTGGTCGGTCCCAACTCTGCGATACAAGCACGAGTCAGATTTGCAGAGACCAGAGGAGGAAGCGCTACTGACTGGCTGCACACTTAGGAAATCTTGTGAGCAGTTTTGGGCAAAACCATCTAAGGAGTTGGCCTTGACCGGTGCATTCACTGTCAGCCTGACGCATGGGGATCTGCTATCCGGCATGGACGACTGTCTGTGACACAGTGGGGATCGTAGAGGAGGGGATAGCAAGCCGGTGCTCCACTCGTGGCTGCTTCTTCTGGAGGAGGTGCTGTCTCTGCTTTCCCTTTCGACGTCCCTCAGCATGTACCTGTAGAACTCCTCCGTTATGCTCTCGGTGCTGGACTGCTTAGAGGGACAGCTCGGCTTCAAGCTGAGGTGGTCACTTTTCCTGCAGGCCTGTTGCATCGCTGAGTTCAGAATGCTGCTGGCGTTCTTGCCAGCGTAGTAATCCAGCAGTAATTCAAATCCTCTCCCTTCATTTTCCATCTGGTTCACCATGAACCTTGAGAACTCATCGGTGATGCTCTCACAGCTCGATTGTTTGGAGACAGAGCTGGCTCGGCTGACTGGCTGGCTTAGGGTGCTCATTAAACCCAGGCTGTTCACGTAGGCCCGGGCCTCAGAGACTTCCTCGGGGATGCTTTCGCAGCTGGAGGCCTTCAGCCGGTTCCACCTGTCGCCACTCAGCAAGCGACTTCGGGAGTAGCTCTGCGCTTGCCACACGCCATCCGCCACGGAGAACTCCGTAAGGTTCATGATCTTGGCTGCCACTTCATTCGCAAAAATGCTGACAGAATCAGGGACATCTTCAAGGTTCATCGACTCATCCACAACCCTGTTCATGAGCTTCTCTCTGAGTTCAGGATGCTCATCTGTTTTTCTCTTGATCTCACCGAGCCGCGGTGGCTTGTGTTTCCTCACGGTGCTACCACTGCTCTGGCTTTCCTTCCTTCGCTTCAAAGATTGGGAGGATATGTTTGGTGTTACCAGAAACTCGTTCCCTCTTTTCCACGCACAAAACCAGGGTTGTTTTCCATAGGAGTTGTCAAGGCAGATAGCTGCAATTTCAGTTGCCATGGAGACGACCGTCTCTGCTAGTTCTTCCGCGAAGTCTGCAATGCAGAAGATGTCTCCCTGCTTTGCTTCCAGCATGGGTTGAGCGGGAAGCACCAGGTCATCACCTAGCAAGGACCGAGTGCCTTGGACATCGTTGTTCAATTGCGTGGCCCAGCCACACTTCTCCTGGGTGTTGGGATCGGTACTGTCCTCCGCACCCTGAGAGCTGCTTCTGCACTCGCCCACTTCTGGAGCCCTTTCCGCTCCTGAAGAGGCTCTACGTTTCTTCTCCTTGTGACAGGGAATCTGCGGAGGGTTCTCCGTATCCTTTCCCACCATTCCTTTCAGTTGCATTTCCTTAGGGGATGTTTTAGCAGTAGAAGAATCCTGCACTTGGTGACTGCATGACAATTCAGATGGCAGCGTGGGGTTCTTGAACAGGCCTGGCCTCGCTCCACTCTTCTCTTGCTTTGGATGCACGTCATCCATAAGATCATCGATGGCAAGACTGTATGGACCACCAGGAGGATGGCCGCTGGAGTGTGTGGTGGTCTTTGTCCATGCTTGACCAGCAGCCTGATCAAATGGCTGGAAGCCTCGGGGTTCTGTCTCTGTCCATCGGACAGTTTCCTTGGAGAGGACAGTAGGACATTCACTGAGCCTTACCATGTGGCTCATCTTCTTGAACGTGAAGATTATCACCTGGTGGAGCAGTTGGTTTGTGCTTTCCATCAGGGTGTCCAGGGAGTCCAATGCACGTCTGTCTTCGCTGGGGTGGATTTTTTTATTTTTCTGGTGAACTTCATCAATGGAATGCTTCAGGATAACATTGGATAGGGTCTGTGCCAGGTCGTTCCTGAGGATGTTTTCTGAGCACAGGGTCTGAGGCTTTGAAGCAGTTTCTAAGATTCTCCTGTTCACAGAATCCATGATGTCTCCAATGCTGCCATAGGACCCAGGCCTGGTTAAAACCAGAGCCACTTCTGTGAGCAAAGCCTCTGCAATGGCTTCCTTTTCCAGAACCATGTTCTTCTGTGTCACTGAACTACAAAGTGGAGAGGTGGCTTCAGATGCCTCAGCTGCAGGCAAGACATTGCTTGGGGCCACCGGGCATGATACCTCTTCTCTTTCACCCAGGCCACAGACAGCAACAGCACTTGCCACCTGAGTCATCCCACATAAAGCAGATGGAAAGGAGAAGTCACTGGGGGAAGGGTCCTTGAGTCCTAGGGATGCTTGAGTTTGCAGCTCTCCACTGCCTTCCAGCGTGCAGTTTGACACTGAGGATTCCTGCTCCATTGTGATTCTTTCAGTGGCCTGGGGACTGGAAATTGTTCCAATCACAGTGGCTGCACAAGCTAACGCTACTTCTAGAGCACTCTGAGGATGTCTGCTGGGGTTCTCTCCAGAGAGAACACTTGCGGTATCAACAGAAACATCGGTGTCAAGCCAGGAGGAGACACCAGCATCAGGGGCAGCATTGCCACCATCTGGACTCTGCACAATGACGATTTTGGGGAGCTCATTCCATGACCTGGCGGCCGCTATGTCTTTGGTGGAACAGCCACTGGGAAGCAGAGCACTTCCTAGAGGAGCATCAACTGCAGGCTCCTGGGGAAGTGTGGGTTGAGACTGAGACAGTCTGATAAATGCATCTTGCAGCACAGATTCTGCTAAATTCGTAGCATACTCTCCAGTTGTAGCTTCTCCACCTTGGATAGGAGGAGGAGAATTTCTTGACTCTTCATGGCCTCTTGGGTCTAGGCTGCTGCCCTGCTCAGTGACAATGCCACATGCAGAAGGTGGGTCTTTCTTCACCACCATGGGGAAATGAGCATCCCTGGGAATGTACACTGCTTGAGATGTTTCTAGTTGCTCTTTAAAATTCTCCAAATAACATTCTGGGGCTGGTTGCTCATTCCCCACAGCTTCACCATCCCTCTGTAAGGGCTTGTGTGACGGATCTCCACTTTGGGAGGCTGTGTTTTCCAGAGCTCCTTCCATTTTCATCAATGGTGTATTATATTTGCTGACATATTTGTTTTCCAAAATACAAAGGAATTTTTCCTTCCTGTCATCCCATTCCTCTTGAGTGGTTTCCTTTGACTTTTTACTTTCAAAAACATCGGCTGACACGTTTATATTTCCATAACCTAGTGAAAAGAAAATGAAATCTACTATTATTTTTGGGATGGCAGGTTGTCATAGGTCTAAAATAATAATTATTTTATAAAATTGCCTTAAAGCACCAGCTATCTTTCTGTCCTCAAATGCAGTGTTGAGTGTGTTTCTTAAAAAGTCAGTTTGAAAAAGGCCTTCAAATTTTGACTTTAACTGTCCCATGACAAAAGAGCTTGCACTGTGGGATGTAAGTGCAAATGCTAGAGTAGAAGGTATTTAGGAGCTGAATCCTAATCACCATTCTTCTGGGAAAGCAACACAAACAACTACATTTTAGAATTTCTGGGAGGGTTGAGAGGAGAAGCAAGAATGTTTAGAATTTCAAAAGAGGACTTTATTGCACAAAATTTGCTTTGAAGTTTGCATAGGACTCGCCCTAGGAAAAAACACTATCTGGGAAGAGTTGGGAAGAGAAACCCATTTCTTGAGTGCCACTAATGAGTGAGTAGAAAGAATTAAATAAGTGTCTAGTGCGTTCTTGGTTAATGCCTTCAACTTTCACAACAGCCATTAGCTACAGGCACTGCTGTACTCTGAAATTACAAATAAGGAAACAGCAGACCTCAAAAAGGTTAGAAAGATGGCCTTAAGTCTCACAGCCGCAAAATGACCCTTCTGAGATTCAAACCTAGGCCTATCCAATTTGGCTCCTACTAATACATAGTTTTTATGGGAATCTTAGAGAAACTAACTTTCCTCCCAGTGATAGCCTCCATCTTGAGGTAGGAGAAAAAATTTCCCTTTAAAACATACAGGTTTCTTTCAGCAACTCTAAGGCATCTTTTGGGAGGCGCCTCCATCCACTTCTCATCAGAGTGCAAGAGCCAGCGCCTTCCGCAGAGCTCATTCACCCCCGCCTTCCCTCCCTCCCAAAGCAGTGAGTGACTACTGCAGTGTGGCAGCCAGACGGACATAACCGGGAGCTTTTCAGAAACCTCCCCAAGGTATGTGTACATTGTCACTCATTTCCGGATGCACGTTTGTTTTGAGTGGGACCTTCTCACCGCTCCTATATTCTTCCACCTCGCTTTCCTCCAAGTGCTCAGAGGCAGTGAGGAAATCTTCCTCAACTGAGGACCAGGAACAGTTGGTGTCATCCTCCAGTTTCAATATGTTTGTTTCCTGGTGGAGCTGCCGCTCTTGCACCAATTCCAGGCCAATCAGGAATTTATTGATTTCAAAGATGATGCAGTTCGTACTGTTCGGTCTGTTCCCTCTTGCACATTGGACCAAGCAGATATCTGGTAGCCAAGGACACTAAAAGCAGAGAGGAAAGAAGATACTGTTCAAAAGGGAAAATAAAAAGACTATTGCTTTTAACCTTTCTCTTTCCACAAACATCTCCTGTTAAAAGAAGTGGGGATCTTAAAAATATTTGAAATATCTTCTGAGCTTATGTTGATGAACTGCTTGAAAAGCATTCAAGTGGCATTTGGGAACCTAGGGTCTCTAGGAGAAAGTTTGATTTGGAAGAAAATAGATGGACTGTATCACATGTTTTGTTTTTCCCTGGTCAAAGCAAAAATTTAAATTGCAAAGTTCAACAGCCAAAGACATGCAATTCATAGGACTGAAGTAGGGAAGAAAATCCAGAAATCAGAGCATAATTCCCTCAGTACAGAAGGCAGTAGGGTTGTTAAGAGCTAGAGTTAGGTTAGGGGTGAAAGGGGGTTCGCGTGCCCTTTCGGGTGCCCCTTCCCAATTAGGCCACTCACTCACCAAGAGGTCCGGCAGGAGATCTTTATTGTAGGGAGGCGAGCAGGAGGCAGCAAGGCAGAAAGAGAGAGAGAGGAGGAAGAAGAAGCAGAAGGAGAGAGAAGAACAAAGAAAGGAAGGTCCTTTTATCAGTTTGGGGGGTGGGCTATTGCTTATTTCTGAGAGTGAGTTACTTTTGACCTATCACAGGCCAGATTGCTTTTATGGGCCCAGTCCTGCAGACACAGGTTTCAACTTTCCTGGACCACTGTGGCCTTGCGGGGGAGGGAAACCAGAGATAAGGGCATGAGGTCATTTTAGGAGCCAAGATGTACCAGGAGAATGCAGCCTGTGAGGAGGCGTCACAGCATACTTTAACATGATCAATTCCCTAACAAGGGGGAGATCTTAGGCCCTTTCTGCTAGTTTACTTTACCCAAAAGGAGACTTTCTTGCATCCTCAGGACAAGCACTACTTTTTGCAACTTGGAGTAAAAATGCTACAGAACTGAGGTTTCTACTCTCCTGCAACGCTTGGGAGACTGGGCACTAGCTTCCTGACAGCTATGTTTCAGAGAAGGTGTAGGGTCCTAGAAAAATACTTTCCTGAGTTGAAAAACCGAAAGAAAAGCTCCAAAGCATTTACAGCTAAAATAGAGACAAACAATGCAGGGTTATAAGTTTTCTAGATCAAATGCTCTAAAACAAGACACAGGTCAGGGTCTAGAGCCAGGCAAACCCTGTGCACAGTTCTGGAGGGAAATGTTCAGGCTGCCTGGGTTCCTCCCCAGGTTGCTTTCTTGTTTCTCAGACCACTATCTTTGTCTGCCTGGAAGAAACTCAGTGTCTCAAGGGCATGAGAAGTGATCTGTTGTTATCCAGTTAGATTTTATCATCTGTGCTGCTCGTCTGAAGAAGAAGAAGCCGATGTGAAGTTTAAAGCAACCTGCTGGAGATGAACCAATGTCTCTGAAAGTTTAGCATATGGAAAGAAACAAAGATAAAATGGTCCGAACTATTGACTGGTAGCCCCATCAGACCTCTTAATTCTGTTTTATTACAGTGCATATTTCTGTTCTCCAGGACACATTTCCACTGCTCATGGTATTTTCATTAAAACTGCAATAAAATCTTTCAGTTTCTCTGGCACAGATTACTAGCTAATCACAAAACCATCTTCTGCTTTGAGACATCATTTCCACAAGAGGGGAAGAATTCCAATTTATAGTAATTTGTAAAGAAAAATTCTCCATGTAGAAAAAAAAATTTCATGGGCAGGGGATCAGTAAACAGATTTATCTCTAAATGGAATTGGAAATGTTTGGGAAGAAATGATGCATGTTTAAATGCTCACATTATAAAAGTGATCAGGGGTAGTTTTGGAGTCCTTGAGTCCAAGTTCGAATGTGTTTATGAGTGGTGAATGTGTGTGCAAGCAAAAGGACACACACAGACATTTCGATTGTATTTCCTGAAGCAATTTAACTTTTCCTTACATACAAATTATTATTTATCCACCTTTGATTGAATATTAGGATGTAATCCTAAGAGAGACAACTAGACAATACAAAAATCAACCACTCATTCTCTGAGAGGTTCAGGAATCCCTAGGGGGTGGGAAATAAAGTTCATCTAGGTATGGACACGATCATGACTGATTTTTAGAGAAAGGGTCTATGCTCTTGCTTTGCAAAGCGTGTGGGCTGTGGCTGCACAGCTTCTGTCTCACCTGGAAGCACCTTAGAAAGGTATTATCTCAGACTCCACTGAAATCCCCTAAATCAGATTCTGCATCTTCAAGAAATCTCTGGGTAGTTCCCATCTAAGTTAACATTTCAGAGGCAATGGTCTTTCAGTGAACTCAGAGTGTCTGTAATCTACTTAAACTATGAGGAAGTATGGCTCTAGAAGAACAACTCTTGTAATTTTCTTTTCACTGAATTGAGACATAAATCACTAAAGTAAAACTTACTATATGCCATTGAGTGCCTATTTTATGTAAATTATGCTGTGAGGCATAAATATAAATCAGATAATGCCTTGAGAAACAGGGCACAATATATTTTATCAGTGGGTCACCCAGGGATAAAAATAAAATAAATTTGAACCCCGTGAATTGCCATACATGTAGGTAACACAGTTGTATACTGGCCATTTCATGTTATTCAAATTAAATAGATATAACATAAAAGTAAAATGTGGGAGGAGTCAAAGAGATAGTAACAGGAGCAATATGAACAGCTGAGTAAATACGTGAAGACAGACTTTTCAAATACTGCCTGTAGCATGGTGGCACATGTCTAATAACCCCAGAACTCTGGCTTACAAGTTTGAGTACAGTCTGGGTAATTTAGCAACTTGAGATCATTTCTCAAGATTAAAAAATAAATTTAAAAAGCCTAAGGAAGTAGCTCAGTGCAAAGGCCCTGTGTTTAACCCCCAGTACTGCAAAAACAAAAACAACAACACAACAAAACCACCTTTTTGGACATAAATAAATATCGTGAGAGTCTTAGCTAAGTAAAGATCTAACACTATAGCCTCTCAGACAATGCCAGATATCATTATACATTCAGGATGGTAGTTTCCTGGGCGTTCAGCATAACTTATTACCTTCAGTGTGAACATTATTTTCACAAGGTTGATGGTGCTATTGCTCTTTTACAGAGAGAGAATAGAGGCACAGAAAGGCTAACCAGTCTTTTCAGGGTTACACAAGCATAGAGTAGAAGGGTCAATGTTGCAGTCCAGGTATTTTGGACTCTAATTCCAGTGTTTCCTGTAATGTCGTGGTCCAGACAGTAAAGATCCAATGTCCAAAACGGAACTGTGGACTTTGGCAAGGATTCAGCGCCACACCCCGGCCTTTTCAAATTCATGTATGTTCAGTCAGTGATGCCTTCTATTCCAAGGACACCCACAGGAGTACAGCTTACTGTTGTAGAGAATATGCTAAGAAAATTTCGCTTTTTTCAGGGGGTGCGTACTGAGCATCGAACTCAGGGCCTTGCAGTTGTGAGGCAGAGGGCAGAAACACTGAGCTAAATCCCTGGCCCCCAAAATTTGCTTTTGTAGGAATAAAAAAGTTGCTTATACTTGTATTTTCTACTTAGCATTTTCCTGTACCATTAGTAGTCATATGGTCTTTGTGGTTATTATTTTTCCTAAAGATTTCATTGTTTATCTTAAGGCTCTCTTCTGGCAGCTCTCCTGCATGGCATGCTGGTAGATATTCATTGACCTTTTCAGACCTGTAGGTGGACAGCTGTATACTTGTTTGCATACATTAATTAGACCCACAGCAAATAAAGTCCAAGAGATTACTCAACTGTAACGGAGCCCTGAGAAAGCACAATATTGGACTTTGTTTGCCACTGTATCCCTTGCACCTCCACAAGTGTTTAACATTTTGTACATATGTAAATAAATATTTGTTAAACAAATATAAGAGCGACTGAGAGATATTATACATTTTAAAACATTTTACCAGTTGTAGTATTTAATTATATAAGTGCAACAATATATAAACAAACAAGGGAGTAATTTTCTAAAAGAAAAGACAAAGATGTGAAAAAACAAAGAGAAAACTTCTGGCAAGGAAAAGAAAAACTTTGCAAGAAGCAAAAACAGTAAATTATATACATTATTCTTGCAACACTATTGCACTTATTTTGCCCAAACAAACCTAGCCAGTTGGTAACTGGATCATACTCTGCGTGTTCCTAATACTCCACCCTGCCACCTCATTTCAGTTTTTGTTATGCTTTCTTTCTACTTCATCTTTCAATTGTTTGAATACAAAAGGAAAGTCCTTTGAATTGTCCTTTGTACTTACCAAGTTGCTCTCATAATATTTTATTTCATTTTTATTATTAGCTTCCAAGAAATTTTTTTTTCAGAAAAAAAAGACATGAAAATAATAAGAAAAAATAAGGAATGAGTAACATGTTATCTGGCCTCCTAAATGTTCACTTGATCACTGAAAATCTCCTTTGATATTATAATTTCCTGGGTCAAAGGTGTACACTGGCTTGTTTATTCCCTTTCTCTATGGGATTGGTCATTATTCCCTTAGAATGACTGATTCAGGGGCTGGGGATTTAGCTCAGCGGTTCGGTAGCCTGCCTTGCAAGCACAAGGACCTGAGTTCAATCCCTGGTACCAAAAAAAAAAAAAAAAAAAAAAAAAAAAAACAACAAAAGAATGACTGATTCAGACTTTGCGGACTCACCCAGCTCAAGTTGCCTCTGCCCATCTGTCTGTCTTTATTTATGAATAAATACATAGCCAACTTCCACGGAATAAAGCAGTCACACTAAGAATATCCTTACATGAGTAAGTACTTGCTGTAGCTGGCTGGGATAGGGTTCAGTATTGAAGTGCTTCCCTTGCACTGATGATCTTTGCAAACATACGGGCCAGCATACCTAAAAAATGACTTGGCAGCTCCACAGAACTGTAGAAAGGCCAAACGGTACAGGGCAAGCGAGGGAGAGCCTTACTGTAAAAAGCATGACGTGCTTCTGAGAGAGGTGGCTCATAAACAATACTCAATGGAGCTTAGATTGAGAAGCTATGCAAAACTGTGGGTGCTTTGTTTGTTTGCTTTGAGATGGGATGTCACTCTGGGATCTCACTCCATTGTCTTGAACTTTTGGGCTCAAGTGATCCTCTGGCTTCAATCTTCTGGGACTCCAGGCCTGAGCCCGTGTGGTGGTGCCTGGCTTTGAACACATCTCTGAATGGATTGAATGGATGGTTTTAATGAGCTCTTGGCAGTTTGACTCCCCTGATCTCAGTGAACATCTCTGTTACTTTTATGACCTAGCTTCATTTTCCCTTCTGGTTCTCATACCCCGTGGGGTACTGTTTCCAAGTAATTCAGACTGAGTTCATTTATCTCCAGCTGCACAGGCGACCATGCAAGTCAGGGCTGGCCGCTGTGAACAATGGATTCCTCAAACCGTCACGATTGCTTTCGCAAGGGGCAGGTGACATGTGACAGTTGATGAGACTCAGTGAGATTTTTGCTGGGAGCCATCAAAACGGGGATCCTTGTGTCAAGGGCTTGTTTGTAATGGGACAAAGAGAAAGCAGAAAAGAGAAAAGTCTGTGTCCTTATGACCTTGTTCAAATCCCTGCGTCTGATCTTCCTGCCACATTTGTTTATGGGAGGCAAGACATTCTCTTTTGGTTTAAGCCAATTTTCTGCCTTGTTTAATTAAAAATTCTGACCAGGGTTAATTGGTGTCGAGGGAGCTCAATTCAAGGTCAGGTCCAATTGATGCCAGCATCAATCTTCATAGGGAAATCACAAGGAAGTTGAATTTTCCATTAACCTGCACTTGGTAAGAGCTAGGAGAAATATTGTATGAAGCAGAAGCACTTTAGTAAAAAGTGTATGAATGTGTTAAAGAAAATAGGAATAAGGTCTTCATTCCACACTATATTTTATATTATAATGTATAATTTGGTGACAGACCAAAAATCACATAAAATTCACGTTAAATTTATACCACGTAGTCTTGCTAGTAGCTGCAAAATCAGAGATATATGATTATGTAGTGATAAAGCCTTCTCATATGTAAATTGATTGATCACAATGTTTATAAAAATCATTACTATACTTAAAACTCAGAGATAACGCATTTTTTCCAAAACAGTATTTTTGAAGAAGAAGCATAGTTTTAATTGTAGTTTTTATACTAGGTTGGGATACTTAAACTTTTATTCTTCTTGTGTAACAAAGAGTAATATTTATTTTATACAACACACTTTCACATATTCATTTCTTTCTACAAGTTAATCCTGCAAAATAGAAATTGATCCTATCATGATATTATGAATGGGTCCAAAATGAAATCCAAAATGATATCTATTCATTTATGTTGCTTTTCTGGCTAGCAAGATCCCTGTTGTTGTAAGCTACAGACTTCCTGTTTATTAATGAAAACTACTACACCAGTCTGCAGATATATGTCCAGGTCAAGGGGAGGTGAATGTTCCTTATCCTCTGCCTTGGTTTAGTATGAAAAGGAAAACAGTTTTGGTTTCTAAGAGGTTTAATCTTCTATTTAGCAGCCACACTTGAAATTTCATGTTATATTAATGAGCTCCACCATAGATGAAGCAAAACCTTTTATCTGGTGGAGTAGGGACTCCTTACTAGGATACAACAGGAAAGAAAATTTAGGTTTGAATATTATTTCTGAGAATTATGGTTTTGCCTAATATAGAGGGCACTTAAAACCCTTTTTTATTTTTTAGAAACCTAGCCTCATTAAGAAAATTACTCTTAGATTGATGTCTTCATTAGAAAATTATAATGGGCCATGCTATGTAAATTTTCTTTGAAAATCAATTGAATGGCTTTTCCTATATTTCTTCAAATAAAGTGCTATGTTTATATAATATCAATTAATGTTGACATACTGAATAATAATAGTAGTATTTTAGTTCCTTCGTTTTGAATAGCATTCTTTTATTTCTTAGAATTTCATTCTTCAGGCCCAGGAAATTCCTTTTCCATCACTGGGCAGCTGTTCTTTAATTATTAGCTTTGCTAGTTTGGTATTTCCCAAGGAGTAAATTACACTTAGGAAAATGATGCAACAGGATTCAGACAATATGAATTGAAATTTTGGCACTGTTCTGAAAAGAGAAGACAATTCTGTTTTACTTATTAGATTTGTAGAAAACCAAGATAAATAAGTAACGTGGGTACGTCTGCTCTAGGTCAAGTGCAATGTTACCATGAACTTGCGAATATAATAGAAATTTGGAATTGATACAAGCAAAGTTCTATCAAACTCTGAGTAGCAATATTTGGGAGGAATACACATGAAGAGTACTATCAAATACAGAGGCACCACTGATTATTATATTGTAGGTGCTTGTGTGTAGTGTCTGTTTTGGGTTCATATCAATCTATACTAAGCTGTCTAGAGATAACTTATCCTTAAGTAAATAACTGAGAACTTAAGTTTCCTACCTGTGAAACTTGAAAATCTGCCTGGAGATTTCCAGATGCTAGGCCACTTAGGAGGACAATTTCATTTTCTTTTGGCTGTTGGACGTTCATAGAGCTGATGATTTTTGGAAGGTCTGGTGAAACATTGATCAGTTTCTGTAGAGCAAGAATCATCATGAGCTTAGATGATTTTGTTTCACTTTTCAAATGCTCTTCTCACACTATTTTACATGCAAGGACGATTTACTCATTCTACAGATTACTTAATCTACTAAGGCTATTCCTGGAAGCAGCTGTATAAACTTAAAGCATAAGAGTTAAGGTTAGAGTAGAAAATTTAATCTTTAAAAACTCTTTGGTTCTAAATTTTCCAAAGTGAATATTTAACAATTGCTGTCATACCATAAATAAAAACAGGAGTTTGGAAATATTTTGCTTTAGAGAACTGTTTCCTAATAATCTTCTAATAGTCAAGAACAACAGCAACAATAATGAATGACTACCTTTGATTTTATTTTGACCATGTTCTAAGCACTATGCTAAAGATTACATATATGTTACATCTTATTGCTTTGAATCTCCACAAAAGCCCTATTGATATTATTACTTTTATTTTATACCCAAACAGCATAAGATCCAAAGATTAGTGACTTGCACAAATCTCAAAAATCAGTGCCAGTGTGTCTGTTGTAAGCTGTCCCAGGAGATTGTCTCAAGCAACTCACATAAATTCTTCAAACATGGAGTTCTTACGAGGCCCACCTGCTTTCATCCTCCCTGCTGTCTCTTTGATGGACTCTGTACAAGAATTCCATCCAATCAAAGAGTATGTAAAACCTATTTTTAAAAAATATTTGCAGCTCTGCACAGACAATGGTACTTGGAGCTTGGTGAAAAGGTCTAATGGATAATCTGTGTAAGAAACTGGGTTCTTTTTTTTTTGATACTGGGGATCAAACTCGGGTCCTCACACTTGCCAGGCAGTGGAACCATTGAGCTAAATCCCCAGCATTTTTATTTTATTTTTTGTGGTTTTTTTTTTTTTTTTTTTTGCAACTGGGTTCTTTAAGAGGCTAAGAAGAAGTGCAGGAATAAGTGAATAACTGCAACCACTGGTTACAAAATAACTAGGTGCTGAGTTAGTGTACAATTGGTCTGTTGTTGTATGACAATGAAGCTATAAATGGAATTCTGTTGTACACTGAACAGCATTAAATCAAGTGGTGAGGTCACACAAGGTCCCGAGTTCGATCTCTAGTATAAAAAAAAAAAAAAAAAAAAAAGGGAAAAAGAAAAAAAAGTGGTGAGATCAAATCTGATTAGCTTTGGGCATGGATTTAATTCTTCCCATTATACGGCAGGCTCTGTTCCCAAAGAACTAACTGGACATTCACATGCTTACATCTTGCCAAGGAATTATATCAGCTTTGCTCACAACCTGGGATGAGCTTGGGGCACTGAGCTCCTTCACGGTTCAAAAAGTAAGTTGGAGCTTCAGATGAGTGCGAGACAAGAAAGGCAAGGTTAAAAGTCAAATTTTATGAAAGCAACAAGAAGGAGCAAACCTGAGGCAGAGAGAAGTGCTGGCTTGCAGAAATCATGTTTTATAAACCCTTTGGAAGCCTTGTCAGACAGGGTGTTTCCGAGTGATGAAAGAAGAGAGTAGCTACGGAAAGCGCTAGTGGGTAATAGGTGGTGTTGGATGGAGCCATGCTGCTTGCGTGGAAAAGCAAGGTCAACAAACGTAAGAAGGCCAAGTTGCATGGGAAAGTAGCAAGGGGAGGTCAAGGAAATGGATGTGATGAAGCCATCTGTGGAAGAGCCCCTTATAAAATGAGCATCATTCTGGCACCTGTCTCACAAGTGCAAGGACTGAGTTCTATCCCCAGTACAAAAAAAAAAAAAAAAAAAGGAACGAAAAGAAAAATTAGCATCGTTTGTAGATGAATCCCTGCCATGAGCTCCTGGAAGCTCGAGTCCCAGTGTTACCTGCTGCAGGTGCTCTGTGCTACATGCATCCCTGTTCACATCCAGGTTCACAAAGCAGACCTGGGAAAGAGAGTAGCAAGGAGTCAGTTAAATGAAAACCTTTTAGAAGTCCTTTTAGTTTTTTTTTTTTTTTTTTTTGGTACCGGGGATTGAACTTGAGTCTTTGCGCTTGCAAAGGCAGGCCACCAAACCGCTGAGCTAAATCCCCAGCCCTAGAAGTCCTTTTAAAAGAAAGCAGGATGCTCTAAGCTCCTGTTTACAATTACAACAACCACTTCTGTCCATCTAGCTCTTCTTACTTCAGGCCTGCTTTATTGATGTGTTTTGTTTGTTTGTTTGTTTTATTTTGTTTTGTTTTTGGTACTGGGGAATCGAACTCCGGTCCTTGCACTTGCGCCGCAGGCGGCGGAACCACTGAGCTAAATCCCCGGCCCTAGGCCTGCTTTTAATACAGTGTGCAATAGGTGGATTTTCCTTTGCCTCTGTGTACACAGTGCAATGTAACTTTTAAAATCTTGTACAGATTGTTTCTTCGTTGGTCATCTCAGACAAAGGCTTGAATGAGTTGAAAAGCAATAGGGACAATATTAAATAGTTTCAAACAGCAACACATTTATTGTTACGATTTAAATTCTAGGTGCATCATCACATTGGTAGAAAATGACTATGAGGGCTCCAATGAGGGGTGGAGAGAAAGGCTTAAGGAATGTAAACCAAGGAGGTGACACTTGTTCTTGAAAGACATTTTTTTAAAAGGCTGTGTTTCATAGCAAAAGAGGGAGGTTGGAAAGCAGCAGTAATACTTCAATATGAGAAAATGCACTATGTGATCAAAAAACAAGAGAGGAAAAGTCTGATTATGGTTCAGGCCTGTAGAAAAGAAGTGCTGGAAATAAGATCTTGGAAGGATCATGTTAGGTGAGATAATGTGAATGAAATTTTTTATCTTGCTAAAAGCATGTGTAGTTGCTTTGACCATATGAAGCACAGGATGTGAATTATCAGGAAATTTATTTGGATGTTTGGACTTATTAGATACCTGTAGATACAAGGGACGTTCTGATTTCAATTCGATGTCTGGGGTTATGATTTCTCAGACACAGCCTATCCCTTTTCTTTTTGAAATAAAAAGACAAAAGCAAACAAGCAAGCAAACAAAATGATCGGAAGCTTTTGAGAAAGGCTCTGACAACTCTCACATGTACACATTGCTGAAGTATGAAGATCATTACTGCTTTATTCCCAGATGATGAGGGTTTTGTCAAATGTCATGGGCTCCCAGGCCCACAGTGCATTGCTAGAGAGGGCCTGGCCATTGTGATAACTTGATGGGCATCAGGGAGAGAAAAGGGCCAGGAGTTTTTGCCTACACTCCCTCCCATTCCCAGATTCCTTTCCTCTGGGATATTAGGAAGGCATTGAACATAAGTCCCTTTGCAGACAGCACTGGTGGAAGCACCAGTAGCAGATGGAGATCAGAAGCAATTCATGATCTAGAGCACTTTGAAAATATTTGTACAATAATTGCAATTTTGCCTTTGGAAAGAGAGTTCAATATCCATTAATACTCAAGGACTTTCATCAAGGTGCATCGAAAGACTGTAGTTATTGAATTATTTAGACCATTTTTCATTCATCTTCAGAACAGGCTCATTACCTCACCTTTGGAAGTATCAAAAAGCTCTTCTTATCTCATATTTCAGTGGGAGAAGGGAAAACAGAGACCAGAGACCAAGCAGAGGCATCCACAATAATAATTTTCTTCATTCTTGGTTACAAAATGAAATTCAGCTGGCCTCTGATGGAAATCTTTCACAATTGGTTTTGTTAGCTTGGCCGAGATAGAAACAAAGCCAGACCCAAAGCAACCTCTTGTTCGTATGTGGCTTTGCACGTTTCCCTGTACCCTGGTGGTTAGGATAAGCCAGGTATTTTAGTACATGCCCTTGTATGTACTAAATCCTGAGGTATGTACAATCTGGGGAAAATTTCTATAAGAAAAGGAGCAGTAAAGTTTTAATTACATATAAAAATGAATTTTTTTCAAAGAAAGAAGGAATCACAACAATATTCAATGTAGAAAAGCTTGAAATACTAAAAGTACTGAAAACTTCCTGAATGGTAACTAGTCAACCGCCCAATTATAACACCATAGTACCTTTTCCCCCATGTATTTCTAACTGCTTATTCTTTGATCCCTTAATAGGATAGAAATTTTATAAGTCATTTTCTGTAGGGAGAATAGAAAGGTCATTCTGTTGCTTTTTAACATGGTTGATTAAATTTTGTCAGCTAATCAGAATTTTATTGACAATATCTTGTACAGTTTTTTTTTTAGCTTAGTGTCAAATTTAGTGGGAAGCTACTATGTATAATTTCTTTCATGTATGAGTTCTTACAGGCTTACTTACTATTTGTGGGAACATTATATTTTTGTGTTCTACAAACATAGATATTTAACTGATTGGCCATCTTGTGATTCCATGAGAAAAGAAAAGAAATGCATGGTGTGTTTATAAATTTCAATGCTGCAATAACAAATTCCTTTCAAGAGAGGTTTTGTGTTGACTGGGTATCACTGAGAACTCAGTTTTGTATTTAAATCTTACATATCTCATGACCTGAAGAATGCTACACAGACTAGCTCCTGGCAGATATATCTTATTTCCTCTCCAGTCCCTGCATGTATTAGGCATTGGAAAATGTAGGACATTCTCATATGATGTGATTGTCCTGACACTTTTGTGTCACAAGCAAGTCTGCTATAGTTGCCACTCTCTGCGATAGAAGGCAGAAACCAATCCTGCATGGAGATGGCTAGCAGCTGCTTATGAATATGTGAAAGTGAGCCCAAACCCCACAAATATGTTTCATGTAAGCACAGCCTCACTCAGTTGCTCTCAGATCAGATCCCACAAATATCTAGTTCACTTCACTAAGGGAAAACAAGATGTAACGGAGTCTAAATGGAAAGAAATAATTGTAGTTAAATACATCACTGTTGAAATTGAAGGGGTGATCTCCCTGTGCTCCATTCTGAGCAATGGAGCTGGTGGTGGGCTCCAGTTTTAGGCTGGGGTGGGGTGAGTTCAGGGAGAAAATAGCAGCAGTGAATCCAAATTCCTGCTTCCTCCAGAAGCACTTGCTCAAGAACTCTAACTCTCATGTTCAGATACTGAATGTTACTCTCCTGTCTTTATTATAGTTTTAAACTAAAACACTGGAAGAATAAATATCACAGAGAAAATGGTGTCACTTTGTGGTTTTCATATCTACATAATCTAATAAAATGGTCTTTAAGCTCTGTATATACAGTAGAACTCTGAATGTGCAATGGCTATATTCTATTTTCTTTGGTATTATGGGTTATTTTAGTCAAACAATCTTGATTATTTTTCTATTTATAACTTTTTTTATAACTAGAGTTTGTTGTGAAATTTTTGAAATTAAACTTTTGCTGTGAAATTTTATTGGTTCCTTATACAATATATTTTTGCAAAATGCTATTCTGAGAAAAAAGCTGACATGAAAATCCAGCAAAGTGAGACAAAGTAACATAATTTGTAATTCACAGTAACTTCTGTGAGGTAACTGCATTTACAAACCAAGTCAGACAAAAACAGTGCTACTATATCTGTTAAAAAAACCCACAAACACATGTGAAAGGAACTTGATTGCCAACATCAAGCCCAGATTGTGGACAGTTTTATGTTTCCCTGTATTAATTTTAGTTGGCATTTTAGACGGTGTAGAGAGTCAAACACAACAGTGAAGGTCAGTGTATTAAGCACCCACTTAGGGAAAATTAGTGGGACACCTTTGACTTGCTCTGCTGAGAAAGTCCCCAACTCTCTTGAAGTTAATTAAAATCCAATAAGGAAATCATTTTTATGGAGATTCTGTTTAAAAAATGTTAATCAAAAGGAATATATCAAAATGCCTTTAAAACCTAGGCATTTGAATGATGAATACAACCAAATATGTACTTATGGTTTATTCTGCCCCCCCCCCAAAAAAAAACCAATTTCTTCTTTCCACAGCATCTCACAATGCAGCCATCTGGCCATGTGAAATGCGACAAGATCTCATAAATTGGTGGTATCAAAATGCTGATCCACATAGCTTCCAAAGGAAAAAAAATGCCTTCTTTCTTCTCCCAACTAAAAGTCATTCACTGGATTCAAGGATGCTGGACCAAAATTATCTTCTAAAGAGTCACATTTTCTCTGATTAGTACTTTAGACTGATGCTATTAAAATGGTAATTTTTACATCAGTGTTGGTACGCTATCAGCCTGCCAGACATTCTGAACACACGACCATTTGGGAAAATACTGCATTTGTATCCAATTTTCCCTTTGAAATGATTGTAGCACTCACATAAAATGAAATATAAAATTTTATTTATACTTGAGACCATCAAACTTCTCTGCTTTTTATTGTCAATATTTAAAAAATAGATTTGAAATGCTGTCTCAGAAGCAGCTATGCAAGCTGTTTGTGAAGAGATACTAAAAAAGTATAGAAAGTTCTAAAAGATGAGAGATCTTTTAACCATACATTAATCAGTTTTACTGCTAGCATAAAAAAAAAACTAGTTTAAAAAGTCTCTAAGTGACTATTTATACCCAGTGAAAACTAGAACCAATGAACTAATTAATTTTTATACTTAAGCTGCTTGGAAAAAATGTGCTGTGGGTTATATAAAAATAAAGTGGCAGTTGAAAATCTTTATATTTTGCATATACAACACTGTTTTCCTGTATGATTTTTTTTAGGAATAGCCTGTCTGTGGCTTATTAGCCTTTGGCAATTCCTCCAGTGTGACTATTTTGTTTTCTGTCAAGCAGCAGTTATCGGCTGAATTTCCCTCTATGCCAACACTATTCTGATCATGTGAGACCTGTTCTCTATATTTAAGGAGACTTTCTATACATTATTTCTTCCTCTGGGATCAACATCGTTGAACTCTGAGAGTTCTTAGAGAGGCTAAATCATGATTCTCCAAGTATTTGTTTGCAATAAGGCAGTTCTGCCTTCCTCGAAATCTTAAGACCCCCCTAAAGAGAGTACAATCTTGGCCTGAAGTAATTGTACACTACATGCTTGCTGAGTGAACCTAGGTGGTGATGGTAAGATAGTGGCCACGGGAAGACTGGCTGCTGGCTTTGTCCTCCTTCCTGGGCTCTGTGGAGAAGGAGACTGTGGCCATGTTCAGTGGCTTGTCAGTTGTCATATGGACCCTAGCAACTGAGTAGCTAGTGACCTTCTACTACTCTACTCAGGAGCCTAAGGCAAACAATAATCATGAACATCCTTCTGACTTCCTGAAAGGGGAGGGAAGAGAATGAACCGGAAATTAGGAAGTCACAGTGTGAGAGAGGACGAGAGAGGGAGAGCGGGGGAGGGAGAGAGAGGGAGAGAGACAGAAAGAGCGGGTGAGAGAGGGAGAGAGTGAGAGAGAAAATCAAGAACATCAGTAGAGCGTGACAACGTAATTTGGCCTCTCCTACAATAAATTGTGCTAGAGTTCTGAAGACTCAGTCAAAGCTTTGGCTCCCCAACTGCAGAAGAAATAATACCAAGAATCATTAAATGAGATCATATCAAATTCAAAAGCTTCTGTATAGCAAATGAAACAACCAACAGGGTGAAGAGGCAACCTACAGAAAGAGACAAAAGTTTGCCTAGCTACTTCTCAGAGGGCAGATAGGTAGGATATATAAAGAGTTTTTGAAAAACATGCTGTGTTTCTGCTTCTTTTTAGTATATGTGCTGCCCAAGCGAGCACTGTTTCTGCTTCTTAATGGGCTTTATGACTATCAGCGCTGAGCCAGTGTGGATGGCAGGATTTCTTTGGGCAGAATTCTCACATTTTACATATTCCTGGGCTCTCACCCCAGATGTTCAATCACATGTTTTTGTGTTAGAGCCTGAGGATATTATTACTTCTCTTATTAGTAGCATTATTATTTATTTATTGTAAAATATGACAGCTTTCTTGGGATATCATCTACACGACATGGCCATGTTAAATATAGATTTGGGTGGCTTTTAGTATATTCTTCATTCCCAGAAGAAATGGTATCCGTTAGCACTCACTCTCCATTTTCCTGCAGATACCCTCTCCCTGGTGCTAAGCAACTATTAAACTTCTCTGTATCTGTGTAGCTTTTCCTGCTTTGGAAATCTAGCATAAATGTAAAACACAACACGTGGCTTCACCGTGAGTGGCTTAGCACAAGATTCATCTATATCATAATGTGCATTAGTTGTTCATTTGTTTTTTTGAGTTTTAGTTTATTAGTACAAGAGTGTGCTACACAGTTTAGACTCCTTGTGGGAAGGTGGTGCATGTATATAACACATCTTAATTCCTTATTGAGGTATATTTCGTTGTATGCATATATTGTATTGACACACATTGTATTAGTTTGGGGACTTTTGGATTGTTTCTGAGGAAGTATCTATCTCTCCTGGTGAAGATTTGGAAAATACAGACTAAGATGATCTTTCACTGTGATTCTGTTGTCTCCCATCTCGGCAGTATGAGCTTGCCATTGCTGTTTCTTCCTACTGAAAGGTATTTAAGAAGAAAGAGTGCCCATGGATGGTGGGGGAAGAAGTGAGTCAAATTTTCCTCAGAGATGGCTTTATCTGAATGCTGTACTTTGTGAGAAATGAATATGGTAGAAATGGCTCCGCCCTGCTTGCAACCCTTCATAGAAGTTATTTAGATCACTTATGTGCAAAGAAAGTTGGATAATTTTCTGAACTCTCAAGATTCATACCCTGAGATAGCGCAGGCAAAGAAAAGTTGATGAATTATTAAGTAGATGAATTATCACAGGCACTTCAGATGAGGGTGAATATCTCCTATCCTACAGCAAAGCCTTTGGTCCCTTTGCAGTTGAGATGATTTCCCAACCTTCCTCTTTGCTTACTGTGATGAATTCAGAATCCAGAGAGCCGCAGGAATCTCTAGCAAGTTTACTATTTCTGGAGATCATAGAACTAATGTGTATAGGAGTGGAGGGGTAGTTGGAGGAGTCTTGTCTCCTGATGGATGGGAATGATGGATGTGGTGCTATTTGCTGGACTCAAATCACAGATTAAATTCCAACCTGCTATCCAGTTTCAAATGTTGTTTATAGACATCCCAAAAATAGCTTCATCCTTAAACTGCTTTAATAAATACACTCTCGTCACTACAGGGTGCCTCTCGCTCCAACTTGCAAGTCTATTGGATTTGGTTAAGCATACTCTAGGGAAAGAAAGGCAGAGGGAGCAGGGCTATGCCCAAATAGCTCAGGTCACCTGAGTCTTAATGAATATCCGTGATGAAAGCAAAAAGAAAACTGTAGAAGTGAATCCACTATATAGAAAATAATCACCTTGTTTGCCAATCTTCCAAAGTAATCCTGCATTTTCTTTCTTTCTTGAAAATGTAAGACTTTTTCAGTAATTAATTTGATGCTATCAAAATGCTGATCCAAAAGCTCATGGCCTGTAAGTGAGTTACCTGTGGTGACCCCCAAGTTGGTCCTCAGGATGCTCCCCAAAGGCGGGAGTTTCCTTTCCCCCTTTAAGCACAGAGAGGTAATGCATGGGCCAAAGAAGGATGCATTCTGGCCACAGCGAAGCTTAACTTGAAATCTTAGTGTCCTCCTTTCCTGATCATGCAGTCTTGACAAAACACTTGAAAATGGGAATAATGAAATACTTGCTTTGCAGAACTTCTGTGCAGAGCAGATGAAATATAAAGTACAGAAAGCACTGTGTTTTCTATTCCATTTCCCTGGGCAGGCTTCAACGCAGAGAAAATTAGATGACATACATATTCTTGATTTCTGAATAATAGCTATGCTAGTGAACTGTGAAATATCACTGCTTTTCAATTTCTTTCAAGGAAAATGGCAATTGCATAAGGTTCAAGATAAATAATTTGAGCAAGAATATTTACAAAGAACAGTTATTTCTGACAGATTAAAACAATTAAAGTTTGTTTTGTTGTCTGTAATTACTCTTTTTGCCACCCAAACTCTATTTTCTTGGCATATAAATATTTACTTCAGTTTTAAAAAAACAATATTTGTTGACCAAAGCATAATTTGCTTTTTCTTTTTCTTAACCTTTATTACTTATGTGTAAGTACAGAATGTTACCTTGGTTTTCAGGGCTATGGAACATTTAAAAATGCCTTTCCTCTTATTTCCAACAGCATTTATAACTTAATTCATCTAAATGCACACCATTTATGGGGCTGGCTCTTATCTTATGTAATAAGCATTACAATTTACACTGCAAATGTAGATGTATTAAAAACATCAACCATGCTGAATCATCATATATTAATTCCTAAATGTGAATAGTAGTCTTTGAGAGAACTTACAGATCTGAGACAAAAAAGCCTCTGTCTTTAAATAAAATCATGTTTTGAAAACAACACTGAGATTCCACCTTGCCCCAGAAAGAATGGCTGCTATCAAGAAATCAAGCAATAACAAATGCTGGCGGCGCTGTGGGAAGAAAGGAACTCTTCTCCATTGTTGGTGGGACTGTAGACTGGTGCGATCATTGTGGAAATCAATATGGAGATGCCTGAAACAAATAGGATTAGAAGTCCCATTTGACTCAGCTATTCCCCTTCTGGGTATCTTCCCAAAAGAATTAAAACTATCATACCACAGTGATATATGCTTACCCATGTTTATAGCAGCACCGTTTGTAATAGCTAAAAGTTGGAAAGAGCCCAATAGCCCAGCAATTGGAGACTGGATAAAGAAGATGTGGTTTTTCTATAAAATGGAGTACTACTCAGCCATAAAGAATGAGAAACTAGAGTCATTTATAGTGAAATGGATGCACATTGAGGCCATACTCAAGTGAAATTAATAGGAAAAAAGTGTAAATATGGAATAGTTTCTCTGGTGTGAAAACTAGAAGTGTAAATAAGGTTCAAATTGTATAATTGATAATGTGAAATAGGAAGAAAAGAGCTAAAGGAGTAAGGGAAGTGGGAAGGGTTGGGGAAAGGTAAGAAAGGAAAAGAAAAAATATGGGAAAGGAAAAAAATGAAACGAAGTCTTTGTAAGTAGGGGAGGGTGGAGGGATGGAGGGAGGACAGGGGTACAGGGAAAAAAAATAAGAACCAAGATCTGTCATGTAAAGGTACGAGATTCCAATGATGAATATAACTGTACTATATACCTAAAAAGTACCAAGAAACTCAAAGAAAGAAAAAAAAATCTTGAATTAAAATAAGCAAAGCTAACTTTTATGCAAAGATTGATTGTGTGAATCTAATGCATATTAATTTCAATTTCTTAATACAATGTATGAAAGTACAAGTGAGTTTCCTTTATTAAGTAACTGAGAATGTATTAGTCATCAATATTGTAAAGCTAATCAGCCAAGTGACAAAAATCTCCTGGTATAAATAAGCAATGCATCTTTGACTGTAGAGTAAGAGCAAACTGCCAGACATGACTAATTGAACATAAACATCACATTTTTATATTTTATATTTTAGTATGAATTTAATGCTTTAAATCTTCAACTATGCTTTCATGAATTATTACCTCTAACCATCTCACCTTTAAAGTAATAAAATAAAATAACATCTGGTGGTTTCATTTATTCTCTTCTTTAAGCTATATATATTTGCACAAGAAAAATGTAAACAAAAACCATAGGAACACAAATATTATAGTCAGAGTACTTTTGTGTGTGTGTGGCATTAGGGATTGAGTCCAGAGTTCACACTGAACTACATCCATGGATCTTTTTACTACTTTTCGTTAGAGACAAGGACTTGTTAGGTAAATGAGGTGCGATTCAACTTGGAATCCTCCTATCTCAGCCTCTCAGAGAGCTGGTAGTAAGGGTTTGAGACAGCACTTATTTTGGTCTTGCATCTCATAGTGACGTTTCTTTCCATGATAAATAGCATATATGATAGTGGTCTCATTATAAAGGAGCTGACGTATTTCTATCACCCATTGATTTCACAACACCATCGTGCTGGATGCATTACTCATGTGTTTTTGATGAAGCTGGTGAAAATGAATCTTCCAAGCTGCCACCCGTATTGTATGTGCCACCCAGAGCACATATAATGACACACAGTACGCAATACTTGCCCGTGTCAATAAATGACTACCGCTGATTTATCTATTTACCATTCTTTTAGCTACTTATCAAAAAGTGTGGGCTGAAGTGTGTGCCTTACTTTACAGGCAGTGATCTCATAACTCTCATACGTACCATTTCTCGTGATTGCATCGTTATCTCGTCCAAAACATAATCTCGCGCAGTTTTGTTCATTGTGGTTCTAGGAGCCAACAGGCTACGGTATTTCACAGCCTATGCATTAGAACATACGCACGTGTATGATGTTAATCACGTAGTCTTGCTGTGTCACACGTAGTACGCGACAGGCTATATTATGTATGTATAAGTACATTTCCAGGATGTTTGCCGAAGGGTACATTTCTCAGAACACATCCCTATTGTCAAGCAGATCATGACTCTACATGAAAGACATTTCATTTAAACCCTCCTCCCTTGGGAATAAATCGTAGTTAACTAAATGTTAAAATGCAAAAAGTTGATCTCAACCAGACCTTTAACTTCTACCTCTCACAATTTGGACAAGCAAACTGCTTGATAGTGCCCAACACTACCTCTCCAAAAGCTTCAGGCATACTCGAATAAACATCACATCTTTGATAATTCAGTGGCACTGATCCCACTGGCATAGCTAAAATGCATGAAAAATAAAAACTCAGTAGTAATTCCTAAATGTACGTGGTGGGAGATTCTACATAGGTAAAAGGTGATATTTTGAAGATTTAGTCCTTAAACCTAGCTACTGGGGGAGGAATGATACTTTTTTTTTTAAAAGCAGAATTATCCAGAATATCTATATTGACAGAAGTTAAGAGAAACTGGTTCTCAGTTCCATGCCATGGGTTGCTACGGGACAGTGTATTTGGCCTGTTCTAGATCAAGGCATGTATCTAAATTACTGTCAGTAGAGAGGAGACTGAACAGGCTGTTTAGAGCCACATTAATTTAAATGTTCTAATGGACTGGCAAATGCTAAGTAACTTGCTTTTCCAGTAAGTGAGCATCAAACTCAAGCCCTTGAAAAATGGAATTCTGAGGTCTGTATTTTCTATACAATCACCAGATAAATAAAACAATTAGAGGAAATAAAAGGCAAAATGAAATATTGAGAGAGCATACATTGTAACGAAATGGATAAAAACTAATCTTGCATATTTGTTTCCTTTGGCAATGATTCTAATGAACTAAATGATCAACTAGTTAATGGTTTGACTTAACTAATTAAAAATAGAACACGGAAGACATTATGTCAAATGAAATAAACCAGGAACAGAAAGATAAATACTGTACAGTCTCACTTATATGTGAAATCTAAAGCAGGAGACCTCACAGAAGCAGAGAGCAGAATGATAATTACAAGGGCCAGGAATGAGGAAGGAGGAAATGTTGGTCAAAGGCTCCAAACTCTCAATTATGACAGAAGTTCTAGGGATCTAATATGTATCACGATTTCTGCCATCCTTGTCCAATTTATTGCCTTGAGCTTCATTTGTTTGAGGCAACGACTTTGGAAAAGGGGTCTTCATGATGCAAGTCATAGTCTGACGTGGCTCAGGCTGTTCATAAGGTGGGTAGCTAAATCTCAGCCTGTAAACTTCGGTTACAGAATCAAATGTCTGCCACAGGTGTGGGGGGTTCACTAACGGTCAACTTGGAACACCCAGCTGAACTGAGTCAGGGCGTGGAAGACCCACCTGAAGGTTGTTCTCAATACATAAGAGGAGAACTGAAGGGGAGGATTGCACGCTGTTGATTATCCTGGAGAGGTTTGACATGGCCAGTTTTCCTGATATGAATTTGGCTGTTCCCATTGTCAGAGGAACCTGGGGCCTCGCTGTCACTGGGGATGGCTGCTGTTCTCTTCAGGGAAGTGCTGAGCGTGGCTTCCTGGCTCCAGTGCAGATCGCTCAGCCTGGTGGCACAGACACTTCACCCTATAGTTGGAGGCTTTCCAGCTTCCACCACTGGCCTTTGGGCCTTCGCAGTGCAGATCCTTGATATGCAGAAAGCATGAGACATTGCCCTAGGCTCTAGGCCACTGGCTGGACTCCTGGAGGACACTGCCTTGGACTGTAGGCCTCCGGATGGACTTGTGTGGGACACTGCGGTGGGATCCAGGCCCTCGGCTGGATTCTTTCCATCTCTAGTGTATGGACAGATTGCCTGCACTCCTCTGCATGTAACTTTTTGGGTGAATATTAGAAAATAATCCTGTAAATTATGTGTGCTGTATTAAATCTTTCCCTTGAAGGGCCGGCGATTCAGCTTGGTGGCACCACACCTGCCTGGCATGCATAAGGTACTGAGTTTGATCCTTAGTACCAGAAAAAGAAACCTATTTCCTTGCAAACACTGACTATGACAAAATGCAGTTCAAAAGTTGTCCAACACTTTATATTCTCTTACATTACTAAAAATCACTGACAGCCACAGGGATAGGGAGATTAATTTTCTGGTTTTTAATTTTACATTTCATACTTCAATGTTTCTGACTTTATTCATTAAAGCATCTATTAACCCAGCTTCACCATTTGCAGAAGAAAAAATAAAGAATTCTTTGTAGTAATATAGTTTCTTGAATAAAACTTACAATTCCAGGTTGCAATCAAATGATACTGTGACCCGTCTAAGTGTAGTCTTCTGCAAAGCCTATGAAAGAGTCCTCCGCCTGTCTGGGTTGCCTGGGCAGGGCTACCTGAGCCAAGCTCAGGCCTCTGTCAGTTCCAGACTTCATTATCATTCCCCATCAGATACCAGCTAACATTTTTTCTCTTGAAAGTAAAGCAGAATACAGCATAAAAATATTCTAGGGCTTCACAAAATCTTGCCAAATAATTTTTTTTTTTTATACTTCAATGTTTCTGACTTTATTCATTAAAGCATCTATTAACCCAGCTTCACCATTTGCAGAAGAAAAAATAAAGAATTCTTTGTAGTAATATAGTTTCTTGAATAAAACTTACAATTCCAGGTTGCAATCAAATGATACTGTGACCCGTCTAAGTGTAGTCTTCTGCAAAGCCTATGAAAGAGTCCTCCGCCTGTCTGGGTTGCCTGGGCAGGGCTACCTGAGCCAAGCTCAGGCCTCTGTCAGTTCCAGACTTCATTATCATTCCCCATCAGATACCAGCTAACATTTTTTCTCTTGAAAGTAAAGCAGAATACAGCATAAAAATATTCTAGGGCTTCACAAAATCTTGCCAAATATTTTTTTTTTTTTTTTGAGACAGGGTCTCACTATGTAGGTGAGACTGACCTACTCACTATGTAACCCAGGCTGGTCTCGAACTCACAGCGATCCTCCTGCCTCAGCCTCATGAGGGCTGGGATTATAGGTGTGCGCCACTGCGCCCGGTTTAACACATTTTATTTTTTTACTTCACTGTGAGTGCATGAATAAATCAGTAAACAAAAATGGAAGAACTATAAAATGCAAGTGTGAGTATACATAGGGCAAGGTGTTTCTAGAGTTTTATTTCAACATAAAACAGAGTTTTAGAGAAGAGAGTAACTTTAAAAATCATTTGGTTTAGTAATCTTTTTTTAATCTATAAGGAAACTAAATCCCATAAAGATATCATCCTGCTTCACTCATTCATGCATTTTTTCACACATTTACTTTCTCTTTCCACTCACTCATTACTTTATTCAATGAGAGAACTTTTCTAGGCAGCTCCCTCTCCTCCTGCCTGAGGTACAGACATACAGTGATGGGATGAACAGGATGGTTGTGTCCTGCTCTCCCTCACCGTCTAATGAACTACACTAGGTTAGTTACTTGCTGATCTGAAATAGCGATCCGATTGTTCTAAATGAAAACAAAGTGCAATGAGTGCTACAGCAGACAAATGAGTTAAAATGAAACCGAAGCCTGGACTCTGAGAAGCAGAGATTTAGAATGATCAGATGAGGTTTGATTGGATTAATCTAGGGTGCCCTGTAGAAAATTAGATACCCTAGCAGGGAAAGGTGGTTGGTGTGCAGTCCATTTGTCTTGATAGGAGTCTGTGCTTTGTAATTTAACAGGCAGAAACAGAAGATTTCTTTCTGAGGAAGACCCACAGGAGATAAAGCTCTAACTTATTTTTGCCTAGTTGTCAGTTGGGAATGGAGAATCTTCAAGCCCCTTGAAATCTCATTCAGTTACCTTCAATTCCTTGCCACAAAAGTGGAGAGGCCTCCCAAGATTTCTGAAGGTTGTTCCATAGGAGAGCAGCTCTGATGTGAAACTCAGTCCCTTTTTTGTTTTGCACAGGAAAAAAAGGAATTCACACCAAGTCTTTGTGTTGAGTACATTATCTAAGCACCTTTTGGTATAAAGACGATTGGAGGAGAGTTTACTATTTACCAGGACTCTCTGCTCTCCATTCTCTTCCTCCCAATCCAACTGCTCCCCTACTCCCTCTATTCCCTGACCTCCAAATTCTTGTTTCTTTATCCGGCAGAGCTGTTTCCTGGCTAAAGTACAGGGGCCCATGGCAGGAGTATGGAAGCATGCTGGAGAGCCTTAACCCAATCTGACCTCTGTCCCTACTGCTTGTGTAAATGACACAACCTCCCAGAATCTCGGTATCATCACCCATGAGATGGCATGAAGAGCAGTATCCACCCCTCAGGGTTTAAAGACACAAGGTCCGTTGCATGGTACGTTTTCTATAAGCTCTCTCACTTTGTTATTACTTCTTCATACACTTCTCAGCACATGTTAACAAGAATTTATCTTTCTGGAATCAAAGCGATACACAGACATATTTACATCTTTTAATGAAACGTATCTGCCTTCTGCTCCATTCCTCCTGTGAATATCCCTTCCCAACCTAACTTCTCTTTCTTCCGGCACCCTATTTATTGATTATGAATGGTAGACATTACTTCATTATTGAAGATGAGGTTTTTAGCCCATCTACCTCACTCCTTCACGCTACTGCCCTTCCTTCGCTCTGCTTGGTATTTTTATATCACGATTTTAAACAAATCAATACTTTATTTTTGCCTGGTTGTACCTAGGTAATGACCATTCAATAGAATCATTGCTGCTTACTGTGATTTTTTGGGGGAGGAGAGAATTGGACACATAGCCTTCACACCGAGCTACATCCACAGCAGTTTTAGAAAAAAAAGACCAACTTAAAAAAATGTTCAGACTCTCTAAATTGCTAAGTTACCCAGTTTAGGTTAGAACTTGTAATTGTCCTGCCTCCGCCTCACAGAGTGCTGGGATTACAGGTATGCACCACCATGCCCTGCTGATATTTTCTTTTATATGTTTCTCTTTCTCTCTCTCTCTTTTTTTTTTTACTGGATGTAATCCTTGCCTTATTATTCAACCAATATTCATCTGTTTTCATCTCCGTAGGAAGAACCTGGTTCTCTACCCCTTAACTTTGAGTTTGCCTATGTGACTTCTTTAGCTAATGGATGTACTTCCAGCAATGGTTAGATGTGTGCTTGTGTGGTGGGCTTCTCCTCTCTGTGCTTATACCTGTCATTGTCCTGACACGATCATGCTCTGAGTTTTGCCCACTGGGTGGGTGGGGGGTGTGAAAGTCGCATGGAGTACCAGACCTGGGCAACAAACTTAGACAACACCCACGCAAGACAACCCAAACATCCAGGTGAAGTATATAACTTCAGACTACTGAAATTTGGTGGCTGATTATTTCCTTAGTCTTTTCAGCTGGTAGTACAAGATACCTTACACTGGCTAATTTATAAACAACAGAAATTTATCGCTCACAATTCTAGAGGCTGAGAAGTTCAAGATCACGTGCCAGCAGATTCTGTGTCTGGGGTGGTCCTGTACCCATGATGGTATCTTCTTGCTGAGTCCTCCCATGGAAGAAGGGGTGCACACAAGCTTTCTTAGTCCTCTTTTATAAGAGCGCTGGTCTTACTCATGACCTTTATCAACTCTATCCAAAGGCAGTCACACCAAGAGTTAGTGCTTCAGTATATTAATTTTGAAGGAATATAAATATTCAGTACTCTCTGCAGCCATGCAATTTCTCCAGAGAAGAATTCTTTAATTTATTGCTTGGGACACGGGTGGTGCAGATGTGGCTTCCAGAATTCTTACATGGTGGGAGACTGGAAGGCTGAGAGGAGAGTCACTTGAGAGTACGGACTTTCATTTAAACTTGTTATAATCTCCTGGGCCTTTCTCTGGAATACAGACTGCTGTTGCTATGGAAGAAATGTTAGTTCTACTCATTCACATAAAAACTATTGATTGAGAGCCTGTCATAAATGCTGAGCATGCAGCCTGAACACAACTGTCCTGTCAGGTCAGAGAGGGAGCTCAGAAGACCAGTGCTTCCTTCTGCAGGCTTGCAACAAACACCTTGCTTCCAACCTTCCCTGCTTACGTTTCACTATAATAGCGAGTACTGGCATTTTCTCATGAAGTCTTCTAGTGTTCAGCTTTCTAAACTCTGTTATAGTCTGTTTCATTTCATTTTTTTAAAAATTTGACGTTTCTCAACCATTGTTCCTTTGTGTGGGTTTGTTTGTTCTATACATCTTTTATTCTACCTTACGTAGGCTTTTTGGAAGGAGTTGAGCTACATCCATTCATTTAATCATTCATATTTAATGGTAACACTTCAAACATCTCACCCAAGACAAGATAACGACTCCAGAATGAAATTCTGGTGCCAGCTGTTAAGTTAATCCATTTTTCTTCATTTACCGCATAGGGATGATTGCCTTGGCAGTGACAGAAAAAAGTTGAATCACTGCATACAGCCGCTGGACATGGCCAAGTAATTGGGTGGAAGAGACTGAGAAAGTATTTTCAGAGAAAACCAGAGAGGATTTGATGAGCAGCTTAGACGAGTGAGACGGGAGTGGTGGAAAGGGTCTATGGACTTTTGTAAGTCTGGATTATGTGGATGATAATAAATGTCTTTCAGGTAAAACACATATGAGGGTGAAGACAGAAGTCTTTTTAGGATGAAAGAGGCAGAGAGGTGATAAAGGAAGAGCAAAATTCAAAACATCTGGAGGGGTTAGGCAGATGGCACGGCAGTGGGGAGAGGGTTATTAGGGGAAACGCATTGAGATTAGAAGAATATTGTGAGAAATTTGGTGGTAGCTTAGTTCATTATGCACAGATGTAATGAGGTAGCCCTAGAGTTCTCCAGTTTTGTTGAATTCACCTGGGAAAAGGAAGAAAAAAATTGTTAGAATTCTATGTGGAGATTCAAAAAATAGGTCTGGTTCCACATAGACCTGCGCAAACAGAATTTCTAGCGTGAGACCAGGACATCAGAACATTTTGGAAAAGGTCCCAGGCAGTGCTGGTACTATAATGAGAATATATTGAGGTGAGTATGAGGTACTATACTGAAAGGTAAGAGCCACTTATAGATAACAAATGGAAGAGGATGTCATCTCCAGGGTTCTTTGAGCGTAGCAAGAGTTGGATCTGGTATTAGATTTAGTTATCATGTCAGAGTCTTACCACTCTCCCTGAGGTGCAGTGAAAATTTAAGGTATACAAAGTGGTTTAACAAGATTGGGGAATCAGAAGAGAGAAAGGATTGATGACGAAGAAGGAATATGAGGCTGCTTATTTCTTTCAGTCAAGTCAATGTTTTCCTTTCTCCCCAGGCTAGAAAGTCTAATTCTTTCTGACTTGAGAGCTTTTGAGGTATTTATTTTATACTTTAAACTGAAGCAAAGAGCTGAGTCAATAAGCAAAAACCAAAAACAAACAAACAAACAAAAAACCAAAACAAACTCTTCTCTCTTTGCTCTTCAGGAAGTACTATATAATATATAAACTTGAAATAGAGAAAAACATAGTCCCTCAAGGAATGAATGCAGTCAACCAATGCTTGCTTATTTAATATTGATAGACATGCTTTTAAACCAGTAAACAGATCCCTCTGAAGTAGAAGTAGGAAGAATTACCTTCATACTCCTTGCTACTTGCCTTTCTACTTGCTACTCTTTTCCTTTCAGTAACCACATGTTTATGTAATTCAGGCCTATTTTCAGGTGAATCAGCCTACTAGTGTTCCTAAGAGTTGCTTGGATAGTACTGATGGGCTGGAAAGGGTCACCCAAGCTCAGAAAAGGCACATTCGACTTCCTCAGTGAACTAAGAAATGCGTATCTACATTTGACAACTTAGGCACATGACCTCAAATGGCACCACACAATTAGGAAGGGAGGCATGAACACAGTCAATAACTAGATTTTTGCTTCCACTTCTTTCATTAAAGTTCTCTTATATCATAGATGCAAACATGTTCTTAAGATCTCTGCAAGAATTCTATAATATCTTCAATATGTATATTATTGAAACAATACACTATAAATAATACTTTAGACAGTTAATATTAAATAGACCTTTGCATTTGTATAATTCCTATCTATTATGAACTCAAAATAGTTTGACATTATGACATTGGACTTAGAATATGTCACTGTGGATAGTAGGCAATAGAATTCTCAGATATTAAACAAAACTTAAGTAAGGCTACCTCTTTCAAGTTCTACTTTCCTTTATTGTCCTCCATTTCTACATGATTATTGGAAGTTCAAAACTGATGGGCTGTCTTATTTTGGCCTTAGGAAAATTCGTGAATGTCCACGACAGGAATAACTGAGGGATCACTCAATAAGGGACAGTGCCAGCCTCAAGGGAGCATGTGCCAGACAACACCCAGCAGAGGAGCAAGAGGAGAGGAAGGCAAAATTAGAGTAGATTTGAAGGTACCAGGGATGAGTGCAGGGAAGGCTGGAAAGGCAATAAGGCAGTGAAAGGATTCTAGGCATGGAAAACGTAGCATCTGCCATGCTATTGTTACAAGAGAGAGAGAGAGCAATTAAGAAATAGAAGAATGGTTAATGGGTAGACAGTGAGCACGGGTATTCATTCCAGAGCCTTGGAGAGCAGGTTTCCAGTTATGCTGAGCTGTATGGGGAACTTCTCTTTGCAATACTGGTATTGAACCCAGTGCCTCTGCATTGAGTTTTATCCCCCCAGTCCTTTTGTTATTTTGAGGTAGGGTCTCACCAAGTGTCTGAGGCTGGCCTGGAGCTTTGTTCCTCATGCCTCAGCCTCCCAGGTAGCTGGGATTACCTGTGTGTGCCATCTGTTGAGTACAATAAAAAGCCAATGAGGACAAAGATCCCACAGTGGGGAAGCTTGATGTAAGCATGTGGGCATCCATCTTTCTGTGCACTGTTCTCTCCTCTCCTACCCAACATCCCATCACAATTAGTCTCACTTAATCTCAGTTCCTTGTGCAGCTACAAAATTGTTGAGACTGACCTACATTTCTTTTTGTGTGTGCTGCCAATGCCCAATTCAGGACCTCATTGTCTGTGAACAGGAGCAAAAACCTTCTTTGACATCTTCAACTCCAAGTCTTTCCATTCCAGTCCATTCTCAGTCCTGCTCCTCTATGCCTAGAAAATTTCCCATTTTTCTCCGGGGTTCAGAGACACCTTAGCAAAGGGTGGGAATGACTCTGTGTGCTAAATGCCCTGAAGTGCATTACCTAATTATACACATATTATGTTCCTCTTTGTGTTCCTTGCTACTTAATTCTTACTATCCCCTGCCAAGCCAGGCATCATCATCTTACTTGCTCTGCTTGTCAGTCTTAAGGACCAGCTGAATAAGACCAATGGTGCATGCCTGACATCTGTGTTCCCTGGCACTTCTGCTCAAGCCTTTAGTGCAGCTGGCAGGTCCTGCTGCCTTGGTCCCTTCTACCCATCAGGATTCTGCCCTTGAAGATCTTCTAGCATTCCAAGGTCTCCTTCACATTCTGCTATGCAGGCTTGTAATATTTGTATGGTAGTAAAAAGAAGGGTCTCATTTGCAAGTTCCTAAATACAAATGTTGCTTATTCATCTACATTTGAAACATTAAAAATGTTTATATATATATAGTGAAGCTCATCCTCAGAAGGGCACAATTCTAGGAGACCCTGCACATTCACAGATTCATGTAGCTGCTATACAACACCAAAGAATTTCAACACTTTCCCAATTCTCTCGCTTGGCCCCTTCATAGGCTGACCCCTCGTTACTATTAACTCTAGTGATCACTCATTGTTTTCTGTTCCTGTAGTTTTGTCTTTTCCTGTTTGTCATATAAACAAACTGGACTCCTGCATTTAGCAAAATGCACTTGAAGTTGTCCATGCTATGGATCAGTGCTTTGTTCCTCTTCCATGCCCTGCCATGGTTTGTCTTACCCCTTTACTTATCTGAGTGGCCACCATGTCCAGATTTCTGTATGAACACAAGTGCTGGTGTGGGTATACACTTACAGTGGGGTTTGTAAGTTGTGTGACGAGCACATTCTTCACTTCTAAGAAGCTGACAAACTGTTATCCAGCGTGGCTATGACATTTTTCCTCCCATGCTTACTCACTTCCATAATTATTTTCCATGTGCTTGTAGACATTTTCTGAATTGATTTCTAAAAGTAGCAAGGCTAAGCTGCTGTCATGGTCTAAAGTATAGGAAAACAGGGGAAACTGCATGTGCTAGATAAATATTGCACCAAGTGACTGCAAAGGCTGTCACAATTGGGGGGGAGAAAGAGAGAGAGAGACAGAGAGAGACAGAGTGGGGGGATTATTTTCCCCATGAAAACTGCTGGTTATGGACTTGGAGGCCCGGGCTTATTATTTGCTGCCTTTTTCTCCACTTCTTTTCTGGTGATAGGAAATTTAAAATAGCACAAAACAATTTTTTTCATATGCTATTATATGGAATTAATGGTAATTTTTAACTTATCCACATAGACTAATTTAGCACAAAGAGCTCTTTGCTAGGTGCTGTGAGGGACACAAAGAGGCAGAATTACAGTATTTGTTCCTCCAGTGAGTTTGGTGGGTTTATTTTGTACCTCTGTGTTGATAATTACAGCAGCAGTAGTGATAAGCTTAAAATTGAGGTCAGTGCTAAGTACTTGTACACACTTTCTCTCACTTAATCCTCACAACCACCAGATAAGTTTGACATCGACGTTGTACCTATACATAGATGAAGATATTGAGGGGCAGTGATATTAATTTCCCTTGGTCACAGAGTTAATGAATAGTGCAACCAGAAATCTGAAGACAATTCTGATGCTATAGTTTTCTCTTTTAACCACAACATCACATGCCTTCTCCATGCAAATGGGTCTGCAAAGGAAATGAACAAATTGCATGGTATCAAAAGGAGGTGCCTAAATTTCCTTGAAGCCCAAATGTTTTAAGTACTTAGGCACACTCTTTGTTTGTGTAGAAGAGACTAAATAAAACTCTTTGGCTTGTTATTCAATGCAGAGAATTCACAGCCCCTGTCTGGTAAAAGTGCCCTGGGAATTTAATGAAAGCCCTGAACTTCAACATTACCTTTTACTCACTCAGGATAGTAATTCATTCCTGATTTGCTAAAACTCTAGATCAGAGATAAAATTGATTTTCATGCTTGAAAATAATCCTGAGTTATTGGCTTTTGTTTTTGGTGCTTGCATTATACAGTGAAAAAATTGTAACAGGAACTGAGAAGCTCCACCTGCAGATGCCCAGTGGGTAAGGAAAACAAGAATGAAGCTTGGCATTTCTGCTTTCTTTTTGTGTTTGTTTTCTCTATCACTTTGAAGCGAACTGTGGGTCAGATCTCTGCTCAGCTGTGTTCAGAGTTGTGCTGTTCACTTACTGAGTGTCTGTAATACAGGATTTATTAGCCCTTTCTTCACCTCATCTATCACATCCCCCTTCAAGACCGAGGCCCCAACTAAAGTAATTCTGTGGATTTGCAGGGACATGCAATTGTCAGCCTTTGCAGCATTCAGTTCCAGATGCCTGGAGCAATGTCTAGAAGAGCTGTGAACTCGCAGTCACCCCAGAGTCCAGAAAAAGAGCCTTGAAGACTCACCCAGTACAAAGTCATTCAGGAACCCCAAGCAGGAGTAGTTACCCCGTGATAGGAACCAAAGCTGCCTTCTTCATCAGGAGCCTTCATTCCATGAGAGAACTGACTTGCTCCCTCACGATGTGATGACCGTCTAGGAACCACATGGGTCAGACCAGAATTTGGCCAAGATCACCTTCCTGTCAAATATGAAAATTCCTTGCTTTGCAAACCCCAACCTTTGTGTTGTTCTCCTTTTCTTTTGTTTTTCTTTAAAAAGCTGCTTTATTGGCTCCAGTGGCAAATTTATAAAAAGTTAACACATCTTGATCTATTCAGATTTACATTGATATGATAATTATATGTGTACAGTTCTTATTGCCGTCATGTTCACCAAAGACAAATACTCAAGGGAGTCTCTAAGTTTCAAAATTCAAACCACAATGCCTTGACTGAATAACATGATTACAAAAAGGAATCGCAAAACCGCAAATGTGCAGTGCTTCACAACAGCTCCCTTCTAGCTCACCTTTTTGCCAAATCTTGTTTCATTAACAATCTATATTCTTAAAAGTGCATTTATAATTTTATAGGTAAGTGATCTGATTTAAATGATTACTTGGATCTCTGCAAAAATTTTAAAGTATATTGAAAAAACAATAGAAATGCCTTTAATACTAATCATTGATTAAAGTACCAAAAAAGCAAACAAAAATCCTCTTATATATAAATACTTCAATATGGAAAATATCCATCAATAGTCAAAGTATATTTAATTTTGTACAAAAAATGTACTTGATGCCAGGGAAGATTTAAAAATGAGACTCTTCATGCTCAGTGGTACCACCACCTGCCTCACAAGCTCAAAGTCCTGTGTTTGATATGAGAGAGAGAGAGAGAGAGAGAGAGAGAGAGAGAGAGTTTTTTAAAATGTCACACCAAAAGTAAAAAATTGTGCAATATACCAGTAGAGTGTACTCACCTTAAAGAATGTGGCTTCTCAAGTTTTAAAACTCCCTTGATTCTAATTTACATACATCGTTTAAAATTCAGTTTTGTGGCAAAACACAAGAAACCTGTGTAATGAAGCCTAGACCCTGAACACCTTCTATTCCAACATTAGTGAGCATGAAACCTGGAAAGTAAATTGTCAATATCTGATCGATGAGGTACAGATTATCTGAAAAATTTATGACCTGGTGTGAGCAGTCAGTAATTCCAATACACATTACTGCTTTGCAATAAATTTTGTATGGTTTGCATGTCCTTCAATAACTGAAGATTTTTCCTTCTTTTTTCTCCAGGTCTGTTTGGCAAAATCCTTTTTACTTATCATCCTTGAGAGGCCAGAAGAACAGCTACTGCTATTTGTTTCTTCATCAAGAGTCTTTCTGTTAGCTCTAAGTTCCTTTTTCTGATTCTCTAGCTTCTGTTTCTCTAGCTGTGCTTGGTATTTTCCAACTTTAGTTATGTGGTTGGCTTTTGCTTCCATCTTTTCCACAATGCCTCTAGTTCACATGCTAAGCTGTTTTTCAATTCAGTGTTTGGTGACTCCTGTAGAAGTTTTGCAAGCTGCTGGTGATCAAAGCTCATCTGAACAAACTCATCCTGTAAAGTCTGTAAGACTCCTGACAATTCATCACTGATGCTGCTGGAAGAGGGAGGTGTTGCTGACTTCTTGCTTCTATTACCTCGTGAAGATACTTGTTTTGCCATAGGAATGTTGTTCACTACTTGATCATTGCACAAAACTTTACTGTGTTGTTTCATTGGATAGATACAAGACATGCTAAACATTAGCTATCAGGGCATGGCCAGGACTCGTGGACTTTCCAGCGACAAATGGCATAACACGCAAGCATAATCTATAATGAGGCTGTGCACCAAAACAGTTGCCAGGTCCTTTCTTCTCTGGTGGTTTTGACTTCTTTTTTTATTTTTTATTTTTTTGTGGTGGGAGCATATGAAGTTGTTTTATCTTCAAAAGTAAGCCTCTTTGTTTCTACATCAGTCTGCAACTCAGCTGCCTTAGCTTGCATACGTTTGCTTTCCTGTTCCTTCTTCATAGAGTTTTGCTTCCAGTTCTTCCATTTTTTTTTTCTGCAAGGTCTTGCATTGTGGTAAGTTTGTTATGTTCTTGTTTCAGAAGATCCAGTTTTACAAGTTGGCTCTGAACATACGTTTGATCATGTTGTCATTCTCTTTCTAGGGTCACCTGTTTCTCTAAGACAGATGTTCTCTCCATTTCTGCATGCTTTATCATATTCCACATGTATTCCAATTGTGTTTCTAAAAGATTACGTTTATTTTCTGCAGCTAGCAACTGAGATGTCAATTCTTGATTGTGCTTTGATTCCTCATTCTTTGAATTCTCCCTTTCTTGTATCTATTCATCTAGTACTTTTTATACTCAACTGTTTCTTTAGACAAAGTTTTCACACTTTCTTCTGCCTGAATCCTCTCAAGTTCCAAGCGTAGGATCTTATCTTGAAGATTCTTCAGAGCAGAAAATGTGGGGAGATGAAGAACGATGAACCATATTTCCATTAGACTTTGATGGTTCAGCTAAGATATTTGAGAACTGAGAATCAGAAGCCACAGACACCGATGCCGCCTTCATCTTTCTGGTCTTACAGCGCAGGCTTCCGCTGACTTGGATTCGCTCTGAGTTCCTGAACTCTTCTTCAAGATTCTAGAGTCGCCCACCAGGGGCGACCTTAAGAGGAACCCCAGAGGGAAAGGCTGTTCTCCTTTTCTATCAAAGGTCAAAGCTTCCTTCAGCCCCTCAGAGACAGACCTTGAACCTCTCTGTCTGTCTTTCCAAGCACAGCTATGCTGATAGAAGCTCCTTAATTGCTGTTTTGGGCCAAGCAGACAAGTCTGGTTTGTTGGAATCCCCAGTACTGGGGCTTCTGCCCTAAAACTGTGGTAGCAGAATAATTATCAAAGTAAGAAAATTTCCACAAGTTTAAAATAGACAAGAATGAGGCATAAGTTTTTTGCAGGAGGTAATCATCTGGTGCCAGGTCAGATGCCAGCAGACAGGAGAAATAGTGAAAACACAAGAGAAAAATAATAAAATAATATAAACACAGCATTTCTTCTTAAGAAGGGGTATATAGGTTTTTTTTTTCTTGAAGCTTCTATTTGATTTTTAAAACTTCCTTTTTTCTCTTTAGAAACTCTCCAAAGCTCAATTGACAGTCTGCGTGAATCTTTCTTCCAGATTCACTTTGTCAGATTATGTCACATTAAAATTTCCAAATTATAGCAAAAATACAGGTATACTGTTTCTATTTAACCACACCCCTACACTTTAGTGTCTCTGTAGTTCTTGTAACCAGGACTGAGATGTTTACTGGTGCTTAAACAGCCCTTTACCAGCTACAAATGAATACCAGAAGACAAACCATACACTGTATTGAGTGGTGTAGCTTCCTAATTTTCTTTCCATTTAACAACAAGCTTTTCATCTCTAATCACTTAACAATTATGAGCAATCAAAGATATTAGGACTTGTGCAACATTGAGAAACATTGATGCTCTTTTTCTTCCCTTTCTTTTTTTTTTTCGTGTAGAAATAGAACTGTTACAGCATAAGGGAATTTTAAAAGTTAGAATTTTCTCTTTAGAGACAAGTGGCTGCTCTAAACTTTCTCAAACTTAGGACATAAACTGCATCCCCTCCCTCTCTTCGGCCTAGATGAACAGATAGAATATACAGATGTTGGCACTAGGAGGTCAAAGTCCAGTTTCATTTACACAGGGAAACGGGGGAGATCTGGGTTCAGGGAAAGATGAAACCAATTTGAATATGTTTTTTGTCTCATTGTATCACTTTCCTCACTGTTCCTTGTTGTAAAGAACCTAACTGACCAGTACATGGTGAGATGACGCAAGACAAATGGGCCCCTCCTAACCTGCAGAGCTAACTTTGAGTAAATCCTTTTATCTTAGCAAAATAATGACTTCGTTTGATTTGGTCACTGGCTAGTAAGGGAAACTAAGCATTTGAACCCTAGGAAGCCAGTAAGAGAAATATCAAAAATATTATATATATATATATATTATATATATATATATATATAAAATTGTTATATGCACACATACAGTATATTTTTATACATATTTGTGCTTTACAAGGGAGTCTTTTTTTTTCTTTTTTTGGTTTTTTGAGACACGGTCTCACTATGTAGTTGAGACTGACCAGGCTGGTCTCGAACTCACAGCTATTCTCCTGCCTCACCCTCCCGAGTGCTGGGATTACAGGCATGCACCACCATGCCTGGCTTACAAGGGAGTCTTTGTCACAAAGGGCTTAGAATTTTTAAAAAAGGTAAATACTAGTATAAATAAGAAGATACTGCAGATGCATCGAAATTATTGATAAATTCAACTGTGATATATTACTGAACAAGAATAAAGATAGTAATTAACATTTATTGTGCTGAACACTGTTCAAAACATTCTGTGTTTATGGACTCTTCATAGAAATCTTTTTTTTTTTTTTTTTTGGTACCGGGGATCGAACTCAGATCCTTGTGCTTGTGATGCATGCAGCAGAACCACAGAGCTAAACCCCCCGCCCCTCTGTGTAGCAATTTTGTGTGGTAATTACTCTAACTATTCCAAAGTAGCTGAGGCACGGGAAAGATAAGTATAATGTGGAAAACTGCTAAAAGTCGTTGAGGGATATATAAAGTTAACAGAGTGAAAAGACAACCTACACAATGGGCATTTTTTTTTTTTTTTTGGCCAGCTATTGCTGAGACAGAGGACTAATAGCAGAATATCTAAAGAACTCAAAAAACTTTGGACCACCCCAAAATGAAAGACTAAATAAAAAATGGGCTACTGAAGTGAATAGCAATGTCACAGAAAGTACAAATGATCAACAAACACACAGAGAATGTTCAACATTGCTGGCCATTACAGAAATGCACCGAGTTTCCATCTTATCCTATAACCATCATCAAGAAATCGAATCATAAAAGTACTGGGAAGGCTGCGAGGAAAGAAAGAACTCCTCTACATTGTTGGTGAGAATGTAAACTAGTACAAGCATTATGGAAGTAAGTATGGAGATTTCTCAAAAAAACTAAAATCAGAATTCCATTTGACCCAGCTCTTCCCTTTCTAGTCTCTTCCTAGAAGGGTTAAAGACATCACATGACAGTGATCCATACACACCCATGATTGTAGCAGCAACATTCGCGATAGCTAAATGTTGAGAGCAGCCTATAAGTCCATAAATAGATAGATGGATAAATAAAATGTTGAATCTGCACACAATGGAGTTCTTACTCTGTCATAAAGAAAAATACATTTCAGTCATTTGTAGGAAAAATGAATGCACCTTGAGACAATAATGTGAAGCAAAATAAATCAGAGACAATGCTTAAATATCATTTGAGAAACCCAAAATATAAATAAAGATCACAGCAAAAGATAGATAGCAGGAAGTATGGATATAGATCTTCCTCAAATACAAAGGGGACAGAAGGACGGAGGGAGGGAGGGAGGAGGAGGGGATGAAGGAAGTAATTAAGATGTGTAGTGTACCTATACCTACTCCCCATGAGAGATGCAAACATTATGTACTGCAAACATGGGCTACTACAGAATAAATTTAAAAAGTCTTGCCTCAGTGAACTGACATACAGGAGGGAGATTAATAAGAGCTGTTACAATAACAAGTCCCAGTCGTACTCCTTCGTTCTGCACACTGTGCTCTGCATTACTTTATGTGCCTCCTCCAGCAGTCCAGCGTGTCACCATGGTGGTCTCCAATCCCCAGATGAAGAAGGCAGACTTAGATAGGTTACAGAAACTGAATAAATTCATGCAAACACTGCACAGAAGACTAGGAATTAGAACTAAATTCTGCTTGGCCTATGCCATTCTGTTGAAAACAAAGTGTCCTTCTCTTAAAAAGTCCTTGTATTTAGGGACAACGTTAAACACTCAAGAAGGAAGGAATTTCACATGGTTGGCTTAGCAGTTCCCTAGTATTCTGGGTTTCTGTCTCCCTTAGTTTACAGCTTATTGATAGTAGGGGTTGAACACCAGAAAATTTAGGGTGAGTTTCTTTAGAGATTTCAGGGAATGAGGGAAACTCAGACATTCTCTTTTCCAGCATAAGAAATATTAATCCACATGTACTAAGGTGTTCATAGGCATCCCGGCATTCTTGACTGTTTTAAATATAAGACCCAAATCGTTTCTCAGGTTTGCCATGAAATTAAGTTTGAAAAAAAAGTCTCTGAAAGATATCTACCCTTCATACATAGTTCCTTTTCCAATATTTACAAATTTCATCCAGTCCGCCTGCATCCATTTCTCTAAAGGACATTTTACCTTCAAGAATTTTTCTTAGAATAATCTTTCCTGCAGAAATCGTTTTTTTGGAGGATACACTGGTGTAAAGGGAGATGGGACTGATGATCATAATGTGGGACTATACAGTCCACTCTTAATGGGTGACTCTGAACTAGTGATGTCTATTCGAAAACAAAGTATTGTGGACACTGCTCTTGGATTTCACGTTAACTCTTGGTTCTGAACCAAGTTTAAACAACATAGAGAGCACCGAGCCAATATCCTCCAAGGAGACTATGTTTGTTTTTGTAAAGTCCTCCTAACAGTCATGCGTTGATAGTGAAGGTCTGCAGTGTGGGACCTGACCCCCTGTATTAACTGAGCTGCACCCGGGTGAACCACTCCTCGCCACCCAAGGTTTCTCTTTTCCTTTTCAACGAGGAAAGCAAGATTTCAGGATCCAGGTTCACCAAATAAAGGACTTCGCTGATTTGATAATTATAAATTCAAATAGAAAAATGCGTTTTGTGTAGGCGATGAGCTGACGCCTACAGAGCTGGTAAGAACCATAGGGCAGACGCTGACGCAGCCCCTCCTCGAGGTTGAACTTCCAGCTGCCATGTTAACACGATCTCCACATTGCACATGAGGACACTGAGGTACAGAAAATTCTAGTATCTCATGCAGGGTAACAAAGATGCAGGGTAGCAGAGTGACAGGAAGGAGTTGTGCCCAACTGTTTTGTAGGTTTGGGCTATATTCTTTTTTGGTACTGGGGGTCAAACTCAGGCCCTGGTGCTTGCGCGGCAGGCAGCAGAACCACCGAGCTAAATCCCCAGCCCTAAGTGTACGTAGTAGCAGCTACTTTTGTTTTTGTTTGTTTTTTGCTACTGCGGATCAAACTCGGGACCTTGTGCTTGTGAGGCAGGCTGTGGATCCACTGAGCTAAATCCCCAGCTGAAAGCATTCTTTCTTTTTTTGGTGCTGGGGATTGAACTAGGCCTTTGTGCTTGTGAGGCAGGTGCAGCACCACTGAGCCAAATACCCGGCCCTAGGCTATGTTCTTTTAAGCACTGCATTTATTAGATGTGATATTACATAAATATTATGTGTGTGTATATATATATATATATTATAATGCACTATATTAAATATGATTTATTTTAACCATGGTGTTTTTCAAAAGGTGAATTAAGCTGTTAGTGTTTTTAAGAATTGTGTACATTTTAAACATTTTCTTTTTATAGCCAACATTTTTCAGTGTGTTTATCTAATTTACTTTTATTAGTGTGTTTGCAATGCATATTATATTCCTTGTGTGAAGTTCATACATGTATATAACTCATCTTAACTCCTTTTTCCATCCACTTTCCTTCCTCTCCTCTCCCTTTATCTCTTCATCCCTCTCCCATTTAAAAAAGCTCCATTTCCTTACATCCTATTATGCACCTTTTATTTTTAAGCACAGCTTTGTAATGGGAGGTGAGATTCACTTCCCTGACTATTGTATGCTTACAGCTGATTCCATGAAGTTCACTCAGGATGGGTCGCATCAAGGGACATCTAAGGTTGAACTCATTGGGTGGACCGAAGAAAGCGACAAAGAGTCTGATGAAGGAATTCAAAATCCAGTGGCTTGGGAAATGGGTTCTTCCAGGACAGGGTAACAGGTGGGGCTTTTCTTGGGAGGATCCAGTGTTCTCCAGAAATTCTGTAGGTTTGATAGTATTTGAGAAAGGACCATGAGAAGAACAGACCACAAAGGGGGGAAGCGATGGCTTCATCCCTGAAGGAAGAGCCTGTGCTGGTGAAGCTGATGATGGAGGCCTCTTGAATCCCACTGGTTTTGGGGCCAGCCTTGGCAGTTTTAGGGCTCTCTGATGTGCTGCACTTTCACATGTGTGCTTTGATGTATATGTAGATTTCCTATTCTTGCTGTTGACCCTTCTCCATAGCATAACATACTAAAAGGAGATGGCAACAGCAGGCAGGGCATGTTCTGTGTTCCAGGTACATGGTACAGAAGGAGGGAAGGGTCAGGGATAACATGCCAGTCACTTATCTTGATTCTTGGAATTGTTGTTATTAGTAGTGATTGAGTCCTCAGTTTTATCCATGATGTGGTAAAAATGAGTTTGCAACATATGACACAAAGTGGGTTTTTTTTTTATATGTTTGTTTTTGTTTTTGCTGGGCAATAGCTGTGATCTTTGGCCTGAGATATTTATACTCAGTATCTATGAAATAAATTTTCTTAGGAAATAACATTAGCTGTGGTCACCATAAAAACCAAACAAAACCAAACAATCATTTCTCTTGAAAAATTTTCAGGTATTTGAGAGACTGAATCTCCGCCCTTAGAGAAGGAGTCTCCCTCAATTCCTTTCAGAGATTTCAGACTGTCACTTTGGGTCCCACATCAGCTGTTATCCAGTCTGAAAATGTGTCTGGTGTGGAACAGGTAATGTTTCCAGTGAAACCACAGTGACATGAAACAAATAGATGATTTCTCATAAAGAAATCTGGTTTTCTGTTCTCTTAAAGATATAACCGTTGCGAATAATAAGTGTACATTTTGGTATGGCTGGGCCCCTTTAGATGTGCCATGTACTGTATCCCGGGTATCCACAGTCTCTGTTTCTTCCCGTTGCATTACATTTTGAGCATTGGGGTCTAGTAGCAAATGCCTTTGTCACTGTTTTTGCATCTTTTTTTGGCACCGGAGATCAAACTTGGGACCTTGCACTTGTGAGGCAGGCGGCAGAACCACTGAGCTAAATCCCTGGCCCCTTTGAATCATTTTTTAATAGTAGAAATATGCCCGTTGCACCATGTCTCTGTTACAAATAAAGAAAATAAAAATGTCACAATTCTATTTCAAGAAAAATGATAGCCCATTTCTTTGTTAAAGTGAGTACCATATCCATGTATTTAATATGCAGAATGTATCTGAATATAACAAAAGAAAACAAAATCAAAATATTATGGAACAATCTGTCATAAGGAGCTATATAGGACATGGGAAAGACATGCAATAAAACAACTGATGATCTGTAAAAATGGACTGAAAGTTTGAAGTCATTTGCTTTGGATGTGAGTAAAATAACATGATCCCATGGTATTAGCTATGCATCAGGGACAATAACTTGCCTGGGCACTTGGTTTTGCAGATGGTAGGTTTATGAAGTAAAATCTGTAAAGTGCAGCAGAAATTATTTGTTCTGAATGCAAGCTTTCACAAATAAAATTCTAGTTGATCACACTGTTATTTGGCATTAAAGCGACTGCTAATGTTTTGCAATATAGTTTACACGGAGAAATTCTTTGTCACCTCTGCTGAAAGCATAGATCGATTTTTGTTGTTCTCTCCATCTGTCTAGAACTATCCAGTTAACTAGTTCTGGAGTAACAATTTTAATCAAGAATATGTTTTAATCAAGAATATGTACAAAGTACTGTATGTGCATAGTATCCTGAAAGGACTTTGTGTGTTGAGAGAGGCTGAATAACTTATTGTAAATGGGTCAAGATTAGTCAGAAGTGACATTTTTGTTGTGCTTGGTGTTAAAATTGGATTTTTCATGAAACAAACATACATATTAGCAGAAGTTGTAATGACTATAGAATTTTGACTTATGTAGTTTGAAGTACATGATGAACTAATTTTTGATTAAAAAGTTAAAATTTGATAATAACCTGATCCTAGACATTAACCCCTTGAACTCAATGGGCTGTTGGAGCTTTGTCATGTCGTATATGTGTTATTGCAGAGCAGAAGGTGTGAGTGGCTTTGCTGTGATAACGTGCTTCATAGCGTTAACTGCTGAACGACACTGCGTCCATAACCGGGAAGGTTGTACTAAGATGTGTCCACCCTAGTTACTAGTTCATCTGCTCTAACCACTGGGGAGATACACGAAGGTAAGGTTTCAGTCGTCCACTCATCCCCAAGTAATGCACTTGGTGATATCCTTAATAGAGAAACAAATGGGCCCACTTTTATACTCTAAAATCAGTTTCCTAAGTGAAACTAAATTACATCCCTCACCCGATGCTTTCAAAGGCTGACTTTTAAATAGGTCACTCTGATATTAACCTGCAAATAAAACTAAATGACACCACCCCTCTTCTCTAATATTTTAATTGGGAAAAAAGAACTACCAAACGGAGGTTACCAATCGCAAGTGTAAAATCTAAAAATCCTAACATTAGACACCAGAATTCTACCCTTCTCCCAGACACAGCATGAGTCTCTACAGGATGAGCAGTTCCTGTGTTTGGGAGCAGCTCTTTCCATTATGGAAAGTAATCAAAGTGGACCCAGCCAGCTAGAGCAGTCTTGGCGGAAGCTGACCATGCACGTTATATACCTGGAACTATTAAACCTGCCATCTGCATCTTGGGGAGATGACATGGTTTCAGATTTTTAATTTCAGATAAGTTTTTAATAACATGATTTAATAATCTATTTCATGTTTTTATTTCTCCGAGTATATAGTTTTGAATATTTGACTTGATAATGTCAATTTCAGTATCACGTGTTTGTAGCTTTTTTTTTTTTCACGTCTGTTCAGTAAGTAGAGGCCTGTATTTCTGCCAGACGCTGGTTTCAGTGTGTGTTTCTTTGTTATCTTCCTTACCCCTTTGTGTCTGTATTTCTTAATATTGATGCTAATTAAGCCATAATATCATGAGGACAAAGAATATGCAAAGAAGAAAGGAGATATACAACTTTGAAATGCTTAAACAGGCAGGCTATATAACTGCCAACAGACCTGAGAAGTAGCTGGAAAAACAGAAAAATATGGAGCTGTGGGAGCGAAAGGGAAACCAATCAAAAGCTCTCAGCATCCTGCTATATTCCTGGCTATGCCAAAGATACGAGGTCCTGACTGCTCTCAGCAGGGGCCATTTCATAGCATTGTATTTACAGCAAGTAACATTGAAAGGCGAGGTATATTCTCTTCTCCTCCCTGCAGCAAAGAGCAAGTTCATATACAAGCAGTGAGTTTTTGAAGTTCAGTATTCTTTTTTTGTGATATAAACTCATGTTACAGTTTGTCTCTAGATGTCCCTCCAAAGTCTGACGGGGAGGGGCTTTTGGATAGCGCTTTTGGATCACAGGGGTGCTATATTCCCCAGTGGATTTGCCCACCGATGAGTGGTGTTAGGAGGTGAGATTTGGTTGGAGCAGGTATATAACTAGGGGATAAAAAGTAATTAACACACTCACTGTAGGTGTGGCACGTATCTGGGACTCAGCCCTGTCACCCCTGTGGACCTTGGGAAACAAGGGAAATTGACTTGCTGACTACTGCTGGAGAGGCAGTAATAATTTCTCTTTCCTCTGACTCAGATATCTTGTCTTTTCTCTGCCATTCATCGATCAGCAACATGGTACCTTATTGGCTTGAAAGCAAGGTAACATCTCAGGGCCTTCACAATCCTTAACAGACAGGCACTCATTTAAGGAGGGTGATGCTGACATTGCCAAAAAGTCAAGTCAGACAAAGACTTAGGATCGCTGATGAATTTGGCAGACGCGGTTTCTGAGGAGGGCTGAGAACAAAGCTTTTCTGCAGCAGGTTTGGTTGTGACAGTGGATACAGTAAATAAACCATTTGAAGAAGTTTGGTAGAGGTGGAGGTACAGAAGAAATGGGTTCAAAGGAGAATCCTATTTTTAACAGTGACTCTTAGTTACATTGTGTCTGGCCTGCCGAGGCTTCTGAGTTTAGGACTCTTGACTTAAAGTGCTGCTTCCGGTTGTGCAAAATGTATGTGATGACAGTTTGGAGGTTGCAAGGAACTGTGTAGTCATGGAAGAACTGTAGGGTCACATTCATTTTCTGGAGAGAGACAATAATCTAGTTTTCTTTTTGCAGTACTAAAGATGGAACTTGGGGCTTTTGTTCTGAGCTACATCCTCAGCTAATTATGTGTGTGTGTGTGTGTGTGTGTGTGTGTGTGTGTGTGTGTGAGAGAGAGAGAGAGAGAGAGAGAGACAGACAGAGAGAATGAGAGAGAGAGAGAGAGAGAAAATGAGAGAATGAGAGAGAGAGAATCTTTCTAAGTTCCTAAGTCATCCAATTCTGAGCTTGCACTTGTGATCTTCCTACTTCAGTCTCCCAGAGTGCTGAGATTACAGGCCTGTGCCACTATATGCCAGGCAGTCTTTCAGGGAGGTGGCCCTCAGGTTCTGTGACTGCCACAGGGGACTCTCAGGACAGGAGCAGCACCAGCTGATGACATGTGGGTGCAGATGACATAGCTTCAACACTCTAAGTTCCAGAAGGCTCTCAGAAAAAAGAGAGGTGGTGACTAACTCTATGGTAATTAGGCAATTGAATAAGAGCCCAAAAAAGCTTCAAAACGTTTTCATTTTTTCAAGTTTTCCCTTGTATTTTGTCTTCAACTGGTTTTCCAACAAAATGAGTTTCGTTTTACTGTTGAACCAGGCCTGTTTTCAGAAGTGTCACTGAATTGCGATCCCAGTGGTCATGAACATCTGTCCTCATCACCAGACACAGGTCACATCCTTCACACCTTTGTCATACTTCCTATCTTTATCTTTTTCCCTTTTGGGAGGCTCTTTGACACAAGGTAATTGGTTTTCTATAAAATGGTAATTTATGCCTACATGAAATTTGTCCTCTTTTGAAAAGGTGATCCAATTGTCCTCTGTCCCTTTTCACAGGTGAGCTCCAGCTCTTTGAATCTGCAGATACAAAGTCCCCTTCACCTTCTAGAGGCAGCTAGACCTCCCTGAGCTGTTCAGCCTCCAGCTGTGTGGGAGCAACAGGGCCAGAGCCCAGGGCTTAATGAGCCGCTGTTTCTCAGTTGCACATGTCTCAGGCAGTGACAGATTATACTCATTTCGGTCTCCATGAGAAAGGGAACTTATTTCCAAGCTAATAGAGCTGTTGGAACAAACAAAGCCACTGGGCTTCCATACTAAATTCTCATTACAGCATAAATTATCAGAGCAGATAATCTCTTCAATGTCACCCATTGTTTTAGCATCATTTAAACCACTAAATGTGAGGACTAATACTTCAGAGATAGTAAATGTAGTTTTGATGTATTGTTCGACCTGTTAAACATCCTTCTTCATTTTTTATTTTTGTGCCTGGCTTTATAATCTACTCCTTAGTGCAAAACACATCCAGGAACTTCTTTGATTACCTAATTTGAAAGTTCAGCTCTATGAATGGGACTTGAAAAGTGCAAATCGTACAGTGCGTTTGCTAAAAGAGTCTTTGATCTTGCTTTTGTGGCATGATCACATGAGGTCAGAGGGAACTCTACTGTTCTGTTTCATTAGAGGAGTAAAAAGATCTAAGAGATGCAGGGGTATTTGTATTTTCTGCCTGCATTTTAGAGAAGCATTTTAAAAAAGCATTATTTGAACCCTGTGGATGACTGATAACTGAATGAAACATTGATAACTGTTCCCAACTGCAATAAAAATGTATTTTTTTAAATGAAAGAAAACTGGAAAAAGTTTAATTGTAAGCTAACATTTACAAAATTTAAATTTATACACAGACAGCATTCTCTTTGATAAAAAAAAATTAAGGGAGAGCTACTTCACTTCACTTACTATACTAAAGTCAACTTGGCTTAGACTTCATAGGTTCTCCTGGGGGCTGAGCCAGTCAGCTGTCAGGTAACCAGAAATACAGACCTGCATTTAGAACCTACTATGTAAATAAGTATCTCTGGTTCAAAACTGTGAGTGACTGATTTCAACTGGAGCCCCTGGCCTAAAACATGAGCATTTGACACATCTCCCTAGAGGGTGACCCGGAAGGGTGCATTCGTGTCTTTCTCCCCCAATGTTTCTGCTTTCTGGCTGCTACGAGTTGAACAGCTTCCTTGGACCATACAGTCTCTGCCTTGGAGCATGTTAACCACTGATTGAACCCACTGAAACTGTGAGCCAAAATAAAACTCTCCTTTAAGTTGTGGGTCTTTGGGTTTTGTTCCCGCAGTGGTAAAGTGACCAAAACAAATAGCAATGCAGACAACATTCAGAACTATACGCAAATTATCCATCAGTATGCAAACCTAGTTACTAGACTTTCAAGATGAATTTTCTGAATATATAAAAAAGATGGAAATCTGCATTTCTGCTCAGGACCAAGCAATCTTTAGCTGTGCTAACTTAAGTGGGTGACAGTAAATTGGCAGTAATATTTTGAGCACTTAAAATATTAAGTTTCAGGCTCCTTTTGTCAGCTTCAGAAAATCTCTGTCAGTGTTTGAAGTTTTTGAACACTTGGCCTTACTTTAGGCATCTTATGCTTTTTTGCTTTGTATTATAGTATTTCTTTGGGTTTTGTTTTTGATCAAAATTGATCAACTCTGAAGTGGGGGAATTTTAGTTCTAAAGTCATGCACTACCTACAGCTTTTGTCAAATATATTTAGACTGGCTCTTAATGTAAAAATTAAAATAAGTTTATGACTATATGTATTTACTCTGGGTCGCATTTGTGCACCTGTCTAGAATTCCTTGCTTTAGTTCTCCAGCCATACCTCCCATGTTTCAAGCTACATTTAAAAAATATTTTATAAGAAGTTAAATTTCATAACAAAATAAAATAACAATGATTAATACATTATCTTTAAAACTCAGAGTGCAAGACACAGACTAGAAAAGATTCTCTCATAGAAAGGAGAAACAGATTATTACACTGAATTTTCTTTTCAATGAACTAAGAGAAATTAGTAGTATAAATGAAATATATATATATATTTCTCATACAAAAAACTGTGTGATATTTCTCATCACCTTCTCTGACCATAATCACCTCTTCCTTTTCCTGCTGCCCTACTTCCTTCTTTCGCGTCTTTGGTACCCACAGGCCACACTTGGATGATAGGATGGGCACCTTCCCCAGCTCTGCTAAATGCCTGTAGACATGTGCTCTGGTTTATCTAACACTGTTTAATTCACATTAAAATATATTTGTTTTTAATATAATATGCTCATTATAATTTAATAATTAAAAAATAGTAAAGCATATTAGAGACTTCTGCATGACCTTCTGACCTCCTCCCTTTTTAAAACCCATAGGTGTGGCATGTAGTAGTCAGTGTTAGCTGTTTGATGTGCATCTCTTCACTTCTTTCTCCAAACAAGCTGTTATCTGTGCATGTAAAAGTCTGTGTCATCTATGTACACAAATACATATTTAAGCATTTTATTAAGTTGGTTTGAAATAATAGAATTTTACTTTGTGTATTGCAAAATATTTTATCACATGATACCCATGTAATATTCATCTTTCTCCCCTAAATCTGCATAAACCAGCTATAATTTTCAGTAGATGTATATACACACTGATTTTTCATACAGACATCATGAGATTATATTTTTCTGATGGGATAGGCTGAGAAAAGTGCAATATTTCTTCTTTACTTAGTTTCAACTGCTCCTTTCCTTGTAATTCCTACATAAAAGTCCCTGATCCTCACACACATCTCCTTCGTTGTTACAACTTGACATGTGTGTGTTGCTGTACATGTGTGTGTATGTGTGTGTGAACATATTCAGGGGGTATGGATATTGTTTACTTTCTTAAAGTGGCATCGTATTATAAATCTTTCTTTATATTTGACTTTTCTCATTAGTCAATATATTCTGGGAATCTCTCCAAGTGTAGTAATATAATTCCAGTGCATTCTTTCTAATGAGTGCTTTGTCTCACATGGGCTGAGATATCACAATATATCTAGCTACTGTCTCATTAATGGGGATCATTTTGCTTCCAGATTTACTGGTTTGTTTATTTCTGTTGCTGCCACCATGAAGAATGCTGCCTGTAGAGTTTCACTTTCAGTTGCTTTCATGGTTTCAATTTTCATAAGTGAAATTTCTTGTTTAAAGGGTGTATTTACGACTTAAATTTAACAAATGTTTGAGTTTCCCATCTCAGTAGATTGGAACAACTTAACTATCCATCAGCAGTCTTTGAATGTATCTTTCTTGCACACGTGCGTATTAGTAACAGATGCACACTGCTCCTTTATTTTTAATTTTTTAATTTTTTAATTTTTTTGGTACCGGGGATTGAACTCGGGTCCTTGCTCTTGCAAGGCTTGCAAGGCAGGCCACTGAACTACTGAGGTCAATCCCCAGCCACACCGCTCCTTTAAATGTTTGCTGTTATCCCTAAGCAGTGTTCAACTTGATGAGGCTTTAGGCAGCACATGGAACTTCTCATTCATTTTATCCAATTTGTTTCTAATGAAGATTTCAGGTTACATAAATTTACTTTGCTATTGCTTATTTCATATTTTCTGTAACTTGGTGCACCATACCAGTCTATAGACTTATCTCTTTCTTTAGATCAGACAGATATTTATTTTTTGGATAATGATTATGTACCTTTCCATTTCTCATTTTCCTCCTTATAAAACTTATGGCATGCACACCTCAGATTTGGGTCTATCCTCCAGCTTTTTTGTGATTTTATTTTCTAAAATGAGAGGTGTATGATGTGTATTTTGCTTTATCTCCCAGATGACAAATTTAATTCTCTAGTGTCATTCAGCCTATCTCTTAAAAAATTGAGATTTTTAAATAATTGTAGTGAATTGAAACAGTTCCTCCAAGTGTGTGCTGAGTACATTCCCCTAAGTACTTGGTATTGTCCAAGTCAAGTCAGTCTAGAGATCCAAGCACCTGTATCGCTTCAGAAAAGAAATTTAACTGTGAGCACATTGGGTAACATAGCCAGAATCACAGACAAGATGTTTATGACCCAAGCTTGGAAAACAGGAGACACCAGTAGCTAAGTGGCTGGGTCTATTTCATGTCAGGGCCATGTCAAGACTGACCTGTTACATTTGTGGCGGGAATTGCCTTATTGCCTCTTGCAGTGGTTAAGGTAGAGTTTCAGTGTGATCTGCTTTGGGAGCCACCACTGCAGCTGGAGGAGCACAGTTCTGAGAGTTTCTGGTGGGTCACAGAGGCACAGCCTTGCACTCTATGTGCCTGGCCCTGGACTCTTCCTCAGTGGTGTTGTTGCCCTTCTCTGTTTCCTGGATGCTGTGAACTAAGCAGCTTGGCTCTACCATACTCTTTTGTCATGAAGTTCCTGCCTTGAAGCCAGCCAATCCCTTGTACTATGAAGCAAATTAAACGTCTTTAAAGCTGTAGTTGTCCAAGTATTATGTCTCAGTGATGATCAAGCTGACTAATACAGAGAATTAGTAGTCCCAAGAATGAGGTCATTGCTGTGACTGTGCAGGCCATGCAGTTTAGAAGGCTCTGGAGCTGGTCTTCCAGAAGCTTAAAAAGGTTTTTTAGATGTGGGCTAGAGAAACCCTAGAATGTTATGAGCAGAGTTTGATAGGTAGTTCTGGTTAAAGCTGAGAAAGTCAGAATGTTGCTAATAGGACGCAAAGAGTAATGACCAAGATCAGGAGGTTTCAGTTTGGAATAAGGACTCCATTGGCAGTGGATTACAGGGCATTTGTGCCCCACTTTGGCAGAAAATTTGTCAATATTTTCCCGTGGTCTGAGACTTAGCAAAAGACTAAGGTTGAGGGGAATAGATTAATTAATCTGGCAGAGGAAATTTCAAGACATCCCAGCATTCAGGCTGTCGCACCGGCACTTCTGGCTACTTTTAGCCAAGTTTACAGTGAGAACTGGACAAAAAGAGCAGAATTTCCTTTTTCAGAAAATTTTGAAAAACTTAAATTTGGCCCTCAGAAGGAATCATATGGAAAGTCATTGACAAAAGAAGTGCAGTTGTTGAAAAAATTACAGTCATTTAAAAAAAAAGAAACCAAATACATTGTACAGAGACAAGAGAAATCTGCCTTTAGGGCATCCTTGAAATCAGCAAGTTCCCATTCATCACAGACCCAAGGGTGCAAAAATATAAACCTTTCATTTGAGATGAGATCCCCTGGACCCTCTTCTGGAGAAGGGTCTCCATCTCCTAGGGAATAGGATCTTCAGGATTCCTTTCACTGTGTTCAGGCATCCAGACACTCAGAGCCCACTGCAGCCATAGTCCAAAGGGGCCTGGCCACTGTTCCTGCTGATAGCAGACTTTGATATTTTTCTCATGATGTTGGTTCTACCAGTACACAGAATGCTGACACTTTGAGACTTTGGGGGAAGGGATTATTGCATTGCTGGTTGAATGCAGATTAATTGTATTACTTTAGGTGGAACTATGGATTTGCTGTTATCTTTATTTAGAGATTAAATAAGATTTAAGGAGATGAGTTTGGTTAACAAGAAAGAAAGGGGTGGGATGTGACCCATGGGTTGGAGTGTCAATTTGATTGGGTTTGGGATCTGTCCTGGGGATGGGTGGGGCACACCTCTAGGTATATCAAGGTAGATCATGGGGGCATGACCTTGGGTACTATTCATGACTCCTCACTTCTTCCTCATTGGCATGCTTCTTTGTCTCTGTTTCCTGGCTCTCATGAGCAAAGCAGCAGCTTTAAACTACCATCTCCTTCTGTCATGATGTTCCTGCCTTGAAGCCAGCCTATGATGGCTCGAACCCCTTAAACCAGTGATGGTACATCTTTTAAAGATGAGTGCCTAAATTGCAGCCCCAAATCCACTTATTTATTGCCAGTGTGAACACTGCAATTAAATCTGAATACTGAGGTTTTAGGTTAGAAAAAACAACTCAACATTAACATCCTTGTCTTAAAAAAAAACAAATAAAAAAACAAATAACTTGCCTGCCATAGGTTCACCACTATTGCCTTAAACCAAGAGCCAAATTAAACCCCTCTTCCTTTAAGCTGTGGGTGTCAGCTATAGTTTCTCATGGACAAGAAAGCTGATTAATACAGCTCTTAATACCTGATAGGGTTGGCAGCACAGCCTGAGTTCTGCACACACACACACAGACACACACACACACACACACACACACACACACACACACTTCATAGTGCCCTCATTGGCACCAGAATCCTGTGATTGGTCAACCTTGGGAGAGGAACCTGTGAGCTAACTGGAGAGGGGATACTTATCTATCCCTTCAGATTTGTTTAGACAAAGTAAATGCTAATTGATTCCCTAAGCATAGGAAGGGGTTTCAGGTGCTCAGCAGCCACAATTTTCCAACATGAGTGTTAATTTTACATATTAACTTGAATAAGGTGCTCAGATAGCTGGCAGTGTCTATGAAGTGTTTCTACACTTGTGCTTAGCCAAATGACTGAGAAACAATGTGTGTTTCTAAAAAAAAAACTAATATTTTCATTGATGAAGTAAAGTGTGATGTGTTCTTCCCCGGTGAATGGTTGCATTATCCCATCTGTTGAGTATCTTAATAAAAAGAAGTTGGAAGAAGGGCAAATTGGCTGTCTTCCTGGCACCTTAGCAGGACACTGTCTTTGCCCACTCTGAATGTCAGGCCCTCCCACTCAGACTGGAATCTACCACATCAGCTCTAAGGCCTGTGAACTATTCTCCTGGCTCTTCGGGGCACTACCTTTCATGTAATGGGACTTCAATCCACAATCACATCAGCCAGTACCTTGACTAATAAAAATAGTTATCTACTGTTGGGCCAGGGATTTAGCCCAGCTGTTCTGGCGCCTACCCCACAAGCACAAGAGCCCAAGTTAGATCCCTAGTACAAAAAAAAAGTTATCTATTGTTGTCTGTCTACTAATTATACTTTTATCCAGCAACATCAAATTTTTAATATTAAAAATATTAAAGGAGCTGAGAACAAGGACAGATTAATTCTACCTATTCTATAGCAAACTTACTGAGATCTACTTTTCATCATGTAATAATGTAGTTTACAGAGGTTGTAACACCAAAATACATCACTCCACTTGCCCAGATTAGAAAGTACCACTGACTCTGCTCCATCAAGAGGCAGAATCGAACATTCCTTCTCTTATTATCTGGGCGGATTGTGTCTATAGTGGAGATGACCTTGGTGATTTGTGAAGATAGGTCATAAAATAAGTACAGCTTCTACGTGTTTCTTTCTGGAATTTTTTTTTTTTTTTTTTTTTTTTTTTTTTTTGTACTGGGACCTTGCACTTGCAAGGCAGGCGGCAGCTAAATCCCCAGCCCAAGCTTCTGCCTATTTCTTGGGAACTCTGAGCCACCATGTTAGAAGTCAGACTCTTCTGAAGATCCCACTCTGAAAAGACCACTTGGACAGACCCAATAGTGATCAACAGAGGAAACCCAGCTTTTTCTGTCTTCTCAGACTAGGTGTCAATCACACAAATCAGGAAGCTTGTTAATTACTGCTGCCTTCCTGGCAGCCGAGGTGATGCCCATTGGAGCCAGACTTTGAGTATTCAGACAATTCTTGAAGTCGAGAGACTTAGGGTCAAAGAGCTCTTGAGGTCTCCAACAGGCACTAGTGAGTCGGTGGGTGCCAGGTGGTGGAAGGGGCAGGGAAATCTTTCCAACTCTCATTCATCCAGAAGTATTAGTTATGTGGTTTTGATTTAAAAAGCCCCATTAACTCTCTGTTAGACAAGAGGTAAGCAAAGGCCCGAATCTTCAGGGACCTTCACAGGTGAATTTAATGCTTAGATCTTCGGGTGTCTTGCTACCTTCTCCAAAGTAAGTCACAACCTCAATAATCCCATAGTTTGAAAGTAGGCCATTCTGGCGAACCCTTCAAACCATTCACACCGTCACTCCTTGAGTGTCACCAGAAAACCTGGTGCTCTCAGTGCCGCATAGACTGAGGCCTTAAAATCATCAGCCCCTCTCTGAGTGATTTCACTAAATGTTATTTTAGCTTTTATTCCTATCTTCATTTAAACTTTTTAACAGCATAAAATGAATAACTTTGGATCTGCAGTGACTTGTGCTACAGGGTTATGAGGATGACCAAAGAACTGCTTCCAATGACCTATGATTGATTTAGGACAGAAGCCACTCTGTCAAGTAGCAGAGACAACAGAGAAAGGATCAACAAGGGCCAGGCACAGTGGTACACACTTGTAGTCCCACAGCACTCTGGGAAGCTGAGGTAGAAGAACCCCAAGTGTGACATCAAACTGGGCAATTCAGTGCCTGAGACCTTGCCTCAAAATAAAATAAAAGAAAAAGGTGAGGGATGTAACTCAAGGTAAAACTCAGTGTAAAGAACTTGGGTTCACTCTCAGGTGGGAGTGGGGAGAGGGAGAGAGAGGAAGGCAGGTTCAATGTTTTCAAAAACTGTCATGCAGGTGGACAGGCTAGAGTGTTGCAGACTTAATCAAGGACAAATTTTCCTTCATACTGTCATCTGACAAGCTAAGATGATCTCTGCTAATGCACGCTGCACTTGTGGGAATTTGCAAAGTGATAGCAATGCAAGATAATATTGTAAATACAGATCATGAATAAAAACTGTGGTTATAGGTAAAAAATTCTCCAGTAGGTATGAATTGAAAAAATTCTAGATCCATGATTTATATCCATATTAATGTCCATAAGAACATTAATCTTGAATCATCTGAATACTTCAGAAGTACACCCCCATTGTATGTGACTTGGCTTTTATTTTAGCCTGCTTTCCTTTTTCACCTGTCCTTACTTCCTTCCTTTTCTTTTTTTCCTGCCTTTTTTTTTCTGGTACCGGGGATTGAACTAGGGTCGTTGCTCTTGCAAGGCAGGCGCAGGAACTACTGAGCTAAATCCCCAGCCCTTTTCTGCCTTTTGTGTGCTTGTGTGTGTGTGTGTGCGTGTGTGTGTGTGTGTGTGTGTGTGTGTGTGTGTGTGTGTGTGGTACCGGATTTGAACTTGGGCTCTTGTGCTTCCGAGGCAGGGAGTGGAACCACTGAGCCAAATGCCAGGCCCCCTTTTCTACCTTTTTAAGAATCATCAATCAATCTTTCCTTTCCTCTCTCCCCTACCTCTTTTAAATCAACAACATATATATTTGCCAATCATTTCTGTTCTGCATGAAATAACCAATTTATATATATATGAAGTCATTCTATTGCAAAGCCAAGAAATGTTTTGGCTCCCAGAGGACAGAGCTGTGAATCCCAGTCCCAATTTTAGCTCCAGGGAATTCTTCAGTGCCTACTAAATTAGGGGGAACTTAATTGTGAAAGTGAATGCAAATTCCAGGACATCATTATAAAATGGATCTCAAAGATTAGAAGGTTATTATTTTCCTGTGCTTCAAACTAGTGACCTTTTAGCACATTTTCTTTTGCAGCACATGTCTGTTTTACAAAATTAGTAACAATTTGGTCAGGGCTTAGGAGTGTGTGTGTGTGTGTGTGTGTGTGTGTGTGCATGCGTGCATGTGCATGGACATGGGTACATGCCCTTGATAACTTACCTAAAGATAAAGTTGAGCAATAGGAAAATGATATTCTGTTTATATCCTCTTTGAATTACCAAGGACTTAACTTTCCACTTTGAAGTGCTGACAAGTGTTTGATCTTTTCTCTGAACTGCAAATCACACAAATCTTTCAAGCGTGGCTTTTGTGATTTCAAATAGGTTGTGACTAATAGACTATAGTAAAAAAGGATGGCAAATTAGAGTTTACAGGACTAAAAATACCGTTAGTTAATTACAACTTTCAAAAAAAAATAAGACAGATTTTTTGACAGAACTATCATTCTTGCAAAAGATGTCATTTTCCTCTTCACAGCAAAAAAAAAAAAAGCAATGTATCTAATTTTCAGATGAAAGTCAGGAAAATTTTGTGAAGAGTAATTTCTTAGGACACTTTGATTAGTTAGAAGCTAATCGCTAAGGCAGAAAAGTCTTTATTGAGATTACACTACAGAGTATGTGGAAAATTGTTTTACAAAGGTCATTGTCACTGAAAATTTTAAGTGATTCCACGATTGGACCATAAATTCATCACAAAAGCAGTTTAAGTCTTGATAGTGGACTGTGAAGTCCTTCAAACACTGGAGATAAAAAAGACTGAAGTGATTCTTCAGATGCAACATTAAGTCATCAATCTACAGTAGCAGTATTTATTTATTTTTCCAAGTGTTAGTTATTTGCCCTAGAACAAATGATGGCAATTTTTCCTGTAAAAGACTACAAAGTAAACATTTTAGGCCCATAGGCCACAGGGTATCTGTTGCATTTACTCATTGCGCTTGTGTGTGAGTGTGCATGCTTGCACACATGCACTCATGCAGCTGTAAAAAAATGCATAAATGAATGAGTGTGACTTTTCCAATTAAACTTTATTTGAAAACAAGCCATGGGCCAAATTTCTCACAACTGTGCTTTGCCAACTACTGCTCTAGAAAATCATGGAAATGAAATCATAACACTGTATTTTCTTAAGTAATCCTTTAATTGGCAAGTGACATAGCCAGAGAGAGAGAGAGCTAACTTGGCATTTATAATTGGAAGATCTGCAGTCAGGGACCACTTACCTCACTGGAAGATCATGGACGAGCATTTACCTTTTCAACACCCATATATATTTCTTTACTCACAATACCCACTCTTCCTAGGGTTTATATAACAATCTCAGTGAGATAATATTAGTGGGGGAACTTTATAAACAAAAGAGTTATTCAAGTTGACCCGGCTGATGTTATTAACAGGTTGTAAAGTGAGAAAAAAAAATTCAGAAAATGATAGTAATAAGAAGGATGCAACATTTTGAAGTTGCTAAACAATCACTGTTGTAATTAAGAGGGCCTCTGCCTGTATAAAAAAGAACAAGTGTATTATTCAGTTGCATGAATTCCCAGCAGTAGACAAGGCTGGGAATGGTCAACATTGCAGTAGGGGCAGGGAGACTGGCCTCTTGGGTAAACTGTGTGGGTTTTATTCCTGGCTCTACCATTTACGAACTGTATGGCTTGCTCTGTCATACAAAGACTCACCAGCACAAGGTAATACACTCCACCCTGCACAGATACTGTTTCTATTAATTAATTCACCTAATTCTACCCAGATCTGTGCTAAACACATTAGGTGAATTTATTAATTCATTGATAGCTTTTAAAAAAAATTCTCTATATTAATATGGTTAATGGTTTAATATTAATGAGAGTATGCCTAAAATAGGAGGGTAAGGAAATCCCTGCACAATAATTTTGAGGTAGCATAAATCCTGTACAAATGTTCCCTTAATTATCAACTCCCCAAGAAAAAAAATCAACTTTGTATGCTTCAAATTTTATATATTTGTGTATAAGCGTTGCTTATTAAAAGTTGGCCTTGTTTTGTTTTCAAAAGATGATGGGATGTAAATTTTCAGGCACCAAAAGAATCCACAATTTCTGTCTCATCTCATATGTCTTCTGGAATTTTGTTTTAGGTAATCTAAAGTGTTCGTTATTGATTAAATTTGAAAAGCGCTTTCATAATCTAAAAACCCAAGTGAAATTTTTCTAAGCCAATCAATGCTCATGTCAGTTTCCAGGCACACAGACAAGGGTCAAATCCGATTTCTCGTCTTTCCTCTTTCCTCAGATCGAAGAGATCTGTGCCTCTGTAGAGTGAGAAAGGGTTTGGACAGAGAGAGAAGAAGGGCATCGTTGCAGACGAACTGACAAGGACGAAAAACAGTCAATAAAGTTGAGAGTGGCCTGGAGCTTGTGGCACTGATTGGTGAATTCGCTTTGACACTAGTAAGGTAAATGAAAAACATGCTCCCAGTCCCCTTGCCTCTCGGGTAATTCTACAGACTGTGTTTTTGCAGATGAAGTTTCAGAACAGCAGCAATCTGCTGATTTAACTAACGATGCCATGATGAAGGTCAGCCGTATACATGGGGTCACATGATGCTGCCTCAATAATCAAGCGAAATATCACTTTCTTCACTACCTCACTTCTGAGGCCCTTGGGACTTTTTTTGTTTTAAGTGAAGTGAGACTCTTCACTTTAATAACACTCTTTCAGCCAGTGCCTACCTGACGCCACTGTCGGAAAGAAACTGTGGAGAAATTTATTTAGCAAAGAGATATTAACCCATTAATGTCTGGCTCGAAATGCATACAAATTCTGATTATTTCCATGACATGGGATGCAGCTGAGTGTGGCAGCACACGTCTGTGATCTCAGCACCCTGGGAGGCTGAAGCAGAAGGATCACAAGTTTGAGCCCAGCCTGGTCAACACAGTCTCAAAATTTAAAAAAGAAACAGAAAAAAAAAAAAAGGCTGTGGAAGTAGTTGAATATAAAGACTCTGAGTTCAAACCACAGTCATGTTGGGAGAGATGAGTGGCATGAATAGACAACATGGTTTGCAATCATTTCGTGCTACTGAAAATGACCCAGTGTGAATTACTCAGATTTATCACTCATTGCCAGTCGTGCAATGTCTAAGTATCTGTGATCCAACAACTATATTGCAAGTCAATACATATAATAGCAAAGGGATCGTTTTACAATTTACTTTGTGGGTTCATTTGGAAATCACTTGGGTTTAAAGCCAAGTGATCAGTTGCACGTAACCAGTTTTAGTGGCTGCTTTGGGAATTGAATGACACCTGTCAAGTACTTTCAGAATAATCCGAACAAAGCAAAAATGTCACTTCCTTCCTCAAGAGCATCACATGCCTTACCTTTCTTCAGAGATTTTCAGGACTACCCTCAATAAGACTGAAAGCCCAATGCAATTAAGCTACCTTAGCTGAAGGCAAGAGACTGCTCACCGTGGACTTATAAGCCTTGCCTGTGTCACAACTCGGTCACTTCTTAGGAGTGGGCAGGTAACATACAGTGGCATGAGCTGTCGAGACGAAAAAGCAGAGCACTCTAGGACAGGGAGGACAGGGAATGAAGCTCTAAGAACCAGCTCCCCAGCAAAATAAGAAAAGTTAACAAGCATTACCAAAATAAGTACTTTAATTTTCTAGGAATTGTCCTAAGTGCACATAGAAATATTTCTTCAAGAAAATCTGCTAAAGGTCTGGTTTAGCTCAGTTGCACCATGCCTAACTGGCAAGCACAAGGTCCTGAGTTTGATCCCCAATACCAAAGAAAGAGAGGGAGAGGGAGAGGGAAAGGGAGAGGGAGACAGAGAAAACCTGGTAAAACGGAGACTGTGCTATTTATTTATTTATTTGTTTGTTTGTTTGTTTTTGGTATCAGGGATCGAACTCAGGACCTTCTGCTTGCGAGGCAGGCGGCAGAACCACTGAGCTAGAACCCCAGCTCAACTGTGTCTTTTAAATCATAATCCAACCCCTTCCCCTGCCACTCCTTCTAGCTCCCTCTGGCAAGAGCTCCATCTTGGAATGTGTGTCTAAGAAGTGTTTCCTCTCTCCTCGTGTCCCCAACAAGAGTCCCTGCACCTCACCAGCATTCCTCATTCTTCCAACTCTAAGCCCGAGGGAGGCCAAATTACTAGTGCATAAGTCTAAGAAGTTGAGGGCAACTTTTCCCCAGCTAGGCCCTACCTGTAAGATGGAGGAGTTACCCTAGGTGTGGTGGTGGGATGCTAGGACCTCCAATGCTCCCACTCCAGCTTGGTGCAAGGAAAACTTCCACAGGAAGGGAAGCTAGTCTGGTACCACAGGATGCCACCCTTGTGCCCCGCTCTCCAGGCATTACAAATGTTTAATGGAGAAATTCCTGAACTGGTCTGTTAATTTCTTCGCCTAAGTGCTTCTTAACCTTTTTTTGTTTTCATAGACACTTTATAGGAACCAATAAAATGTCAAAACCATAGTGAGATAGCTGGGGCAAAATCAATAAAAATACATCCTGCATACACACACACACACACACACACACACACACACACACACTCACAGAGGCCCAGTCAGTGGAAATTGGATAACTAAGTGTAGCCACTGGCCCTTGAAATTATGAATATAATGTCACTTTGGCTTGATAGGGGATATGGATATAGAATCTTCATGACATTTGCACCTGTGGGTGACACAACTAGATATGAACTGAATAATTTATATGGAAACGTGACACTCTTGGATTTATAGAAAACAAACTAAAACCTAAATATCTAGGCTCTTTTCAATAATGTCGCTTTCAGGTCTTGACTGTGGATTAGAAGTGCGGAATTTTAATGCTCAAACAAACAAGTTAACCTTATATTCTTTTTATGACTTTGAAAAAATGTTGTGTTCCCAGCACTAAGAGTTGGTGGATCTGGGGTTTAGATTTAGCTTTGCCATTGATTTTGTCTGTAGCCTTGAGAAATTCTTTCTCTTCAATGCTGTTTTGTTTCCTCAACTGAAAAATGAGGGCATGGACAACACATAGTTTCAGGTTTATTGCCTTGGGTTCTGCCATTCAGGAATGGAAGCTCAGTCGTTTAGTTTGTCAGCCTCAGAGAACGCCTGTTGTATTTGGTTAGCCAGGGATATTTCCCTTTCGTGCTTATTCTGACAAATGAATACACTGAGTATATTTTAGGTGTTGAAGTGTTCCAAAGACAAAGTATTTTTTTCATTTGCCTGACATTTTTTCATGGTACCTTCAAAAGTAAGAAAAAGATGGTGAATCAGTGCCTTTGGATTTAATAACAAGCTCAATTATAAACAAGACACCTGATCCTGAGTTAGATACTAAACTGACTCAGCAGCCCCTACAGGAATGAAGTGATCCAGGGGTAGTAATGGAGGACTGGGAATGTAGTTATTCACATGAATGGGAATTTAAAATAAATTTATTAATCAGTTGCTAGAGAAGATCTCTGGAGAAAAAGATACCAGTAGCTTCTCGAGATTGCTTGTGTCTCTTTTGGTTTTTTTTTGCCAATTTGTTTGCTTTTTTTTAAATTTGTTTTTGCATATGAACTATTTAGAAAAAAATTGTTAAGAGTTTTAGGTAATAAAATGACAATGGGGCTGAAAAGGTAAAGTCAGAATTTAAAAATCAAATTACTTCGATAAACAATTTATGACAAAGGGTGGGGGAGGACAAGATGAAAGTGACCCTAAGGACGGCAGCTTGGGAAATGAGTAGATCATGCAACTCTCAATAGAAGTGGAAAATTCAGGAGGCATGACAAATTTCTATATCTATACATACCTTCAGTGGTGTCAAATTTGGATTATTTTTGAGGTGTTTATGTGGGTATATCAAGCGCTTAAAAATAAGCCTAGAGTCTAGCAGTTGTGGTAAGCAGTGATAGACCGGCCTGAAGCCCTGAAATGGTCCCATGAGAAAGCAGACAGACCTTTGGGATACATCAGGTTAAGGATGAGGAGGGGCAAAATTCCAGGGTGAAGATAAAAAAGTAATGATTTCAGAGACACATGCATTAGAAGGGAGAATGGTATTCTTGAAACTACTGAGAAATATTTAATTTTAGAGGCTGGGAGAGTATAACTTCAGAAAGTTCTACAACAAATAAGTAATGTAAGCCTCAAAATATATCATGGGGGCTGGGGATTTAGCTCAGTGGTTCCACCATCTACCTCACAAGTGCAAGGCCCTGAGTTGGATCCCCAGTACCAAAAAAAAGAAGGGAAAAGAAAATATATCAGTGGACATGATGACACAAATATAAAAGAAGGCTATTGTCTGTTATTGTTGATGAACATAGATACAAAAATATTTAGTAAAATATTTGCATTTTACTGGAGTGAATAAGACAACACATTAAAAGATTCCTAGGATAGCAAAAGCAATTGTAGGCAATAAGGACAAGATAGGTGGTATCACAATCCCCAACTACAAAGCCACTGTGATAAAAACAGCATGGTACTGGCAAAGAAACAGACCTGAGGACCAGTGGAACAGATTAGAAGATGCAGAAAACAATTCCAGACACAAAGCCACCTCATCTTTGATAAAGGAGCCAAATACCCTCACTGGAGGAAAGATAGCCTCTGTAATAAATGGTGCTGGTAAAACAGCACCAAAAAATTAAAACTAGAACTATATCTCTCACCATGCACTAAATGAAAATCAAAATGGATCAAGGATCAAAATATTAAACTGGAAACACTAAACCAGCTGGAACAGAGGTTGGGTAGAACTCTTGAAGACATTGGTGTAGGAAAAGATTTTATGAACAGAACCGCAGTTTCAGTTTCCCTTGAACTAGAACAAACAATCAACAAGTGGGATGTCTTCTTATTGAAAAGCTTCTGCACAGCAAGGGAAACCACCAATAGTGAGAAAAGACAACCCACAATGTGTGAAAAATTTTCCACCATCTGTTCTACAGACAAAGGTCTACTATCTAGAACATATAATTTTAAAAAATCAGACCTCCCAAATTTAAAGACCCAATCCAAAAATGGGCATCTGAAATGTACAGACATTTCTCAGGTAAAGAAGTGGCAATAGCAAATAAACATATGAAAAAATGTTCAACATCAATGGTCATTTGAGAATTGCAAATGAAAAACAACACTGAGATTTCACCTCATCCCAGAAAGAATGGCTGCTATCATGAAATCAATAATAATAACAAATGCTAGAAGGGATGTGGGGAAAGAGGAACTCTGATCCACTGTTGGTGGGAGTGTAGACTGGTGCAAGCACTGTGGAAATCAGTATGGAGATACCTCATACAACTAGGATAGGAGCCCATTTGACCCAGCTGTTCCCCTGCTGGGTATCTTCCCTAAAGAATTAAAAGAATCATATCACAATGATATTTATGTACCCATGTTCATAGCAGCACAATTTGGAATAGCTAAAACTTGGAAGTGGCCCATTGCCCATCAACTGGAGGCTGAATAAAGAAAATATGGATATGTTTCTTATAAATGGAGTACTACTCAGCCATGAAAAATGAGAAATTAGAGAAGCAATTTATAGCTAAATGGATGCACATTGAGGTAATACTCTTAAATGAAATAAATAGTACAAATAGGTAAATATCGAATAGTTTCTCTAATATGAGAAACTGAAAGTATAAATAAGGACTACAAGGTATAATGTGAAATAGCAAGAAAAGGGACAAAGGGAAAGGGGAAATGGGAGGGGTAGGAAAAAGGAAAGAGGGGAATGGATTAATATGAGAAATATGAGAAAATGAAAAATAATGGAAAGAAAGTCTTTGTAGATAAGGAGGATGGGAGGGCTTAAAAGGAGGGCAGGGGGATGGGAGAAAAATACGAACCAAGATTGATTATGTAAAGGTACAAATTTCCAACAATGAATATCATTATATTGTATACCTTAAATGTGTCAATAACATTAGTTTTAAAAAGAGATGATTGAGAGCTGGGGATTTAGCTCAGTGGTGCTATGCCTGCTTCTGCAAGGGCAAGGTCCCGAGTTCAATCCCCAGTATCAGAAAAAAAAAAAGATTATTGATCAAGTTGGTTTAATTCATGATACACAAAGATATACAAAGATAGTTCAACACATCCAAATATAATGAAATGTACCATATGAATAAAACGAAGGCTAAGTCACATAACCATCTCAATTAATGCCTAAAAACTCATTCACAAAATTTAACATCCCTTCATAATGAAGCCCTGAAGAAACTGAGTATTAAAAGACCATACCTCACTATAGTAAAGGCCAATATAGGGCAAACACACAATCACCATCATTCTCAGTGGGAATAAGTGGAAAGTCTTTATTTTTAGCATCAAGGATGTCCATTATCATCATTCATATTCAAAATAGCCTTCAAACTTTTAGCTAGAACAATTAGGCAAGAGAAATAAATAAAAGGGATGCAAATAGGAAAGGAAGAAATCAAAATTATCCTTGTTTGCAGATGATATGAACCTGTTCTTAGATGACCCTAAAGGCCCAACCAAAAGGCTTTCAGAGCTGATACATGAATTTAGCAAACCAGCAGAATATAAAATCAGCATAAAAGCAATAGCTTTTCTATTAAAGGTTAATAGAACTGTTAATAGGTTAGCTGAGAATGAAGCCAGGAGTGATTCTATTCACAACATTTAAAAAAAAAAATGTACCCAGGGAACAATCTAACAAAGGAGGTGAAAGGGAATGTTTCAGAACACTGAAGAAAAAACTTCAAAAAGACTCTATAAGATGGAAAGACTTCCACCTCAGTGAGTGGAAGAAATAATGCTGGTAAAATCAGTATATGTAGAGATGGCCCTCCTGCCCACATTTATTGCAGTACAACTCACAATAGCTAAGATACGGAATGGGCCAAGGTGCCCATCAATCAATGGAGAAGGGAAATGTGATATACACACTCAGTGAAGTGATATTTGGCTGTAAAGACACACAAAAATGTGGCATTGTCGTGAAATGGATGGATCTGGTGGAGATTGTCAGGTTGATTGAAATAAATCAGACTTAGACAAATGCTACATGCTTTTTCTAATATATGGAAACTAAAAAAGATGACATGAAACTAGAATACAGACTATTACATAAATAAGAGGGAGGGCATAAGGGGAGAGGAAGAGGAGGGCTTAAGGGAGGGCAATAAGGGGATGGTATGATCAAAATGTGTTATACAGGATGAAGCCCAGTATTTGGTGAAGTTATTAGGCACTAATAATAAAAAGAAAATTTAAAAATCACAAGCCAAAGAAACACAGACTTCGATTTTAAATTAGACCCTATTGGCACTAGACAGAAAATAAAATGAACAAAGACTAAATTAAAACAGACTTGGTGGGACTCGGTGGTTGTGCTACCTGCCTCACAAGCACAAGGGCCCAAGTTCAATCCCCAGTACCACAAAAACAAATAAAAAACAGACTTAGATTTAAACCAGGCAAATTTTTTAATCTTTCAAAACCTTTTTTCTTATTAGTAAGATGAAGGTAATACTACTGTCTACCCAAGAAATTTCTTATCAGATTAAATGCCATGATGCCTACAAAATGTTCAGCTCATGCATGATTACAACTGTGATTGTTCTGTGTGACCTGTACTCAAACAACTATAGAAATTCTCAATCTGAAAAGCAGGATTTTTGAGGGTGGGGGAAAGATATATATCAGAAACCAGAGTCTCAATAGTTTGTTGTTCTAACCAACAGATATATTCTGGCTTGCTTACACAATGTTCAAATAAAATTATAAGATGGCTATCCACTATTTAGAAATCAGTAGGCTTGAAAAATTGCATATCTTCAACTGATGATCCATATTATTATTTGAAAACAAGATGAATGGACACAGTTGCTCATTCCAACTTGTGTGGAAAAGAGTGGGGGGTGTTTTAATTACTTTTGTCATTGCTGAGATAAAATATTCAACACCCACAAGTTAAAGGAAGAAAGGTCAATTTTAGCTCACATTTTGTTGAGGTTTCAGTCCAAAGTTGGCCAGCTTCAAGACAGGGTGGCCTGGCAAAGGGATATTGCAAAGAAGAAACTGTAAAGGGTGTAGCAGGCAGCAGGCAGTAACAGCAAGCAGCAGCAGCAAGCCTGCTTCTTCTGGTCCCTTTATGTTCCATCTAGGCTACAAACCAAGTGATTATTGTGACCCATACTCATGGTGGGGCTTCCATTATCCACACTCTTAATCCAGGATCACACCCTCAAGCCACACTCACACACTCTAATCCAGCAACCTTCAAAACTCCTCACCTATGAGGCTCTGTGGGGAAGTCAAGCCATAAGCCATAACTGGAGGAAATACCCTGGCTGCCAATGGTGGTTCTAGTACACTATAAGCTTAGGGTACTTTTCTTTCTTAATACTTTCAAATTACCTGTTATGCAGCTGTGTTACATCTGATGAAAGAAATAAAATAAGTTATAAATAAAGGCAGCACATCTCAGTGTAGAACTGGGTGATCTGGGATGTTCCAGGAACACTGAATTCTATTTGGAGGCAAAGGCAACAGTAGTAAATTAATGAATCATGGTTTAAAGGCAGGTATCCTAAATTGATTTTGACTGTTTCTTGAACTTTTCCACTTCTTCCTGGTACAGGTGGCCTTTGATAAGAACAGCACATGGACTGGAATTGTTGTGGAGGAGTTGAGTCTAGGTATTGCTTCTACGACTATGGAAGAGTGAGGTGTAGTTTAGGGTAAAGCACATGACCTTGGATTGGGTAACCTCATTGGTGACCAGAGGCTAAAGTGTGAGAAAATTTATAGTACTAGTTCCCAAAGGGGTGTGATTTTGTTCACTTCTCCTCCCACCTTTGCTTCCTATCTTTACCCCATATCCAGGAGACATCGACAATGTCTGCAAACATTTGTGTTTGTCATAATTTGGAGAGAGGGTCACTAACTCCATCTAGTGGGTAGAGATCAGGGATGTTACACAACATCCTGCATTGCACAGGCTAGTCTATGCACTATGAATAAGGAATTATTCAGCCCAATATTTCAAAAGAGATAAGGGTGGAACACCTTGTTTGTTAAGAATTCACTCCTGGGTGCCTATTAAAATTTCCCTGGTTGCTGCTGACCTAAGCTTTCTGCTTAATGACTATTTTAAACCAAACCGGAGGCAGAACTTAGCAAGGGCCAAACTTTCCTTCACTCCATTTTCAGCCACTTCTGTAGCTCCTGTAGAGTACACTGAACATTTCCAGATACTCCAGTGAAATACCCCCAACATTAAAGGCACCATGAACTAGACAATAAGTCAAGTGACGTCTATGATACAAAGCAAGGACTCTCTCTGGGCTCAAAGAAAGTATAATATCAAAGGTGGAAGGACAGAAATTCTGCTTCTTTTAGTATTTTCTCATTTCTTAATAAGCCTTCAGAGCAAATATGTCTCATTATTACAAATAAGACCATTACTACTCCAGAAGCTACAGATAACAAAAGATACCCTATGTCAGTTATTAACTAAACTCACCTTTCTTTATATACACATACCTAAAATTTACCTTGAGAACCTAAGTTAAAAAAAAAAAACTAACTAGTTTTCTGGGAATGTAGAAGGACTGACTAGGAAATACAGGTTAGTCAAGCAAATAATTCTATTAAAAGGAAATAGAAAATTATGTAGTCAATGTCTTTCAAGTTTAAAGGTATTTTAATAAGAACAATTATTTATTGTTGCCAGTTTTGTGTGATTGATGGGCTTTCTCCTATTCTCAGAGAATAATTGCTACAATAGCAGGAAGTGTTGACAATTTGGAACTTGAAGTTATTCTGAACTATTTTCATAATATTTTTTTCTGTCAAAACTAAAACAGCTGAGAAATGGTACAAACACTTAGGCTTTAAAAGCACACTATTCATCTAACTGTATTTTTGGTAGCAACAATGTCAAGATATATAAAATGTTATTATGTATGAGAAACTCGAGCTTACATAATCAAATATTAATCTCTTGCTACCTCTGGGGGACCATGAGACATCCAGTTCATTAATTGGGAACCTCTTTGAGTGACCAGAGCTCAGCGTAAGCCCCTTCTCTGTTTACACAGCTCCTAGCTGGGCTGATCTCTGCTCTCTGAGGACCAACTGAAGACACTCAATCTCTACCTCTTGTCAGAAACTCTACAACAACTCCAACTTGCACACCTAACCACTGGTTGACTTCTCTAGTTGTATGACATGAGGAGAGGACATTAAGCATCTCTCTCCCCTCTTCCTTTCTCTTTTAGTCTCTCCATCACAGTAAATGACAAATCAAATCATCTAAGAGCTTAACCCAAAAATCAATGGAGTGATTCTTGATTCCTCTTTCTTTTACCCAGTTTATAAGCATGCCCTTTTTAGCACAGTTTTATAGCAAAGGTGGATCATTTGGGAAAACTGACATTTCTTAGTATCATGTTTCCTGCAGTTAAAATTAAAGACCTAAAAGCTGAGCAAGGTGGTGCACACCTATAATACTAGCACTCTGGAGGCTGAGGCAGGAGGATCGCTGTGGTTGAGAGACTAATTAAAGACCTAAAAGCTGAGCAAGGTGGTGCACACCTATAATACTAGCACTCTGGAGGCTGAGGCAGGAGGATCGCTGTGAGTTTGAGACCAGCCTGGGTTACATAGTGACTTCCAGGACAGTCTCAACTACATAGTGAGACCCTGTCTAAAAAAAAAAAAAAAAAAAATTAAAGACCTAAAAATAAATTTCTAACCTGATTTTTAAAAGAAAAAAAATTTGCTTGAAAACTTGGTAAATTTATTAACAAGATAGTTACAAATGTTCCTTCACAGTTCTAGAGTTATGAATTTCCTTGGTCATGTGACTATTTTTGCATATAAACACTTATGCAACGAGACACTTAATAATGCTGTTTTTTTCTAAGATGCACATAGACAGAGTATAGATATATTTGGAGGAAATATAAAATAATAGTCATATAGATTTTCTAATTTTTGCCTCTGAGTTGCATTAGCATGTGAGACCTACAGAATAGCTGTTATATTTATTATTTTTTATGAGTATAATGTTGAAGGTCTCTTGAAAGCTTGATGTACTTATTTATATCTTTAAGACAAATATGACATTTAAAAGTACTGTGATTCATCAACTAAAGTGTCTGCTATAAACAGAACATACTTTGTTTGGGAGTCTTAAAAAGATAAATGTGGAAAAAATCTGACAGTAGCTGGGAGCAGAAATAATATAGTCAAAGTAATGTTAATAAAGCATTAAACCAAAAGATGATTCCTGAAAAATAAAAAACTAAATACCAGTAAAAAGCACAAATCAGTAGAGAATTTTAAAAGACTAATTTAGCTTTTAATTTTCAAAAAGGTAAAAAAGGACAAAAACAATGAGAAGTCCAATTCCCATTACTAATGTTAAAAACTTCTATTAAAATAATGCCTTGGTTATCCAGGTTTTGGAGATTGGTTTCCAATCTCACTACTCTCCTCTACATTTCTTCCTTAAATAATTACATCTAAAAATGCACAGACAAAAACCAAAAATCATAAAAGCTAACCAACAAAAACAGCCATACCTTGAAAGTTAGTATATGAATATTATTTTTTCACAAATGGAAAAATTAGAAAGAAAATAGTGTTCTATTGTTTGACAAAAGAACTTCATTTAGGAAACTGAAAACACAGTTTTCGTACTTGATATCCTCTGAAAATCTACTGAAAGCTGGATTTCAAGGGTCTCCCTGGGCCAATGGTTCATTTTGGGATGGCCAATCATATTTCTGTCTGCTTCAAACCCGTCTTTGTTAAGACTCTTCATATTAGACGTGGAAGACAGGAAGTTCCACGCTGAAGAAATACAACTCATGCCTCAATGCTTGAAAATAAACCATTTGTACAGAGATATGGACATAACATCTTGAGTGGTTTCAATACTGAGGCCATCCTTCAAAAAAATTTCAAGTAGGTATCTCAAATTCAGAAAACCGTGGCACTCGGAGGCACTCAGTTTCAAAGAAACCACAAATCTAAATACATGGACTTAATTGCAATAAATATGAAACCGGTTTCAACTGGATATGAAAAGGTGGCTACTAATTTTGGTCATGAAAAAATGAGTTACAGCAGCAATTAACTTAGAGTAGGATTTCCCAGAGTTACGAACAGATTACAGAGCAATAAAGTATAGGTTAGTATCACTATGGGTTCCTCAGATTCTGTTTTTCTTTTTTTTGTTTTTAGTAGCTTTGGGTTTGAAATGATTTAATAGCATTATTTTTAAAATTAAGCTTTTATGGGGCTGGGATTTAGCTCAGTGATACTGCCACCTACCTTGCAAGCACAAGGGCTGCGCCGGAGTTCAAGTCTCAATACCAAAAAAAAAAAAAAAAAAAAAAAAAAATTTTAAAAAAAAAAAAAAAAAAAAAAAAAAAAAAAAAAGCTTTTATGAAGACATTGTTAAAATGTGACCATATTGTTTTCCTTTAAATAAATTTTTGTTTTCATGGTGATGTGGAGAATTGATTTTAGATGTGGAGATTTAGATTTTAGAGGTAGCTCTCACTACCTCAATTTGTGTGTGTTCTTCAAGTGGAAGGCTTTGTAAAATAAGAACTGTTTGGATGATAGCTTCGACCAAAGGGTGGCCACTGATGACTTGTATTTTCCATTTCTCCCTCTTTTGCATTGCAGAGCTCAGTAATTGGATGTCTGCATCAGCAAATGCCTGAATTTTCCTACTCACTTCAGAGTTGAATTTGCAAAGGAGGTATTACTGTTAAACTGATTGCCACTTAATCCTAATCATTTTCTACAAAGATTTTTTTTAGCCAGAAATTAGTTTTCTGGAAAAGTGATCAAAAGTAGGAAAAGTCACAGAATCACACTCATTAGCCTAAAGAAAGAGCTTCACTTAAGAGTGTTAAGTGGACTGCATATTCCTTGTGCTGGGAAACTCTTCTCTGGAACATTTCACACGCCCTGCCTGCAAGGAGTATATCTGTCAGGTGTATAGAAAGAGCCCCCCCATCCCATTTCAGCTTTTTTTTTTTCCTTCTAAAAAGAATGCTGGCACATAACTTACCTCCAGGAATAGCTCAGAGTTGTTGCTCTCAATTTAGTGAGGAGAAGTACATTATATTTTTCTCCTTTTTGAAATTGCTCCCCACAATCTCTGTTATCACGACCTCACAAGAGCTAGATCATTTTAATGAAAATGAAACTTACATCTAGGCAGAATGTATAGGAAGGAGCATTTACATCAAAATTGTATATTTGCAGTGTAAGCTGTGAGACTCATATTGTTTATCTATAAGAGCATCCCTTTCCTGGAAAAGAAAGGTTTTATACGTAAAGCACAGTTCCAATGGATTAAAGTGCATGCCTGTTTATTTCTTAGGCTGAAAGGATTTTCAAATAATTTCTATAACTCTTAAGAATGGTGGAAAATATTTGCACAGTTTTCATATTGTAAAATGCCTACAGAAAGTGTTATAAAATATATTCAAAATAATCCAGGAGAGTTGATGAGGGCATTTAAAATTATTTTCAAGGTACAATTCTATTTATGTATTTTTTTCTTAGTCATTTTTAAAAAATGCGTCTTCTTTTCAGAGAATTGATCAGATTAACTTACATTTTGAAATGAACAAAACTGATGTAAAAATATTAGCTCTCTCTACTAACAGTCTACATAAACCAGTTATACATTTTCAAAAGAATACTTTTCCAATCTGGCATTTAATCAATTATGAAATTTCTGTCTTAACCTCAGATACCTGTGCCACCTTGACTCTCTTTATCCAATATCTCAGAATTCTGTGTACTTACGGAAGCACAGTTTTCAGACTTATCTTCCACAAAACCAATCTGGCAGGGCGTTCTCTGATTCTGCAACCAGTAGTCTGTGGACTCCAGCAAGCTGTTGCTGCGGAGAACCTAGAGGGAATCAGAACACCTCCTCAGTGCTTATTCGGTGAGCCTTTCCGTTGAAACTAGCAATTTGCTTCTAAAAAACAACAATTAAAAAAAAAAACCTGTAGGTGTTTGTTCTTTTCCTCAGAGAATCTGGATGTGAAGAAAAGAAAAAAAACTTCCCGGATAACAGCATCGCTAGAGTGTGACATAAATTGGCATCAGAAATGGCTGGGAAGCATACTTTAATATTAACACCACATTTCTTCTTTCATCTGGAAACTTCATTATAGGTGTGACTTTTGCAAAATCTGCAATCCAGTGATTTGTTAGGGTATGGACCAGTTGGTAACAAGGATGAAATTCCATCCACTATATATGTTATTTTGTAATATGAATATTGTTTTATTTTTAAACAGAGACTTCTTTCCTTTCTGCACAATACTGATTCCTCAGTTTTTCGTGTAGTCATAAAATAGGGCACAACTTTTCTACAACACCTAAGATACTATGTTAGGTTAAGAGTTATTACAAATAACTCAGCTGTACCAAAATAATCACTTTCTAGTTAGAAATAGTATGGTAAAACAAAAAAGTTAAATAGATGAAATTACAAAGCCTAATATTGTTTGCAAATGCCTTGTTTTGGGGCTTGGATTTTAAAGCAGGGAAGAAAAGCATATTTCAGAACCAACATATTTTGAAAATGCAGCCTTATAAATAACCAAATGATCCAAATTCTAAAGGATGTTAACACTATCCAATTATTGTTAACTTTTTTTTTCATGTTACTGAGTATTTCCAACACGCATCCTGGAACTCTATTATAGTACCTACTGGTCTACTAATGTTTGACTACAACTTTCACTTAAACACCATAAAAGATTTAATTAACTTGGTTAAAGCTAATAAATTAGAATGACTCTTCAATTACATTTCATTTGTACAATGAAGAATTGTCTTATATTCTAAAGCTAGAAATATATTAGTTTTTCTTTCTAAATAGAATTAATAATACAATGCGGACACGTTTTTCCATAACATTTTTGTTTTAGGTGAGTGACATTGCTTATAAAGTTTTTCTTACTCAACATTTATTACCATCCAGATATGATAAATGTTCATCTTTGTTTTCCAATATAGTATAAAGAGACTGTGGATAAGCAGGCAGTTGAACAATAAATTAAGCTATTATTGCATATTAAAGGTGGCTGAAAGACTTAGTCCTTATGGAGATTTTACCTAGCAATGCTAAGTCATAGCCACTTTAGTTCTCACTGTGCCCTGACTACTCAGTGGCATTTTCCAGTGACAGTGACCTGGGACAGTACAACAGATCCAATGCAGGTGCAGAACAGTAATAGTGGAGCAGACTTAGGTCTGACTTCAGGAAATTTGGAAGCATGGGAAATTGAACTGACAACGTTGTCACTGAAAGATTTTATTTTATTTTGGAAAAAAAGAATTTTTTTTCATAAAAATACATACGTCACCAGCATGTGTATTATGTTTTATTTGTTATTTTTAAAACTAAATAAAACATTTCCTAGTTTTTATTCATTACGTGGAAAATACCAGAGTGTGCCCCATATAAACAAAAGCTTCATCAGATTCCCCCAAAGGCTTCTAAACTTCAAAAAAAAATTATAATGTCCTGTGACTTGCACTAAACTTTTCTCACATATGTATTTTAACTTTTCACTGTAATCAAGTGGTAACACTCCGAGGTAGCGATTATTTTAAAGATAAGCATCTTTACAGAAATTGTCATTTTGAAGATGAAGTGCCTTGAGGCTTAGACATTTTGAGGTTTTGACCCATATAGTTCAGAACTTGATTTTGGATTTGGTCTTGAAGACACAAAAGCCTATGTGTAAGATCCCCTTCTTTACACTGTTGCCTTTCAGACTATGTCTGCTTTGTGGTGTTTCTGAAAAGCTACATGTATCTAATTTTTGTAAATAAAATTGCATTTTAATGGATTTCTGTTTTAAAGTTATATTTTCAAAATACAGTTCTGAAGTTGCACTTTTTTCTAAGGAGAAGAAACTTTTTGTGATGGAAATAATATAATTTAATTAATCAATCTGGCAAGTATCACTAGTATTCTAATTTTTCTTCTTTCTTTCTTTCTTTCTTTCTTTCTTTCTTTCTTTCTTTCTTTCTTTCTTTTTTGATACTGGGGATTGAACGCAGGATCTTGAGCTTATGAGGAAGGCGGTGGAACCACTGAACTAAATCCCCAGCCCAGCATTTTAATTTTTCAAAGGAAAATATGATTTCAAATCTGTTTATCACTAAACAAACATATAATTTTAAAGTTCTGCTTCTTCCCTTGCTTTGATCCTTAGATTTGAGAATTCCTATTACTTAAAAGGCACTGAGTATGTCTGCACCCTGTGAACATTAGAGATTTAAAAAGTGGGCACCAAAATGAACATACTAAATTCTGTTTTACAGTGCACTTAACAAACCTTTTAACTAGATCCACTTCTTGGTCATTTCAAAGCTCACTTCTCAAAATCAGGCTTTGGATCTTGTTTATAGCTGGACATATAATAATATAGGTACAATAATGCAGAAACAGAGGGCAAAACAACTGTCACATAAGTCCTTGACATTCTCGTCCAGTGTCACCCAAGGAACTGTCACAAAGTTCAGCTGCAATTCACTTTGGCCTTTCAGGACAGTGTTGGACTGGGTGGTCACAGTGTCCAGAGGGTCAAAGAGGCAGGGGGATGGGGTGGGGTGGGGGGACCCACACAGCGGAGGAAGGCCCTCTGTGATGACCAGTTAACGGAAGAGCTGACTTTCTGGTCACGTTTCTCCCCCATTTAACTTCTCTAACCTGAGGAAATCAGCACCGGAAGTTTCATCCGTCGGTCTTTCTACTTTACGGGTATTTATTATTTTTGGTACTTGTTTTAAAGGTAAAAACTAAGAATATACAACTATCCCATCTGCAGACCAAGGAAAAAGTCAGGTGCTCCTTCAGCGAAAGATGCTAGCGAAGCCCCCGGAGGGGGGGAGGAGGGGGCTGGTCCTCATCCACACCGAGCATCTTCTTTCAGAAGAATTTAAAACAAAACCTGAATGTTAAAATAGTTAAAGAGTATATCTTCAATATGCTCCTTAACCATTTTGACATTCCGAATAGTTCCTCTGGTGTGAATAATCTGCAATAATACAGAAGATCCTAATAAGAGTACTGACATTGAGAAATGGGAAGAAAGGAGCTAAAGGTGTAGGGAAGGTGGGATGGTCTGTGGAAGGGCAAAAGGGGAAAAGAAATAAATGTGAGATAATGAAAAGATGGAAATAAATTGGCTGTAGATGGGGAGGGGAGGAGGGGGTGAAGGGAGGTCAGGGACAAGGGGAAAAAATGAGAACCAAGACCTGTCATGTAGAGGTACAAGATCCCAACAGTGAATGTAACTGTAAATGTACTGTATCCCTAAAATGTACCAATAAACTCAATTAAAGCAGAAAAAAAAATGGTTAAGGAGAAACACTTTGAAGAGAGCTGCTTCGTTGTGACAGCGTTCCTTCGCTGTGTAACTTTGAAATTTAATAACAATAGTTATTAGCTAATAGTTCATCTGATTATGCCGATATTTAAAATATATTTCTCATTCATTTCAATACAAGATTATTATTTAATATTTATATGATTTGATTATTGACCAGATAGCACTACTACACTGGAACTCTGAGCTTAGACCCTGATAATATATAATATCTGAATTAAGAGTCTAGACTTGCAAGGCAGAATAAATATATACATGCATATATATATATATATATATATATATATATAATTTAAAGTCTCAGAAAGCACTCACTAACAAAAATTATTATTTCCTTTGCTCAAGCTTGGACAGGCCAATACTTTATCTTATTAGAGCAAAACAAGCACCCAAGTCAGGTTCCGGTTATGCTTTAAATCTAGAATGTGCCCCTGAACTTTCCATGCTCAGAGGTGGGGCTTTTCAAGGATGATGCCTGGATTGTGGGTGTAATGTACTCAAGATGGGTTATTGCACAGAAGAGTTCCTCCCCCAGTGTCCTATTAGGAGATGTAGAAAGAAGAGGACGACACCGGGGCTGTGGCCTAAAAGGGTCCTCTCCCTCTCTGGCTCCTTCTTGGCCCTCCGCTTCCTTGATGCTTGATATGAGTATCTTTCCTCAGATGGGCTCCTCCACTCTGTCTTTTCTGGGTTGGAGCTAGCTGACCATGGACCAAGTCCTCTGAAAACAGTGAACAAAATTAAATTTCTCCTTCCTAAAGTTGCAAGAGTTGTGTATTTTTCCCATCAAGGAGAACATGACTAAAATGCTCCCAAATATCAGAGCATTCACTCAAGTGGTATTCTATCGCCTGTTGATGAAATTTTGCACTTTCGAGAGTCTTTGGGTTCTACCAAATCCTACACTGTGCAGCCATCCATACCGAGGGCTGCATGTGGTTAAGTTCTCTGCTGGTGCTCTGCTTCAGTTTGCCCTTTGTAAAAAATTAGGTCAAGCACTTCCGCACTAAGTAAAATGTAATTCTCCCCTCTCCCCTTCCTCACCTCCTCTCTCTATCTCTCTCTCTCTCTCTCTCTCTCTCTCTCTCTCTCTCTCTCTCTCTCTCTCTCTCTCTTTTCCACATGCATTAAGAAGCAAATAAGGGAAGAGGATTAAACTGCAGCCTTCAAAAAAACCACTTAGTATCATATGTTAATCAGTTTTAACTTGTGAAAGGCTTTCAGTTTAATGGTTTGGATAAACAATTAGAAAAAGAAGTACACTTGAAGGAAGACTATGTGCTTGAGAATTTAATGTTTTTGAAGCTTTGTGAGCATAAACTCCCTGCTGAGAGTCATTTCTGAGGTGGAAGAGAGAAAAAACTTACCAGCCTCTCATTAATCTGCTATTTTTAGTTCCAGATGTACTTATTTCAGATGAAGAGCTAATGATGAAAGTTGTACATTCACAAGCTTGAAATAATGCACAATTTCTCTTAAAATGTAATGGGTGTTGTGAAGAAGATTCTTCTGTACCATGTTAGTTACTTTCTTTTTGATAGAGAGAAATGAAGTATAATAATTTAGCATTGATAAAACAAAGAGAGTGAGAAACAGACTTTCGGCAAACTGGGCATAGTCCTGCACATTACTGAGCAATGCCTTAAAACGTTTAAAGTAGTTTAATTTGGAGAAGACAGTTATTTATAGATAGAGACAAAAATTTGGGGACAGAGCTATAATTCTATGCGATCTCATCATTCAGAGAGACCTTGGGCAATTCTCTTATATCTGTGGGACTTCGCTTGGTATCTGTTACATGAGGTCAATTAAAACCACTTCTTAAGACTGACCCACAGAGCAAATGAAAAAATTACTGCAAAGGACTCCCCTTTTTAACAGACTAGGCAATAGATACATGACAGCTATAAGTATCAAAAAGCAGCAAAGCTTAGACAGTATCTTTTCCATATTGATGTTTTTGCATTTCTACAGTGTTTGACAACTTTTCTTCTTTTGTTTATTAATTGTAATATCCCATTCTTATTTCCCCTTCCTTCTCTACTCTCCTTCCCCAGTTAATGTTCAAAGAACACATCTTCATTAAGGCCTACTGATATTAGACACTGGGAATACTAACATAAATAAAAATGACCTCTGCCCTTTTGGAACTCCGAGAGAGGGAACCAGAACATTCCTAGGACTGCAATGGAGAGAGCAGTGCTTCAATCAAATCCAATGCAAATAAGATATTCCAAGGGTGGACCTGATCAGTCTTATCTGAGTGGAAGAGGCAGCAAAAGACTGCACTTGACTAGAGTGTCGGATTTCAGTTGTCTGGAGCAACTGGGGAAGCCGGGAGCATATGGGTCTCTTGACTAGTTTGTTCTCCATAGCCTTCCTTTTAAGCATTCTCTCTGGTTTAGTCTTCAGTGTGTTGCTCTTTCCACTTCCTGAGGAGAGGCATCAATCAGCCCTTCCGAGGATGACTCACCCATTTCTGTTTCCAGTTTTGACATTTCTCAAGAGCATGGCTTTTTGCATTACTGTAGTCATTATGCCTGGATCCTCCGTTGTCATCTCGGATTCTTTGTATCTAAGTGCAAACTCTGCCTTCCCCAAGACAATCCTTACAGGCAACTTGACTTCTCTACATCAAGTTGATGTCAGAGCAAGACTTCTACCCCAGCTGGACCATCTCATTGTCTAGTTTTAGTCTTATAGTCTACTCTCCAAAGCATAATTTTTCTTTCATTCATTGAACGTTAGAAAATAACTTGAGTCTATTACGACCTAGTAATATAATGTAAATAATACCGAGCTTTTCATCATATTTATGGGGCTGATAATCTGGCATGGAAACCAAACTGTAGATAAAGCATACTGAAGTACACGTTTAATTGTAACTGTGGTTGGTATTAAAAAGAAATACATAGATGTCATGACAGAGAATAAAAGGAGTGAGGCTCTCTAGAGTCTGAATGTTTGTCTCTCCAGAAGTCATGCCGAAATCCAATCATCAATGCACTGGTATTAAAAAGTTAGACTTGGTATTTCATACTCTCAGTTATACTATTTGAACCTTATTTACACTTTTAGTTTTTCGCACAAAGAAAAAATGAAAAAAAGGAAACAAAGACTCTGTAAATAGGGGAGGGGAAGGAGGTGAAGGGAGGGCAGGGGTATGGGGAAAAGACAAGAACCAAGATATATCATGTAAAGGTACAAGATCCCAGTGATAAATGTAACTGTATTGTTTGCTTTAAATGTACCAATAAACTTAATAGAAAAAAAAAACCTGAGGCTTGGGAGGTGAGTAGTGTTCCCATAAAGAGACTTGCGGGGCCCTTTTTTCCTTTCATCATGCAAAGGCATGGCAGCTGGGGCTTTCTATGAGGAATGAGTCTCACCTGAATCTTTTGCTAGCACGTTGATCTTGGGCTTAGCCTCAGGATTGTGAGAAATAAACTTCTGTTGTTTATAAACACAGATGCTGGGGTATTTTATTACAGTAGTCTGAATGGACTAAAATTGGAATGCTATTCAGGCCAGAAAGTTAAGGAGAGCTGGGTCCCCATGGGGGCCCAGCCATTCACATGAGGCCATTCTTTCTAGACCCTGATCCCCCTTGCTCACTACTTCTAAAACCCACCTAGCTCACTGAAACCAGAGCAAATGACAAGAAAGTTGATGCTGAGGACACCTGGCTTCAAATTCTTAAGTTTTCTGTTAATGAGCTATGCAGCCTAAAACAAATCACTTAATCTTTGAGACTCAGTCTTTACCATCTAAAAACAAAGAATCTCTTAAGGATATTGGAAATAATGACTGCATGTAGTTTCTGATTAATTTTCATGGATTTTTGTTTTTTTTTTGTACCAGGTATCGAACTCGGGTCCTTGCGCTTGCGAGGCAGGAGTGGAACCACTGAGCTAAATTTCTGGCTATTTTTCATGTTTACAAAGAGTATCTCTATTGTTGTCATTGGTGATACATAATTTTTCTCCCAAGAAGTTAATCTCAGTTGATTGATCGATGTCACAAGTACTGCTAAGATCCTTCTACCATCGAAATTGGGCTAGGCTGTAGGAAACAAGAAGGATAATATTATGTTGATGAGTCCAAAATTTATGGACTTTATGTCAAACTGTGGTCTAGCATTTAAGACAGATCCTAATTCAGATCCTATTAATCATTTAATAACTATTTATTAATTCCCAATGCTTAAAGCATTGCACACTGCCCCATTGAGGAGTTTTCTGCACTTAGATTGTTCCTCCACATGCATCTTCTGCTCTAGTGGGCTGAAGAGCCCCACCTCACAATCTTTATGATGTATGTACATCTTTCCTTCACATCCTTCCACCTGCCTCCTAAACTTTTTGTTAATGTTTTCCCCCAAAACTTTAGGATCTAATTGAAACCAGGACCAGCCCTACCAAATCTGAGTTTCTGTGAAATGTCCACCTTTCTACCTCAGAATGTTGGAACACATGTGCTTTTCTTTTCCTTCCTACTCCCTCTGAGCAGCACTTGGGTGTTTGAGTGTCTCATTCAATTGAACCCCCTTCGTTCCCCTGCCGTGTTATTGGTACTGATCAACTGTTTGCTGTCTTGCACCAAAACTTTATATATTTGATAAGATATAGACGTGTAATGTTTATTTCCAATGATGGTGCTTCCTAAAGAATATTTGTAAAATTTTGTATGTGATGTTTCTAAATTGAAGAAAACTTGGAATAAACCAAAGCACCCAATGATGCCTTATAGTTTTGCAAGGATTTTCTAAAGCAGTAACGAAGAATTTTCATGCTGAGTAAGATCCCCATTTTCTAGTCTTCCACTATCAAAACATTTCATTTTCTGTTCATCATAAGCATCAAGATGGAAGGCAGCCTCAGAGCTTTTAAGGGAGAGAAATTTCACACATGATATAACGTGTTTCCTTAGTGCATGCTCTGTGGGTAATGATAGAACACTGCTTAAAGTTAACTGCATAATGCTAGCTGAAGAAGGAATTCTCTCCATTTCTAAAGCAGAGATTTATCCTTCCCCTTCCTTCTCTTAGACTGTGAACTTAGAGAGCTAAGATGAGCTGAGATTTTGAGACACGAGTGCCTGTCAGCCGGTTGGAGGCTGCCCAGGGCCTGGTGTGGCCATTCCAAACACTCTTGACTATCTGTTTACTCAGCAATTTAAAGCAAATATTATTTTTTAAATGTACATTATGTGTAGAAAAGTTTCGGAAGCACTGTCTAAAGGAACCATTCTTTCAAATGTGGAAAAAAGAATTGATAAATTTGTGTCAGATGTTAGGAGAGGAAAAAAAAAATAAAAGAAATCATAAGATATAGGGAGGGAGAGAAACCCATCAGAACATTTGTGGCATCACTCAGAGAACTGCCTGGGTCTCTATTGCTATGTACTCTGAATCCTTTCTAGGAAAGCCAGGTAAGTTTTTATTATACAAGGAGACTGCAATGTGAAGGGGTCATTTAGGTCTGAATAGAGAGTACTAAAGAGGGAAAAGAGCTGGTAAGTGTGGACACAGGGACCATGGCACCGTCTTGTTTGCTCGGGGCATAATAACAGCTCTCTTGCAGCTTAAATTTTCTTGACAGAAAGCTACCATATCTCTAAAATCTTACCTATTTTTTTTGTGTAAAGTCTCATGAGTTTTGAAAAAATACACATAGTCCTGTAATTGCTAGTCTAATCAAGATGAAGGCTCTCTCTCCAGTACCCTCTTCCCAAGGCCTCTGTACTTTGAATGTCAACAAGCCACAAGCCATGTATCTCTCAAGTTGCAGCTTGGGGGATTTGTTCTGACTTCCACCTCTGACATTTTGCCTTTACTAGGATATATATAGAATCATGTAGTATATACCTTTTTGTGGCTAGTTTTTTTACTTACCACAATGAGTTTAAAATTCATCTATTTTGTTGTATGTTTAGCAATTTCTTTCCTATTGCCAAGTAATATTCCATTTTATGGATGTACACAGATTTTTTTTTTTAAATTCTATTCCGTGAAGAATATTTTGGTTGTTTCCAGTTTTTGACAAATGTGATTCAAGCTGCTATAAATATTTGCCCATATGTTTTTGTTTGAATTTAAGGTCTTCTGTTTGTTTCTTGCTTTTGCCTGGCTTAATAGCCAGGAATAAGATTACTAAGTCATATGGTAACTTTACGAAAAATTAAAACTCTCTTCTAAAGTAAATTTAAAAATTTCCACTCCTACTCATAAAAGTACACAAGCTCACATTGTTTCAGACTTTTGTCTATTGTTGATGCCATCAATTTCTGCTTTTAAATGTGCTTTTGTCATTCTAATTGGTGCACAGTGGTATTTAGTCATTTCTAACATGTGTATTGTAGGTTTATTTGCCTTTTAGTTTTAAAATATCTTTCTCTTTTCAACTACATATTTAAAATTACACTTTGGCTTTCATTCTATTGGTTCAAATCATATTCAGAATGTTTAATGAGACTCTGTATTAGATGTTTGAAATGTCATTATATGGAAAGGTTAAGGTCATCCAAACTCAGTTTCTACTCCTTCTTGTATTTGTTCAACAGAGACTTGTTGATCATCTGCTGCTTTTACTGGGCATTATTTACTTAACTGGGAAATAAATGAAGAGAAAAAAAATAACAGCAAAACAGAATCTCTGTTCTCATTCTGTGGGGATAGGAAAGACATCAAATGAATAATCAATAAACACATCTATGCTACATAATGAAAACCACTGTGAAGGTAAAGCCAGATAAAGGGATACAGAGGCCAGGGATGCTGGTTGGGAAAGGAGGCCTTGGTAGGCCTCTTGAAGGACATGCTGGGCAGAGATCTGAAGAAAATGAGGTTCCAGTCACACCCTGACATGAGGAAAGAGGAGACCCAGGCAGAGGTCATCAGACGAAGCAAACATTCAAAGTAGGAGTGTCCTGGGTGTATTTGGAGAGCAGCAAAGATCCCAAATGCCTGGTGCAGAGTGAATGGTGGGAATAGTCTCCCAGGAGTGGAGACTATTATCATGCAATAAAAAGAAATCATTGCTGAGCTGGGCCAGCTATTTTTCAGTGTCTTGAAGTGCTCTAAGAGTCTCCAAAATTGTTTCATTATAATTTAGAAGGTTTGGTCATTGGTTTAATTAATATCTACTTGCTGAATGGATTACATTTTTATAATCGCTCTAAGGCTTAGTATACACATGCGTGCACAAAAAGATCTACAAGTCTTTTGTGCAATTTTACACATTTTTAATTCATGATAATGTAACAACCTATGCCTTAGCAAATTTTCATTCTGTGGTCATTTGTTTTTCACGCTGGGATACAATATGTTTCCTTATTTCAAAGGGAAAGTATGTGATGCTTATTTAAGGCCTCATGAACTATTAATAAGAAATAATGTACAAACTATTTTGTACAATATTATTGCATAGAAGGCAAAACATTACTGAAAACTCAGTGGTTTACTCCCAATTTTTCTGAAGGTTTAATTTTTTTTTCATATTTTTTATCCAAAGGTTTAATATTAAAATATCATTTTCTTTTCAATGATAATTTTACAAGATGACTTATAAGTTGAGTTCTGGTATTAACTTTCTTTGACAAAAAAGGAGAAGTGAATTACAAAGTATGAATAATTATGGTTGATTACTCATGGGACATATTTTGTAATTCTCTTTAATTAGACGTGAAGCATTCTTGCATTATACTACTGACACACACTAAAATTTGAAAAATCTTATAATTGATTATTTTAAAAGTACTAGAAAATAATAGAGTTCTCTTAGCGCTTAGAGTAAAATTGTTCTGCATTATGAAGGGCGAAGAAGAGTTTAGAAAACGTGAGATCAAAGGAGTAGTAGGATGGGGCAGCTAGGCGGGAACTGGCTTGCAGTGCACTTGCAATTCACTTCTCTCTGAGAATGGAGGGCATGAGAAGTAACACCTCCACCTGATCCTGGCTGCCAGATTAAATTAATTGTATCTTTCCAGCATGAGAGTCTTTATCTATGGAATGCTTTTAGCAATGTGCGTTTGATCTAACAAAGCTTGATCCTGATAAATAAGTATGGAGTAATATACTGGTTTGTGGAGAAGTCATCTCTAACAAATGTCGTATAAAGGTGTAACTACGTGTAAATTGGAGGTGTTTTACGATAAAAGGGGCTCCCTTCTTGGACATTAGTCAGCCCAGGCACATAACTTAGAGACTTTCTTTGCTAATCTGGACCAAAGTGCATCTCTCAACATAGCAAAAAATGCACTATACAGCTGTGCTACAGTCTCAGATGTATTTCTGTTTTTAAGTGTCAACCAGTGACTTGTACCCTGGAAGCTACGTTGTAGTTCAGCGTAGTCTCAGGAACTTTGTAAGGCCACAAAGGACAACTGAGTTGATTGGGACTGATAAAGAAGTATCAGGACATTGTTGTCTAGTTCTTCCATGTCTCCCATATGTCAGCTTGCAGAAGAATACTTTGAAAAGGGGTCAGAACTTTTTCCACATGCACATGATAAGCAAGTTTGAATGTGGACTCTAAAACGCAGAGCTGCAAGACCAGATATACTCGGGAAATGTAAATATAGTGTAATTTGTGAATGGGCATCAATAGCTGAAGCAAAAAGGCTGATTAGCTGCTACTTAATCGCTATTTAAAGATAATCTACGGCTGCAATATTTTTAATATCAATGAAGGGAATGTGATTCCAGTGTTAAGAGAAGAAAAGTAAAGACATATGCGATGAGGAGATACGTGATGAGGAAAGCCTACCATTGACTTTGTATGGTTTTACATATGGAAAGTACAGGTGGTAGAAAATTTGCCACTAGACAAAACGTCTGTAGATTTGAAAGTCAGGTCATGTGTCAGTTGAGTATGAATGCTTGCTTTTGGCAATTAAAAATGACAATCCTTTTTAATCAGATTCTTTACTTCTTGGGAAGGAGCTACTGGAAACCACTAGATTTTAAGCTGGTAATCCAAGAATCCACCTGTCTGGATGATTCCATCGGGGAGAATATGAGCCCTTTGGCAGCTCCTTCAAAGTGTGTCACCTTCATAAAAGGTAGAAATGAGTGCAGTAAGTGTGCACACGCCAGTGAGCATGCTCATTCCGAGGGACACAAGAGTGAGAGTTATGTTGGAATATGTCTGAGCCATGTCCTTTCTTCTTCTGTGACTCTGGCAGAGCTGAAAAATGGCCACTGGTACGCCCAGCAAGACAGTAAAAAGATCTGTGCCACTACGGTTGGTAAGCACGAAGTGTAGACCTACTCTGGCCAGCTAAACTGTGTGGATTTCTTAGATGCAGGACTGAAAGCAAAGAGAAGAGGCACCAAGTCCGACGACAGGGATGGCACCTCTTTCTCTAAATGCAAAGAGAGAATTTGAATGTCAGATTAGATATTTCTGACATTTAAATCCCTTCCATTCTTGGATAGAAGTATTTAATACATAATGTAAAGAAGGTTTGGGGAAATTACAAGAATTCAGAAACAAAGAGCTTCTGCCTAGTTCCCATACTGCAGTATCACCTCAGCCCCACTCAAGTTCTGTGCTATTTTGGGTTTTCAAAGTCCTACGTTTGTAATAGAAGGAAGGAAGGAAGGAAGGAAGGAAGGAAGGAAGGAAGAAAGGAAGAAAGAAAGAAAGAAAGAAAGAAAGAAAGAAAGAAAAAGAAAGAATAAGGAAGGAAGGAAGGAAGGAAGGAAGGAAGGAAGAAAGGAAGAAAGAAAGAAAGAAAGAAAGAAAGAAAGAAAGAAAGAAAGAAAGAAAGAAAGAAAGAAAGAAAGAAAGAAAGAAGGAAGGAAAGAAAGAAAGACCAAAAACATCCTTCCAGGAGCTCTTCACACATAGCCAAAAGGACGGTCAGGGAGTGGCACTGTACAGAACATAACAAGACTGCACACTAGAATCTTACATATGTGTGGCAGCAAGCTAGGGAAGGGAAGGAAAAGCGGGGAAGAGTCAAGAATACAAGTCCTTGAACATATTAAATTCTGGAATATGAAGCCGAATTGTTTTCAAACTGCAGGATAAGCCACAACTCATAGTTTCAAACAGTCTCTAATAAAAGATCAGTGCGGTGACATTTTCCAAAGAGTAAACTGGATGTGAAACCCAGGCAGCCTCGCCTCTTTGCATTAGGATGGACTTGGGTCCCCTTAAAGGCAGGGGAAAGTCTTAGCATCTTGACCTGCTTTTGCTGCCAGCAGAGGAAAAAACTTCCTGCCAGGAACGGAAACCTTCAGTATTTTGGCTTTGTCCTCAGCACAGCTTTGAAGCTTCCTAGATGTGAAGGTGGATGCAGAATGTCCAGAGGTTTCCTTAGGTGCTCAGAAAATGGCCTCCAGAGGGAACTTAGATGGAACTGGGCTGAATCTGGACTCTTGGTCTTCCTTCCTGCTGCCCAGCTAACTGCTGATCCCCTTCCCAGGATTCTTAGAAGTGTCGTGGTTCATGAATAGCTCAGTGTAAATAGTGATTATCTTTAAAAAAAATACCATTTCTTCAGTGCTGCTGCAGGATGGTGATAGAACAGAATGTCTACCTACTTGATGAAACTTGGCTAAACCATTTCCTGGTGTTGGGAACTGGGCCAGAGCCACATAATGCGAGGAGTATTTAGGGAACTAGAAGTGCTGTGTGCTCCAGGAAGAACAAACACCTCGTGTCTTCTGCTGTAGAACACAGCTCTGTCATGTGGGTTTTGTTTTTCATTTCATTTATTTATTCCTGAAGTCTTTCCTTCCTTGAAGGAAACAGCTTCTACAAACACAGACTACGGTAACAATTTTCCATCATGTGACCATCTAGACATTCAGCAGGAAAAGTTCTTTTCAGCTTCTTGGAAGTATTGTTGGGGCTCTTGTCCAAGGCAATTCTGGCTGTATGAAGAGTGTCTTTAGAGACATGGGTTGGATTTTGAAAAGCCTCACAATTTGTATGCCTGTGATTATGCATATTAATTGAGTTGCTTTTGTTAATTATACATCATGAAAAAGATACATGCTTAGGTGAAAATGTATTTTGACAGAATAAAATGAATCACCTAGGGATTTTTCACACTGCCGGTCTTCAGATATATTTGCAACAAATTTAAGTAGGTTCAAAGAGGGTCAGTTCTGGCAAAGCATGCTCTTCAAATTTCAAAGAGCTGGTCAGATGTCATATTAGGATCAAACTCTGCCTCAGGGAACCTGGATTGTTTTCAGGCTGCCGTCTTTGATAAGTCTGAATTAAAGGTGGATTTAATTAACGGGACATAAAAAAGAGAAGCGTTCTCACAGTGCTGAGTTTTCTCCTATTCTTCCCTTACCTCAGTTCTGGCCAGAGACTTGGTTCCACTGTATCCCAAATAGCAGACTGTTAGCTTGTGAAGTAAAGCGTGGACGGAGATGTTCAGCTATTGTGAGAGTGAGCTGCAGTACAATGCTTCCTAAGGAGAGGGAAATCTAACAGATAAGCCTCATCTTATCTTGTTGCATGCTGCATTCTCCTCTGTTCTTCAAATTCCATTTAAATAAATGTTGCCCTCGTAAAAAGAATTTATTTGGAACTAACTGATATTTATTGGGTACGGATCACATATGCACGAAGGGCCTACGCAACACTTTTCACATGTGAACATCACGCCAACTCTCAAGGATCTGAATCAGAGAGGTCCCATCCCTGCACGAACATCACACAGTAAAATCTGGGATCTAACTCAGAGCTTATATTTCAGGCTCAGGTGTGGTACTTGATATTCCACTGCTTCCTGAGAGAAAACAGGTGTTGATTGGTTATAAATAGACTACGGAGAGCTTTCTATTTAGTTTTTAGCCAATATGTGACGATAACATATCATCATTTAGCTCATTTAGTGAAACCCTATATGAGTGAGCTTAGCAGTGATGGTTCTGTTTGTCTTGTAAGCAGAGTCTTATGAGAAGGGAGCATCGGAGGATGCCTATGAGAGATACCATTCGGGGACACTAGGAGAGGACGTTAATGCCCTTTCTTCATCAGGAACCATCAGGATCTCTTCTCCATGTTTTCCACTGCAATATCTTGTAATTTTAGCATTTTAAATGCATTATTTTGGAGACTCTCATTGCACTCATTATTCTGGGTCTCCGTGCTTATTAAATTAGAGTGACACAAAGTTTAGTTCACATTCCAAACTTGAGTGGATTAGAATGTCTGCTTAGAGCTCTATGAAAATTAGAATCCCGAGGTCCTGTCTAGGTGGGATAGCCTTAATTATCAATGCCAGTCAAGGGATAGGGTAGGAGTTGTGGTAGGGGACAGATTTTGTTTGCAGCACAAGATTAGGCTGTGTACTCACTGGCAAGCATGCCAATGTGAATTTATCTGCTAACTTTCCTAGCCCTTAAAAGAGGAGAAAGAAGGAAAAGGACAGTTCTGAATCCAGAGCTAGGAAGACCATACCACTTACTTTGAATAACAGAGCGCTTTTGAGAGCAAAATTAGCAAAATGCCAGGACAAAATATGTAAAACACTCCTGCGTGGTATGCTCACCTTGGCTCTGTGGAAAGGCAAGCTCTCAGCATCAACAATTCACACGAGTCCACTATAATCTTTTCCTGATATTATTGCTTTTTCATTGCTGCGGCTTCCAGTGACTGTATTTCCCCAGCAGCAAAGGGGAGCTGAAGCAATTAGGCTTGCTTAGGATTCCCAACCCTCAGGGATTCATTGTAAAAGACAGGAAAGAAATTCCATCAATTTGTAGATTTTTCAGAGACTGATAATCCAGCTAATGCACTATCTTCTGCACCCTTGCTTTATTTCCTCCACCAGTTATTTTAGTGATATGTCAGTTCTGACAAGCAGGCTTGATGAAAAAGATGAAACTATTATATTAGATGGGTTTGGAAAATTGGAGGTAGATTTCAATTACCCATGTTCCTCCTATTGAAGGCTGACTGACTGAGGATGGGAGATTCAGCTGGAAGGCTACTTCTAAGAGCTCCTTGCTCTGTTTGCCTCTTTTGTACAGAACGAATATTATGTGTGTACTTAGGAACATGCAGATCCCCACTTCCCAGCCCTATTATCTGTGATTAACAAGATTAAATGACTGATCAATGATCACTGAAATTCATTTGCAGTCATACATAGTAATGATATCAGTAATAAAGGCATAAACTCTTATAATAGTCAGTGCATTTTTACTGAGGGTTTATGTTCCAGATACTACAAAGAAGGGCTTAAGATCTTTGAGTTACTCTTTTGAAAGAAAGGCAAACACTCACAGTCCCCATGTTGTGTGATACAAGGTTAAATGGTTAAAAGCGCAATTATGCAAACTTCAGAGAATGATTCAAAATAATGGAATGTTCTATGGTTATTTTTAAATTACCAATAGAGGAAGGTGTTGACTTCATTAACCTGCAAAATGATTTGTCCCTTGCCAAATGTGGTTGGATGGTCTGTTAAACCATTCAGACTGACCACCCTTCCTCTTCTGAACCACAATCCATTTCCTGCTGTCTATGTTCTCTCTTGGTTCTTAGCATTTTCTACTGAGGATTTTCACCTAATTTACATGGCCTTGACACGTTACTGTATGGTTGAGTTACAAGATTATTTAATTTACGAATTATTTGACTTTTCACTGGATAAGCAAGCAATTTCTAAAACACCAGATTGTAAATCCTCTAGTGTTGGCAGAAATTTATGATCTATCCTTATGTTTCCCTTCAAGATATAGCAAAGTTTTCAATGTATTCAGCTTGAATCCATGAAGTTGCCTCAATGTGATCATTTCTGCCCCATAAAAAGCACTTTCAAATGGCTTAGTGTAGTAAGAATCCAGAAATAATTGTGGTATGAGTGGGATTATTTTTAAAACTTTACATTCTTATTTGTGAATGTATGTATACATATATTCACTATATATAGTCCACTGTGATGCTACTTCTTATTAAGGACTATATGTTTTCTAGTGTAGATATTTGTTAATTATTGTAATACTTGAAAACTAGGAAATTATACAAAAGTCATAGGGGACTAACCGAGTATGGTAATTAACAAATTGATATATACATAATGTTTATATGCATATATATGCATATATTACTATACCTTACATACATATATATGCACATGTAATATGTCTAGGAACAATATTTTACATCTAGAAGATTTTTTAAATTAATTAATTAATTAATTAATTAATTTATTTTTAGTACTAGGGATTGAACTTGGGTCTTTCATAGAAGATGTTTTAAATTAATTTCTTTCAATGAAATAATACAAAGTGAGGTCTTCCAAATCTGAATGTGAAGAAACATATTCTCCTCTATAAACTAGTATCACACGGCCAGGGATTTAGCTCAGCGGTTCAGTGATCTGCCTTGCAAGTGCAAGGACCTGAGTTCAATCCGCGGTACCAAAAAGAAAAGAAAAAAAAGAAACTAGCATCATATTGCAATAAAAGAACTGAATAGGCCGGGGATTTGGCTCAGTGGTTCTGACGATTCCCTCACAAGCACAAGGACCTGATTTTGATCCCCAGAACTGCCTCCCAAAAAGAAAAAGAATTGAATAGATAAATCAGGAGCTTGAGTATTTTGCTTTAAGTTTTTGGGCCTTAGTTGGTTTGGCTGAGGACATGATACAATTAAATTAAATGATTTTGTGTTGTTCAAATACTAACTTTCTGCAACTGTCTTAAAGCAAGATTGTTGGTCAGCTCTGAAGTTCACATTCTATGCAATGCAATTCGGCTTCTCCTAATAGGCCAAGGATTCTTTGCTCCTTGAGAAAATGTCCAAAGGAGAACAGTTATGAAGTCTTCTTAAACATGGATTTAGGAGTAGAGCACAATAAATCAAGCAATTCCAGGCCTCTAATCCATGGCTCAGTTGGGAACAGATGGATAGTAGAGGTGGGGCTGAGGTGGAATGGCGATGGAGGCTTTGTGGTTTGCAAGTTGTACCTTTATGAACTGCGTTGCGTGGCTTTTTAAACAATCATTTCCATGCATTACATTTTAAAATGTCATCAGAGCGTATTTGGGAAAGTAGAATGCAGGTCATTTAGTTGGCTGTTTCTACTTTTAGAAAAAGGACTTAAAAGGTCAAGTTCAAGCGCTTTCAGGGCCAACTAGGCAGAAGAAACTGACACGGATAAGGTTACCTTCTTACAGGCAGTGATGGAGCTGCCCGGGCTGCTTCCTGCACTGCCGATGCTGCTGCCGCTGCCCCGCTGCACTTCTGAAACTTCACACATCAGTGGTGATTCCAAGTTGCTGTCCGTGTCCCAAACACAAAAGAGAACACATTCCATGAGTCATCTTGCTACTTCACCGCGCAGGATGAACAAAGAAACACAATTTGTCCAAAATAGTCTTTTCCGATTGCATCCAACACAATTGAAAATCTTTCTGCTGAAATGGGCATTTTTGGTTGACAGTCTTGGGTAGCTGGTGACACCACTGTGGATGACACCGTGGTGAATACAGAGCTGCAGCCCAGCACCCTCCTCGGTGCTTAGCGGGACACTATTGCGTCTGACTTCCAGGAATGTTTGCAGCTCTCCTTAAGCAAGAAGTTTAAAGTCCAAATAAAGCCCTTTCCCTTGTCACTTGAATGCAGCTCTGCCTATTACCAAAACATCATAAAATACTCATTTTATTTTTAAAATGGGAACAGAATAATTAGTTGGGGATGCAGGATGACTCCATGAAAAGAGTGCGGACTTCAGCAAAAAGGGTCATCTGCTCACCTTCTCTGGGACTGGAGACAATCCTTCTAATCTGTCTCAGAAACTGGAGCCTTATACCTTCTTCATATCTGTCAAATTACAGTGGGCTTCACTATGTACAAGACTGCATAAATATGCTAAAAATTTAGATTATATCTACAGCTTTATGAAGTAATAAAAATTAGAATTATTACCAAGCACTTTCATCATATCAGGGGAAATTTAGAATTAAACTTTAACACAAAATCCTCTCTGAATCTTATAAGCACTTCTAAATACTTTTTTTCCTGACAATGTGATCATTTAGAATTAAAAAAATCTACCAATCTCTTCAGTCACACATGGTTTTGTTGTTGACCATATATAATTTGTAAAATTCATTGAAATATATATTTGAGGATACTATCTAATAGTTTTCTGTGTATCTCAACTCAAGATATGAATCTTTTCTCTTTAAATGAGGAAGAAATAAGTTAAATCAATAGTGCATTTATGTCTTCTTTTATTTTTATTTTTTGGTACTGGGGATTGAACCCGGAACATTGCGCTTTCAAGGCAGGCAGTGGAACCACTGAGCTAAATCCCTGGAATTAATACAAGAAAATGAAAAACAGTGGAAACAAAGTCTTTGTAGATAGGGAGGGAGGGCAAGGGAATGGGGAAAAATAAGACCCAAGATTGATTATGTAAAGGTACAAATTTCCAACAATGAATGTCATTATATTGTATACATTAAATGTACCAATAAATTAATTTTAAAAATTGTGTCTTTCTAAAGAACAGTCTCCACTCATGTTTCAAGTTGTGAATTGGCCAGTTTTCATCAGATAGATGCATGAACATAGCTGTTATTTCCTTTATTAATTACCACAAAAAACATTTAAAAATGACTACTGATGGTGCTATGTAATAAATCCTAGTCAGGCAAAAATTTTGCATAATAATTAAAATCTGTTTTTGTTTAACATTTTTATTTATTTTTTTCTGAGTAACTGTTACAGAACAAATTTAATATAAATTAAAGGAGAACATCTGTTATTTTGGTTACCTGGGGAAAGAGTAAAATAAGGATGTGGAGAAGAAGAAAGAGAGAGAAACAAAATGATAGAATAGGAAGCAAGAAAAAGGGAGATAAGGATGGAGAGGGGAGGAGGAAGGAAGAAAAGAAGAAAGGAAGGAGGGTGATGGAGGAATTTGGGTTCATTTCCTGGCCGTTTGTCCCCAGCTATTCTGCACCTACACTCTCTGTCTCTCAGGCTCCTCATTGACACTTAAGCTAAAGTCTGCAGTTTCCTGATTACTTTGGAAGTCTCCTGAATATGCCAGAGTCCTTGAGTTTTCAGTCCCTCTTCCTACAGTTCCACACGATGTGGGGAGTATTGCTTATTAAACTGCCATTTCAGTGTGACTACCCAGTAAAACCCACTGCAGATGTCCCAAAGGCAAAATAGGCATCACTATTTCATTTAAAATCATTAACATGTAGAAGACAAGATCACAGACAAAACTAACATTGGTTCACAATAACTTAGACCATGAATCAAAGAATTTTCATTATTCCTTCTAGGAGTTAGTCCAGCAGAGTGTGCAGGAATTCAGAAAGACAGGTCTATGCCATTTCTCCTGTGTCCTCACGGGCAGGTCTGATGAGCTAGTAGCACACTTCCATCCAGGCCATCATAGGATGTGTGTCCTGATTTAGGATACTTCCCACGTCATTTTACAGTGTTAGTGACTCCCAGAGTGGGACATAGGCAGGCTGCACCATAACAGTGAGAAAGATCCCAGGCTGCTCATTCCTGATATAAAACAATAGAAACAATACTGCACCATTCACACCTGCTCTGGAGGAGAATCATACCTGACTTGGGCAAGGTTGGTTGGGCCCTCAAAGCGGCAGGTAATGTGAGAAGGAATCACCCTTGAAAAATTACTCAGCTGCCCCACAGGCACATTTTGTATGGCTTTAGGTAGACAATCTGATACAGCATTTTTCATGCACCCAAAAGTTTAAGAACTGCTGAGCTCATTTAATTGTAGGAAGAAATGACAATTCTACCCACCAATTTCTCAGTGGACTTTTATTCTACTTTCGTGACTGTGTGGTGTAGAAAAGAATTTGAAAGTTTGTTCCTTGTGTGCATGGCCTGCTCCATTTGTCCTACTGCTAAGCATATGCAGCTTAATAAATAAGTTTAACTATGTATAACCCATCTTTTGCTTATTGTTGAGGAAATTAAACAAGAAAATACAGTAACACGGTGGTATTAAATCTGTGTATCACTTAATGTTAAGTGTTATAGAACTCCATTGCACCGATATTGGAAACAACGGCGAATTTTGTCTCCATAAACACATTGTATACCACTTTCATGGGGTCTGATGCCCCAAAACCCTATATGTAGGGAGGCTTGTCTTTTAAATAAAGTAATATGGATGCAAACTTCCAGTGGGCAACTTTACAACTCAGCTCAATCTGTTCCATGGCTTTTGGGATAGAGAAAGAAATTTTAGAGATTTTGCGGAGATACAGTACTTGAAGCTTCAGAGAATATTTGCTGCTACAGGACAAGAAGAGGTGACAGTGACATGGAACTTACACATTCATTAAAATGAGCTCAAACTGACTTTGAAAGAACTGTCAAGATACAGTGCAGCCCTTTCCCTGGTTTCTAATGGGGAAGGCTAAAAATTCTTCTCTGGGATAATTTCCTTTGATTTTGACAATATTAAGCAAATCCTTTCCGACTGGTTTTAGGCCAAAACTGTTCAAAGTGTTTCACTGAATATGTAGATAAAGTAGTAAAGAAGATACAAAGATAGAATTTGATGTAGTGACCCTAAACCAGGTTTCTATGCAGCAGCCTTTTTTTTTTAAAGAAAAATATCAAATACGAATAAACAAGGGGATAAGCTGTCACTATACTGCCGTCATCAGTGACACATGCAGGATGGATAAGTAGGACATCCAGCATCCACAGTGAAAATAGTCTAATGAGTATTTTTCAGTGATTTACAGAAAAAGGGAGGGAAGGGCAAAGGAAAGGGGGAGGAAGGAGGAGGAAAAAGAGCAGGAGGAGGAGGAGAGAGCGTGCAGCCCAGATGCCCACCTACTATAAACTGAGTTGTTTATATACTGCTACTCGAAGCTTTGTCCCTAAACCAGCACCAGTGGCATTTCTTGGCAGTTGCTAGATAACCAGGTAGCTTGGGTCTCCGCTAGAACCAGAATCCACATTTCTTTGATTTTAATACATTGCCATTTATTTATCAATTAAAAAGTATCCATATATTTGAAAAAATACAACAAATATAAGGTACATATAAAAACATATCAAAAAGAAAGTTGTTCAAATAAACACATGCTAGCACTGACTCAACACAACATACTAGAGGTATATTAACATGATGCGATTGAACTTACCTCTCAAGACCAACAAGGGTTATAGTGATCACGCATTGATGTCAAAGGCAGATCTCCAAAAAGAACCAACCATTCTTAACACATATTTCACTAAACATAAGGCATAAGGCAAAAACATGAAACTGAAGGGAAAACCATAGTCCCACGTGTGTCACCCCAAAATTTGAAGCGCTTCCTTCAGTAATGGATTGCTAAAGAAGGTAGCAATGGAACAGTCACAACTAGCAACAACATGCCTCAAACGCAGCACCATACTCTGTGCCAAAACGGGAGAGCACATAGTGCTCTTGGGATCACGAGAAAAACAAAATACACATTTTATCTTAAACTCAGGAAATGGATACACTTTGTAATTATATATATTTATAAAGTTTGAGAGCACTCAACCAATATACTAAACACATTCTCATTTCTTCTTGGGCTTTTGCCCATATCACTTCTTTTATGAACATTGTTCCCAATCCTTCCTCTTTCTCCTTGGTCATTCCTACCCTGAACTTTCGGTCTCAGCCTATAAATTACTTCCGGTGCCTCCTTCTTCCTTTCTCCCTGCCAGACCACTACTTTTCTCCAGCCAACTTCCGAAGGCCCATGCATTCCTACCTCTCCCCACAGCACCCGACCCAAGAAGAGGTATTTTCCTTATGTGTTCCAAAAGCACCCTCTGCCATATCCTCCTATAGCACTATAGAAAATTACAGTTTTGCAGTATTTGTCTGACTCCCTTTAGGCTGCAAGTTCTTAAAAGGCAGGACTAACTCAGGACTTAGGACAGAACTAGGGAGGGGTAGATGATTAAAAACACTGTTTGAAGTGGTTTGTTTCTCTCTTTCTGAGCATTTTAGCTAACCTCAGAAGATTTGGAACAAGCAAGTATTTAAATTCAGTGCTTAATTTTCTTCAGTGGTGACAGATGGGGAATAAGCCTTGTCTGAGAAGATAATTCAAAGTATTTCCCATGATAGTTCTAATGAAAAAGGTTCCTGCTGCTATTGTCACTAACATGTCAAGTAAACACAGTGTGAAGTTAAACAGTTTTAATAGATTCTGAAAGATAAGGTTTGCTCTTCTCACCACTTAAAGGATGTTTTTGGTAAAATGTAGTGATTATGAATCATTTCAGTCCCTCAACCCTATCAAGGATATCCACTCTTGAGCTTTATACTAAATCCTTTAATCGCAACACTGGAAGAAATAAAATCTCACAGCTAACAGAAGAAATCCTGAGCAAAGAATTAAGGCTTTCTCATTAAAATCAATTTAACAATATAGTGCAACCAAACATTTAGGGGATTTTAAAATATGCTCCTGCACAGATCAGAATTAAAGGTTAATCATGTGAATGTTTGCATTTTCCTTTTATCCAAGGGCACTTATTTAGCTATTCCGCAGAACTCAGAGGTTTAGGTCAATCTTCCCAAAACTGATTTTATTAAAACTCACATGATTTGTTAGCATCTATTACTTTCATCTACTGACCTATCTGTTGAGAAAGACTCCATCCTTGACCTACCTTTAGTCAGCTTCTGGGAGCTCAACCCAGGCCTCAGCCTGCTGAGTCCCATTTTAACAAAATCCTGCTGTTTCAGTTTAGCAAGAATTCCTTCCCCCTTTGATAGCTCATCAGCTTCCTTATCCCCCAAGCTCTCTATTTTCATCCTTGGCTTGCCTTGGGCAATAGCCATCCTTGGTCAGCTTAGCAAGGATTCTCCTATTCTTGATGTCTCTTCTTAGTAATTTTCTCTCCACTGACCCCCTCACCCTACCTATGGGCCACAGATCCCCATGTGTTCCTGTGATAGACAGCTGAGTTAGGCAGAAATATTATAGGCAGTCAGATAGGGCTAGGTCAGCCAGAGTGTCAGGACAAAGGTGAAACACCCCTTAGCAGCGATCTGAGACACATGGGTTGAAAACCAGGTCTCAAGACAAAGACAAGATGACCTGACCCACAGGCTTCCTCAAAGAACAAACACTGGGCATACTAAAGTCTAGATAGACGTCAGCTCCCCTCCCCCTCGGTGGGTGACCAGTGACCTCTGGACCCACCACTTCCTCAGAGAATCTTTGTTCTTTCCATCCATGTTTGTTACATGGCTTCTTTCCCAATTGGACCACCATTACCCAAGTGACTACACTTGTAACCTTATTGGACATTCATGGCTGTGGCTCATGTTGTACCCACGTGAGTTTCACCCTATAAAACTCTTCTGTAAAGTGAGGTTCCCGGCTACCCACTAAGGTCCCCTCCAGTCCCTTGGGAGCTTTCCTATCAATAATTGTCTTCCTACTCTTAACCTCCATTGTTCCTAGGATTCATTCTTTGATTTCTAGAGAACAAGAACTCAGCGTATCACACAGTGAACAGGTTGGGAGATACAATATTTCGTCTCTGGCATTCCTGCTACATTGGAGTTGAGCCCAGTTCTGTACTGAGGTCTCTTCCCCACCGTACTAGCTTGCATAAAATCTGTCTTGCCATCTTTGACAACTACCTCATACAGCCTTTTTATTTTACACTATGTACTTTTTTGGTTTCAAACATGTCCTAGGCAAGAAGTTTATGCATTCTTTTTATGTAGGCTCTTAAAAATTATTCTTTTGCTGCCTTACTCATGCTTTTCTAGGTTGAGATGTCATATCTTCTATCAAATTAGATTTTCACCCAATCAGTCATGGCTGAAAGAGAAATCTTCATTAATTCTGTGGGATTTTAGTAGTATCAGAGGAAGCAATTCGTCAAAGCTTGAAAATATTTATAGATCATCATTTTTATATGTCTTCTTTAAAATTTAAAGGTGGCTGATTAATTTTAAAATGAATTCCAGATTTCTGATCTCCTAGACCAGTAAAATAACAACAAAGTTATAGAGTGGCTAGCCTTTTATTTTCCCAAATAAAGATATTAATAAAGCATATACCAAAACACCTAATATCCCTGTTCTTAGAATCATTCTTCAGATAAAGAACATTGTAACAATGTACTAAATTTGTGCTGCATTATCTGAGAGTGATGGATTTTTTTTAACTATAGAAAAGTAAAAGATTTTTCATCAACACAGAGAGAATGAAGCTGCAGACTTCAGTTTGGGGACAACTTTTTGTAAGCTAGTTGTCAGTGACTACAAAGACAACACAAACAGGTCATTCATTATTAACTATAAAACAAATGGCCAATTTTAGCAGAAAAAAATGGCTTCAAATTAGCTATACTTTAATTCATCCCAACTATTTAAAAAGATAAAGAACAAAGACATGGTTATAGTATTGTTTCTTCACTTGGGATGTAATTTGCAAACATCAAGAACTGTTAAATTCCCTATTTTCAGCACTACCTGTACTGAAATCTTATATACTGAAAGTTGTACTGAATATCATTGAATTAAAGCTTTTTAAGTCAAGGAACCCTGAATCTTTCAGATATCTTAGATGTAAAAACACCTTAACTGTAAAACACCTCAGATACTGGGCAAAATAACTACCTAGATTACAACATAACAATCAAGCAGTAAATTTCCTAATATAAGGAAAAATGCAGTACATTCAAACATAATATTATTGCTGACCAGATACATAGTATAAATAAATAATTGCTAAACAATCTGTGGGTTGGATACTGTGCTTTGCCTATGCACATAGAAAATGGAGAATGTCCTCATGGATTTATTGCCTGCTGTACACATTGTTTGTTTTTTTTTCTCAGATTCAGGTTTCCAAAATACACACAATGAAGATTTTCATACTTATGTTGAATCTTAACTAGTAGCATGAAGTTATAAAATGAAGAACAAGACAGGCCTTTGGAAATCCAACAGAACGCAAGAGAATTTATCCAATTTATTCAATTAGTCTAAGACCATGCAATTACGTGGCCTGTTCAGGCACAGTCTTATATCCATCATCAAGGGAAAACACCGGGATAATTAAAGCAGAGCTCTGAAGCTTACAGAAGATTAATGTGACACTGGTGAAAACACAAAGGGATATTTTTCCAGAGGAAGCACTACACAATACAACTGCAAAGTTTCTAGAGCTGTATTACTATGATGCTACTTTAGTTTGTCCCGCCCCGCCAAATTATCAGATTACTTCAATGGCTATGTAAAAAGATGATTTATCTGAGGCATGTTAAATATTGTTTTCTTCCATATTTCTGCTGTGCTTTTAAATTGCTTAGCAAATCTTTTCCTTCGAGATTTTGGAAGTTAGGTGTCTAGGGAGCCCCTGCTTCATTTACCACAAGCAACGCATCTTGGAACTACATTGAGTGTAAGTTCCTGGGAGGAAGAAGCAAGATCAGAGCCTGTTTGACTCACACAGGAAGTACTAAGACAAGAAATGTTTGTGAGGAACACGGGCATGTGCCATTTTAATGCCCAGTGATTTTTATACAAGAGTCAGATGTTAAAAAATTCTCTGTTACTAAGTGAAAGAATGAATTTGTTAATCTCTCAAATTAGGAAAACTGTTACATTGTTATGTTGATCAAAATAATTTGTATTTTACATGTTACTTTGGGGAGCATAAACTCATGACTTTCTGGAAACTTTTCGGCCTGTCTTCTCCTAACTCTTAGATATGCATCTCCGTTACTCATCAATGCTTTCTGTTTTACAGGATAAATGCCAAAATGAGATGTCTATGCTGGAAAAATCAGCTTATTATTAATTTAAAAACTGAAAATTAACAGTGTGTTCCTCAAGGATCACATTGAAGGACTTCAGATGCAGGCATTAAGATGACTCTCCCAAAACTCTTACAGGACAAATGCCCTTAGGTTAAATAAAAACAACTGTATAACTATTAACATAGGTGGCAGGCAGCATTTCTGATATGAGGCCAACCTGGTCATTTCTGCACTTAAAAACCCCCAGTAGCTCTGTAAATTTTAAGTATTTGCCTAAGACTACAAACATCCATCTGCTTGGACTTCCTGTCTTCCCCATGACTTTGTGTCCTCTGCGTTCACCTTCTCTTCATCATGGCCACCACGGACCTCGTGTTGCTCCTAAAACCAGCCAAACACAACTGCAGTCTTGGAGCCTGGCTGGGTGCTGCCTCTGCTGGAATGTGCTTTGCTCCAAACACATGGCTTCATCTCCCCCATCACATCTTTCTCAAGTGTCACTGCTTCAGGGAGGCTTCCTGCACTATATCCACAGACACCCATAAAGCCCCTGCCACTGGCTTCCCAGCCTTTCCTACCCTCTTCCAGTTTTCTCTGTGTCTGGTATTCTAACATTGCGTGGGATACATTTATTTCCTATGCTTAGTGTGTATGTCTCTCTCCCCTGCCCCCTCCCATAGGTTGGATATTCCAGGAGTGAATTCATCTCTTTTTTCATATTAGATTCCCAGTCCAAGAATAATACCTGTCATGTCACAGGAGCTCACTAAATATTTTGGGTCAATGAGTTAATTACTGCATAATTATTTACACAGCTTCATAAGCACAAGAATCCAAAAATGTTCACAGAGGCTACCTTAGGCTTATGGGATTGTTGTGATATTTTTTTCTTGTGCCTTTCTTAGTGATACTATTTTACGACCAGGGAATGTTCTATATTTTAAAGTGGGCTGTAATGAAGGTACTTGGTAGTCTCATGCTTATGAATAAATACGGAAATGTAAAATGATATTGTATATACAGTCCTAAGGAATTTCTCTGATCACTAAATAATTTTTCCTTTCAAATCAAACAGTGTTTGCAACCTTATTGTATAGAATAATTGCTTTAATGTTCTCTTCTGTTTTACCAAAAGTACTAGGTCAGCAGCCACAGTAAAACTGGCTGATGTGCTTGATAGGAGCGATAGAACCAACAGAACCAGCAAACACTGCTTTAGACTAAAGACCAGTTATCACAGGACAAACTTCAGTGCCTCCGGACAAGAATCCTTCAACACAGATAGTTGTCTTTGAGTCTATATCTTGCTTCATTTATGTCTCTGGGGGGATTTTTTTTTACAGTTTCATAAGTTATCTATCAAGATGACTGATGAAATGAGATTGAACTTGGACATCCCGTGGAGTGCCTCACTGATTCCGGATAATGAAACTTGACATATCAGAAGCTGAAAGTTTTTGGCACTGTATAAAGCAATAGCAAAGTATAATAAACACAGGCTCCCTTAAAAGAATTACCTCCTCTTATGTAAAAATGGCCAAAATGGAAGGTTTATTTTTTCCTTAACACATTTAATGGACTAAAGGTTCTTGTGAGATCTATATTGAGTATATTAGAGTATTAATAATAGCTAAAGAGCTGCCTGCCTGCCTGCCTGCCTGCCTGCGATCACCCGGCGGCGTGCGCGC
>NW_022900928.1:126901021-126929070 GCF_012274545.1 Fukomys damarensis
GAGGTGTAGTTTTCTGGGCTCCGAACTTTGAACATCTGTAAAGAAAGGGTAGGGGAAACCTGTAATAGAACGGAGTGGAGTTCAACCCTGAGGGTAAGGAAACTAAAGTTAGGCCTTGTAGATTGGGTCCAGTCTCAGTCGAGAGGAACAGCCATTGGCTAGCTAAGACCAGGGGATTGGGCTCCGCATATGACTGTGTATGTGGTATAATATGAGATCAGAGATAGCCTGAAAGAGGACCTTCAAATTCTTTTTCTTTCCCTCTCTCTTGTCTCTTTTTTCCTCTTTCCACCCTAAAATTTCTTTCTTTTTTCTGTCCTGTCTCTCCAACTCAGTCTCTTGCTCCACCATAGTGTCCCTCATCTCCCTTTTTATTCCAGTTCCTGAAGAACTCAGACTTCTTTTTTTATTTTTTGTTTTTAGGACGGGTTTCTCTTTATGTTCTTTTCTCCAGTCATTTTACCTCACTCATGGCTCTGTACCTTCAAGGGAAGGCAAGCGCCTGTTACTGTTAAGGGGATATATTCCTGTCCTTATTCCTGCACTCTCTCTATCCCCCCTGAACTTAATAGCTTTGTAAAGATAGTAAGGTAATTCTACAACCTCTGGATTCACTTCAAACCTGCTCTAATTCTTTCACTTATCTAATCCTCTTGTTCTAAGTCGAACCCCCCATCCTAAATGGTAAAGATGCCATATTGAAAAGAATATTCACTGCAAACATACTATGAGCTGCTTCTTGAAATTAATCTAATTCACATGAGTTAAAGGTGATACATTAATGACTACCATAAGTGGTCAGTTGGCAAGCTGTGCCTGATCCTATTGGGCTGCTGAATGTATCAATTGGGACAAAGAGTGGTGATTGATTTAAAGAGTTGTTTTCTCTGATATTATGAAAACGAGAATGTCTATGAGTCATTAGAAACTCAAAAGCTAAAACGCAACTATATTAGGAAGATTTAAGTAATACCCAGAAATTAAAGAAGGACAACCCAACAATAAAAATAAAAATGAGAAAACACTTAAGCAAGACACAAAAACAAATATCCAGTTCACCAATAGCAAATAGTAGGACAAATGAGGATGAAAAGTCTGATAGTGAACCAACAGGACTCCCTGGACCCATAGCACAGGAGGTAACAAAATTGATCAATCAGGCTCTAGAAAAATTCAAATCAGAAATAATTTCCCAGCTAGCCAGAGAGATGATGAGCAAAATAGAAGTCATGATTCGAGACTCTAGAGCAGAAACTGAGAAAAAAATAGATGAGCTCAAGACTGTGATAGAAGCCATGAAGACTCAGCATAAGAAAGACATGGAAACAATGAATGCCCAACAGAGGAAAGAAATGGAATCCATAAAACAGATTCAAACAGATATCCAGGAGATTAAAAACTCTATTGAAAGTGTACGAAACAGAATAAAAGATTGCGAAGATAGAATTTCAGATATAGAAGATAGGATAGCAGTCAGTGACCGTGAAAAAAGAGGTCTATTAAAAACAGTAAGGGATCATGAGAAATCAATCCAACAACTCCTAGACGATACAAAGAAAAATAACATAAGACTGATAGGAATTCATGAAAAAACAGGAGAAAACACAAATGATATAAAAAAGCTCTTCACAGAATTAATGACAGAAAACTTCCCAAACAGAAGGGAAGAATTAGACATACAGATAAGTGAGGCATATAGAACCCCAACTAGCCACGATCAAAAAAAATCTACACCTAGACATATAATAATCAAGATTCCAGAAATCCAACAGAAAAACAAAATACTACAAGCAGTAAGAGAAAAGAAACAAATCACATGCAAAGGGAAGCCCATTAGAATCACAGCAGACTTTTCAACACAAACCCTTAGGTCAAGGAGAGCCTGGAGTGAGGTATTCCAAGTCCTAAAAGAAAAGAATCTCCAACCTAGACTTTTGTATCCTGCAAAACTCTCTTTCAAAATAGATGGGGAAATAAAATACTTCCACGACAAAGAGCACCTGAGAAATTTCATGAACACCAAACCAGCACTGCAAGGAATTCTAAACAATATCCTAGAAAAGGACAACGAAATTCACAATAACATGAGGCCCAACAGACCAAATCAAATAGGCAAGGCAAGAAACTAAAAGGAGATGGGAGAAAAAGTAAAAAGAGTCAACAAATGGACAAAAACATGACAAGAATAAGTCAAAATATATCAGTTGTAACCATCAATGTTAATGGCCTCAATTCACCAATCAAGAGAAACAGATTGGCAGAATGGATTAAGAAGCAAAATCCAACAATATGTTGTATACAAGAAACACACCTAGTGCAAAAGGAAGTCCATAGACTGAAAGTGAAAGGATGGAAAACAATTCTCCATGCGTCAGGAGTCCAGAAAAAAGCAGGGGTAGCAATCTTATTCTCAGATAAAGTAAATTTCAAACCAAAACTCATTAAGAGAGACAAAGAAGGACACTACATCCTTGTAAAGGGAACAATTCAAGAGGAAGAGCTGACAATCATAAACATATATGCACCAAATATAAATGCCCCCAACTATATAAAACAAATATTAAGTAACATGAAAAACCAAATAAGCACTAATACAATTGTAGTGGGGGATTTAAATACCCCACTATCACAAATTGACAGATCTACTAGGCAGAAAATCAACAATGAAATAATAGAACTGAACCAAGCTTTGGAACACATGGACTTAATAGATGTTTATAGAGTATTCCACCCCCAAAAACCAGAATATACATTCTTTTCGGCTGCACATGGATCATTCTCCAAAATAGACCACATACTGGCTCACAAAACAGGTCTAAATAAATGCAAAAAAATTGAAGTCATCCCCTGTTTATTATCAGATCATAGTGCAATCAAACTAGACATCAATAGCACAAGAAACTATAGAAACTTCACAAGCACATGGAAACTGAACAACACTCTCCTAAACAATCAATGGATTACAGAGGAAATTAAAGAAGAAATTAGACAGTTTTTACAAATAAATGAGAATGCCAATACAACATACAGGAATCTTTGGGACACAATGAAAGCAGTTCTACGTGGAAAATTCATAACATTGAATGCCCACACTAGGAAAACAGAGCGGGCTCAAATAAACAACTTAACGATGAAACTTAGACTCCTAGAAAAACAAGAGCAAGAAAAACCCAAAGCTCGAACAAGAGAGGAAATTATAAAGATCCGAGCAGAAATCAATGCAATTGAAATTAAGAAAACGATACAAAAAATAAATGAAACAAAGAGCTGGTTTTTTGAAAGAATAAATAAAATTGACAAACCCTTAGCTAATCTTATCAAAAAAAGGAAAGAAAAGGCTCAGATCCATGCAATTAGGAATGAAAAAGGCGAAGTCACAACAGATCCGAAAGAAATCCAGAGGATCATGAACACCTACTTTGAGAACCTGTACTCTAATAAAATGGAAAACACAGAAGAAATGGACAGATTTCTAGATACTTATGAATTACCAAAGTTGAACGAAGAAGATAAAAACATTTTAAACACCCCAATCACAATCAGTGAAATTGAAAATGTAATTAAAAACTTACCAACAAAGAAAAGCCCAGGCCCTGATGGATTCACTGCTGAATTTTACAAGACATTTAGAGAAGAACTACTACCATTACTCTTCAAACTTTTCAATGAAATTGAAAGAGAAGCTATACTTCCAAATTCATTCCTGGAAGCAAGTATCACTCTGATTCCCAAACCAGAGAAAGATACAACCAAAAAGGAGAACTACAGACCAATCTCCTTAATGAATATAGATGCAAAAATCCTTAATAAGATACTAGCAAACAGAATACAGAGGATTATTAAGAAGATCATCCATCATGACCAAGTCGGATTTATTCCAGAGATGCAAGGGTGGTTCAACATACGAAAGTCAGTGAATGTAATACATTATATTAACAAAGTCAAGGACAAAAACCATATGATCCTCTCAATAGATGCAGAAAAAGCATTTGATAAAATTCAACACCCATTCATGATAAAAACCCTGCAAAAAATTGGAATAGATGGTCTATACCTCAATTTAATAAAGGCTATTTATGAAAAACCATCAGCCAACATCATATTGAATGGCCAAAAACTGAAAACCTTCATGTTAAAATCAGGAACAAGACAAGGATGCCCACTATCGCCACTTCTCTTCAATATAGTTCTGGAAACATTAGCCACAGCAATTAGACAAGAGAAAGAAATTAAAGCAATAAAGATAGGAAAGGAAGAAGTTAAACTATCATTATTTGCTGATGATATGATACTCTACATTGAAGATCCAAAAAACTCCACCAAAAAACTTCTAGACTTAATTGACAGATTCAGTAAAGTATCTGGATACAAGGTGAATACCCAAAAATCAATAGCCTTTCTATACACAAATAACAGACAGACAGAAAGAGAAATAAGGGAAAAAATTCCTTTTACAATAGCATCCAAAAAAATGAAGTATCTAGGAATCAATCTAACAAAAGAAACAAAAGATCTCTACACTGAAAACTACAGCACTCTGAAAAAAGAAATCGAAGAGGATATAAAAAAATGGAAAGATATCCCCTGCTCCTGGGTAGGAAGAATCAACATAGTGAAAATGGCCATACTACCGAAACTGCTATATACATTCAATGCAATGCCAATTGAAATTCCAACACTATATTTCACAGAACTAGAAAAAAGAATCCAAAAATTCATTTGGAACCACAAGAGACCTAGAATAGCAAAAGCCATTATAGGCAACAGTCACATGGCACCAGGTGTAACAATTCCCAATTTGAAACTATACTACAAAGCCACTGTGATAAAATCAGCATGGTACTGGCAAAGAAATAGGCCTGAGGATCAATGGAACAGACTGGAAGACACAAAAACAAATGCAGATGTACTCAGCTACCTCATCTTCGACAAAGGAGCTCACCATCCTCAGTGGAGGAAAGATAGCCTCTTTAATAAATGGTGTTGGAAAAACTGGATATCAACCTGTCACAGATTAAAATTAGACCCTTATCTTTCGCCATGCACTAAATTAAAATCCAAATGGATTAAAGATCTAAATATTAAAACAGAAACATTAAACTTGCTGGAAAGTAAGTTAGGCAGAACTCTGGAAGACATTGGTATAGGAAAAGACTTTATGAACAAATCCTCAGTAGCACGGGAACTAGCAGAAAGAATCAACAACTGGGATCTCATCTTACTAAAAAGCTTCTGTACTTCAAAAGAAACCATTAGCAGAACTAAGAGACAATCTACAATGTGGGAAAAAATTTTTACCAGCTGTACCTCAGACAAAGGACTATTATCAAGGATATATAAAGAACTCAAAACAATCAGTCCCCCCAAATATAAAGACCCGATCCAAAAATGGGCATCCGAAATGAACAGACATTTCTCATACAAAGAAGTGAAAGCAGCAAGAAAATATATGAAAAAATGTTCCACATCACTGGTCATTCGAGAGATGCAGATGAAAACAACACTGAGATTCCACCTCACCCCACAAAGAATGGCTGCTATCAAGAAATCACACAATAACAAATGTTGGCGGGGTTGTGGGGAGAAAGGAACCCTCCTCCATTGTTGGTGGGAGTGCAGACTAGTGCAACCACTATGGAAATCAATATGGAGATACCTCAAAGAGCTTGGACTGGAGGTTCCATTTGACCCAGCCATCCCTCTGTTGGGTATCTTTCCAAGAGAACTAAAAGAATCATATCACAGAGAAGTATGTGCACCCATGTTTATAGCGGCACAGTTTGTAATAGCTAAATCTTGGAAACAACCTATTTGCCCATCCGTTGGAAACTGGATAAAGAAGTTGTGGTTTTTCTATAAAATGGAATATTACTCAGCCATAAAGAGCGAGAGAATAGATTCATTCATAGAAAAATGGATACATATTGAAGATATACTCCTAAGTGAAATAAATAAGTCCCACATGTGTAAATACCAAATAGTTTCCCTGGTGTGAATATTCTGCAACAATGCATAAGATTCTAATAAGATTACTGACATTTAAATGGGAGGATAAAAAATGAGAATCAAGACTTGTCATGTAAAGGTACATGATCCCAACAATGAATGTAACTGTACCCTATCCCTAAATGTACCAATAAACTCAATAAAAAAAAATAGCTAAAGTCTGTAGGAAGATTTTTGTAAGAAGAACAAAAACAATACTTGGTCTCTTGGAATGGGATTGATGACTATTCCTAAAAAAAGGGATGGGGTACAGCTTTGGACAAGTGATTCTTATTTTTAGACATTTTGACACATAAATAAAGATTTAATGACTGGCTTGGCAAAATGTACCTGGAGTAACTAAATTTCCTATTTAGGAACATATTTTTATTTATGATTATAAGAAAGTACAGTATGCACAATGTCAAAAAACTGTAAATAAGAACATAATAAACTTAAAAGAGGACAGTTTTATATCAGAAGCACTCAACAATGAGGGCACTATAAACAGAACTCGCAAATGAAACGCTACATTGCCCTGCACATTTTAGAACTGAATACTTCAATTATTTTATTATTTATTTATTTGTTTGGTACCGGATATCCCGAGATATTGAACTCGGGTCCTTGCGCTTGCAAGGCAGGCCACCAAACCACTGAGCTAAATCCCTGGCCCTCAATTATTTTAAATTAGCTGCTAAAACTTAAAAACTGGAAAACTGCAGTGATAGGTCAAGTTTCTGTCTTCTCTGGAAAATGAAAACAAGAAAGCAGGCTCCTCTGGGTAGTGACTGGTGAACTTGAGAGTTCCCTCAGAACTCGGGTCCTTGCGCTTGCAAGGCAGGCCACCAAACCACTGAGCTAAATCCCTGGCCCTCAATTATTTTAAATTAGCTGCTAAAACTTAAAAACTGGAAAACTGCAGTGATAGGTCAAGTTTCTGTCTTCTCTGGAAAATGAAAACAAGAAAGCAGGCTCCTCTGGGTAGTGACTGGTGAACTTGAGAGTTCCCTCACTCTCCTGGTCAGCAAGTGGCACTCATTCTGACTATTAAGTATTGGCCAGCAAAGCCTTTGATTAAAGTTACTCTGGGTAACACAGCTCAGACATTGTTTATTTCAGATTTATCTCTCTTTCATTTTTGCATTAGATTTTTTAAAGATTTTTTAAAAATACTATATTTGTTAAGAGCAGTTTCAGGTTCACAGTAAAAAAAAAAAATTTTTTTTTCCTTTGGTCCTGGGGATCAAACCAGGACCTTTTGCTTGCAAGGCAGGCATAGCACTGCTGAGCTAAATCCCCAGCCCAGGTCTGCAGGACCTTTAAGAGGAAGGTATAGAAAGTTTCCTTGCTACGTGCCCACTCCTGATAACCTTCCTCATCATCAGCATCCCGCACCACGGTGGTCCATTTGTCACAACTGGTGAATCTACACCGACACATCACACACATCAACATCACCTAAGAGCTGTATGCACACAAGGGTTCACTCTGCGTTGCACTTTGTATGGCTGTGGGAAAATGTGTACTGACTTGTATCCATCACTGTAGAAAGGTGGGTATCCTCCCTGCCCATAAAATACCACTTGGGCTGTCATTCAGCCCTCTCCCCACACCCTCAGATTTTGAGAATTGTGCAAATGTGATGTCATGTATACCATGATTTTGCATTGTACTCAATGTTTTTAAATTGACCTTGCATTTCAAAACAAAGCATTTTTGGAACCCAATTTTATTGGGACTTTACAAGGTTTTTGTTCTGCTTATTAGCACGGCACAGTTTTGTAAACTGACCAGAAAGCTGGCCAGTATATAGCTAACAAACAATTGGATTTTCTCTTTTTCATAAGGATAATATCTACAAAATTCATAATTCAGTAAATATATCTTTACCTATCAATGCCAATATGCAACAATCCCCATTTTGCACTTTGTTTTGGAAGAAGCGTTCTACAATTTAAATACGGTTAAATTAGAATTACCATATTTTGTTTTAAAACTTATTATCCAGTTCTTTAGATTAAAAATAATACCTGGCAGACTGTTCATCCAATGTGTTTGGCACAGTGTCTGCCAGTTAGGGCCCCCGTAAGCGTGGCAGGGTCACTAATGGTGTCACCCGAAGATTCCTGAGACTTATCATTGAGCCACTCAGACATTAATAAAGATTGCCTTTGAAGTTTAATTTCACATTTTTGCCTGTGAGAATCTTTAGTCCTGAATAGCAAGTGTTAATGAACTTAGAAGATAAATAGAAGCAATCCGTACATTTTATGTGTGTAACCTCTACTTTTACCCTTTTAAAAAACCTCAATACAAAATGCATGTAAATTATAACTGCAATATTTGAAACCAGTAGGACGAATGGAATGAATGCACATAGCAACATTCACATATTAATCTAATACGCCACATGGGAGCAGTGGGCAATACAGTACGGCAAAACTTACACATTTCTTATGTTACGTGGTGTGATGAAAACATCACCGGGCTAGAAGTTGGGGTCCTAATTCTATGATTTTCCTTATTTTGACCTTGGGGAAATTTACTTGATCTCTTTGAGCCTCGGGTTCCGCATCTGCTAAGTGGGACGAGTGTAATTCGTTTTAAAAACGTTGTTGTTATCGAGGAGTTATTCTCCATGAGTAGTAGCAAGCACTCTGCGTTTAACACCTGCTTCGTCGTGGTCATTGTGACAAGACCTTTAATTTGTCACTTCAAATCCTCATAGCCTCACAGCGCGGCAAGTACTCTTAGCTGCCTAGCGTCCCAAGGGGACTGAGATTCGGATGCTCCCCCTTCGTCCAGTTAAAGGCAACCTATAGGATTCGCCAAATGAGATGACTCTGCCCCAATCAGCTCTTCTCTGGTTGCCCTGCTTTCTTCAATTCCTAAATCTGCTTTTGTCATGCAGAATCTGTCTATGAGTTGCTTTTCTTTAGCAATCTCCTATCTCACGTGGACACGGGAACTAGACAAAAGCAAAGCAGATGAGGGGTGAGGGCCTGCCAGAGGGTGTCTATTGGAGCTGCACCAGGTAGCCTGGGGGCTCACGTTGAGAGAAGAGGGCTGCTGAGGTCATTGACAGGCATCACCAAACACTGCCAGGCCTGGGCTTCCACGAAGATGGAATAGAAAACGATCCTCCTGTGTAATTTGAGGGATGAAGGATGGTGAAACCTCCGATTAAGTGAAAATTCCTGTCATCTGTCCAATCCCATGCGAAAAAGAGTCCCTGATTATACTTGGCTATGTGATTCCCCTAGACCCAGGGTCCACAACCAACCGGGATTGCTGGGAGCATCTCCTGGAGGGCGTGAGAGAGTCTGGTAGGTGAGTTTGGTTCAACTACCACACAGGGCTGAAGGAGAGGGCCACGTCCGCAACAAAGGAGTTAGGAGCATAGGCAGAACTGGAGGGGAAGCCAGAGCCAAAAGGACGGGGGAGCAAGGAATAGAAGTTCTAGTATCCTGTAAGAAGAAAGACACAGATTCACAGCAGGTTGTCCTTTTAAAAAGAATAAAAGTAGCTAAAAGTTGAGGTTGTGCCTTTTTTTTTTTTAAAACTCATAAAGGAGTTCAAGGTGTGGTGTGGGTTTCTGTTTGTGATTGAGATTCACACTTTTCATGCATCAAAAGGTAATTTATATTTTGTAGGTAAGAATCTCAGGGCCTTGCAATCTATTTTATGCATATCTACAGATAAAAAACCCCCTTTGTGTTTATCAAGCAGAGTCCCCTTAAGCTTAATATTTTAAAAGAATATTGAGGCAACAGATTTCAGCAGACATCACTTCCTGCTTCTTTGAATGCTCTGGAATTGAGGTTTTTATACAGTGTACACACACACACACACACACACACACACACACACACACACACACATATATATAAAAGACACACTGCCATCTCTTTTTCAGTGCAAAACAATACTTCATTATTTCCAATCTCAAATGTTGCAAAGTTACTATAACTATAAAACAACCAGAGTGTCTATGTCTCTCTATCTAGGAATGAAAAAGGGGGAAAGGAAGTAATCCAGGGAGACATCTTTTTATCCCATTGCCCATTGGTAAATCATCAGAACACAAGAAAATTAAACTGTGTAAATGAAGATATCAGAGTAGGACCAGGGTAGTAAAATCTTAGAGATATCTAAGCAGGAAATACTGTATTAGGGATCGTGGAGGGAGTGTAGGTAGCACCAGATATGAATGAGCAACCATCCCTGGTCACATAAGACCTCCAGTCTAAGCCATTCACTAAGTTTCCAATTCTTTGCACAGATTTTGTACAGTTTTCTGTAGATCTACTCCTAGAAAATCATCCTTATAGATAGCTTATGTCATTTTATCTTTTATTCATTTTTTGCTAACAACTCTTAAAAAAAGAAGTTTATGAAATTGTTTTGATTTTATTCAGCAAACATACTAAATTCATTTACCAGGTCTGATAATAAATTTATCTGCAGATTATTTTGGATTTTGTTTTTATTTCTTTTTGATACTGGGGATCCAACTCAGGTTCTTGTACTTGAGAGGCAGGCTCCAGAACTACTTTGGATTTTCTATGTATATAATTATATAAATTGCAAACACTGAGTGCCTTAGTTTCTTCTTTTTCAAATATTTTGGTTTTTGATTCTTATTATTGTTTTCTTGTTTTGCCTGGGATCTTAGAAGATCTTAGAAGAGTCATGAAAAAAATCCTTCAGGTTTTAACTACTTTATTTTATATTTACTATAGATTTCTCAGAGATGCTGTTGCTTACATTAAGGAACTTTTTATATATTTTAATCTTTTTAGTGCTTCTATTAATCATGATTTTGGGATTTATTGAAATAACCATAAATGTTTTATCTTTTAGATTAAATTATTTTGTTAAATTAATCTTGGGAGTATTTATCTTTTTATTTTCTTGCAGAAAAAATAATCTTTAATTTGTGTTCTCTTGGGATTATTCTCAAATTTTTGTCAGAACATTTAAATGAGCCTATCTGGAAATCTGAGCTTTTCTGCTGGAAGTTTTTATTATAAATCTTTAACTCTGTAAGCTATTCATGGCTTCTGTTTCTCCTAGAGTAACTGATGTTTTTATGCAAACTTTTACATTTTATGAAAGTCTTATCTTTACATATTGATATATTATTGAACTTTATTATAATTTTGTCCATACTATTTTCACTCCTGTAACTGTTTACTGTACTTGTACCAAACTAAGTATGTCAAGAATTTGCTATATTGATTTACCTTTCTAAGAACAAATATTTGTTTAGTTTCTCATCTGCAATTTATGTTTGTTTTTATTGTATTAATTTCTGATCTTATTGTGTTTTCTTTCAATTTCTCTGGAGCTATTATGTTGTTCTTTCAAATGTTTCCTATGCTTACTATATCATATTTAGCCTATTTTAAAACTCCACTAGTATATACTTTTTTCTTAAAGTTGTTTTCTAGCTTTTTATGTATTTATTTTGTATCAGGGATGGAACTCAGGATGCTGCACTTGCAAGGCAGGTGTTGTGCCACTGAGCTAAATCTCTGGTCTTTCCTAGGTTTTATAAGTTTTGAAATGTGATATTTTATTACCCTCCAAGTCTAACTACTTTCCAATTTTTATTGCATTTTGGTCAGTACATAGGCATTTCAACATTTTTTAATTTTTAATTTAATTTAATTTTATTATTGAGTTATTGGTACATTTTAGGTATACAGTAGTTACATTCATCATTGGGATCTTTTCATTTTAACATTTTTATTTATTGAATTTTAATTCATCTCTAATTGCTGCCTTCTAGTTCGATTGCATTATCATATACTATGTTAATCTTTAGTCTTTGTGTAAAATTATTTAATAATCTAGTATGCAAAACCAATGTCTGTAAATGTTATATGCATCCTGTAGTTTGGGGATGAAATAATCCATACATGAGCTGTAAGTTTGTTGTGATGTTCAGACTCCTTAGTTAATATCAACATTATTTTGATAATTTCCTTACGTAGTTCTGTCCATTTTTGCTGTTTTAATTTTGAGGCAATTTTATTGTGTGAATATAAATTTTATTACTATATTACATTTAATTGCTTTTACAATAGAGGTCATTATTAATATTGTATAGCATTTGCCTAGATTAAGTAAACATGTAAAACATTTTTCATCCTAATTTCTTTTTGTATTTCAGACTTTACATGTAAGATTGTTTTCCTTCTGCCTGAGGTCAACCCTTTATAATTTTACTTAGTGTGAAATAATGCTCTCACTTTTTGCTTATATGAAAATCTTTTTATTTATTCTTGCAGGATAGTTTGCTGACCATAGAATTCTCACCTGGCAAGTGTTTTTTTCTTTCACACATTATAAATATCACTTTCTTGTCCCTGGAATCTCATAATTGTTTCTGTGAAGTTAGCTATCATTCATTTGAACTGTTAATTTTGAAAGTGTTATTTTTCTTCCTTTTTTGGGGGGGGGCTTCTTTACAAAAATTTTCAATGATGATGATCATGACCATTTTTTGTACTGGGGATTGAATCCAGGGCCTTCAAACTGAGATACATCTTCAGTTTTATTTATTTATTTAATTATTATTTATTTACATTTTGAGGTGGGATCTCACTCAACCACGAAGTTGCTCAGACTGGGCTACACCTCAGACTGGGCTACAATTTGTGGTCCTCTTGCCTCAGCTTATCAGAGTGCTGGAATTACAGGTATGTGTCATTATAAGAGTTTATGCCTGGAGAAGAAGGTCTATTTTTTTTTGTGGTCAGGTAATATTTAGCTGGTAATCCCTTTTTAGCTTAACAACTCTTCAATCCTTGTAGTAATCCTTACTATATCCTATTTTTGCATTAAAAATTCAATATAACAGTCTGTCATTATGTCTGTAGATTTAATTTTGTAGAAATAGCTCAATTAAGTGGCTTGTGAGCAGAATACAGATAAGATGCATGCTAACACTCTATTCCAGGCCTAAACTGCTTTCACCATGAAGCATTTTTATCCTGGTGGAGTTGAGAAGGAAACTCTAACATGTTTTAACATACAGAATAGAATAATCAAATTTTTTCATCAGCTTACCCTTAAATTCAGCTACGCAAAGCAACTTAAAAATGACCAGGTTTTTAAATGAAGTGGAAAATGAAAAACATGAATGCCTTTCTCTTCTCCCACATCAATACTCAAGTAAAAACAAATGAATAAATAAAATTATCATATAAAACAGGGAAAATGTATATCATCCTTTAAGTCATATGCTCAAATGCTTAAATGCATGGAGGTTGGAAAAAAGTAGGTGACTCAAATAAACATTTAAAACACTTTGGACTTGTAAGGAAAAGTAGGCAGGTAATGCAGTATCCTTCTAAATTTTATATTTGAGGAAAGAAATAGTTAAAATAATAATGAAGTTTTTATTTGGGAAGCACTTCATGAATAGAAATAATATTACTTCACAAATGATAACTTTGCAAAATGTATAAATAAACCATTTAAAATCCAAACACCTATTTACAAGGGTTGTTACTTAACCACCTAAGAAAATCATTTTTAAGACACTGTAGCACCATTCTTCCTCTTTTGGGTAAGTTGATTCTTAATTACAAGTGCATTCCAAGGCAGCATTAGGCATTATCAAGTTGTTCAATTGTATCTTTTTAATGAAAATTAATAACACTTATAAGGACTTCACTTTCAGAGTTTTCTTATTTTGTTCATAACCTAATTCATTTGCTTTCAGAAGGAAAGCCCAGAGATGGGAAAAACACTTCTTTCTGAAGGTTAGCAATGAACACCCTTCCCATTCCCTCAGCAGTTGCTAATTCTAAGATAAAAATTGGTGGAGTTGGGATCTTTTGCTTTATAAAGTTAGATAATGAAAGAAAAGTAGTGAGAAGGCAGAGTCTCACACAGCCTTAGCTTTTATGCCACTGCTATTAATGGGAACTTCAAATATTAAGCTCTGTGTGAATCATAATCAACAGAATTTGCTCACTAAAAGACCCTAAATATGGGATCCTAGATCCTAAAATGATCAAAGTATGGCTTTCCATCTCATCACTCAATATCCCAAATAGCCAACGTTCAAGAAACTTGTTTTTAGAGATTGCATTTCGTCCCTTCTGGGGAAGTAGAGCATGGGATTTTACTGGGGCAGAGCAGATGAATGTGCTCCTTCATTATTAGGACGATCCAGGCATTGGCAGAGCAGGTTTATGCTGTTGCCTCATTTGCTGCCATTGGAAAAAGTGAACCAAGAGTGAAAAGGGAGCAAATCCAACTACAGGGATTATATAAAGAGACTTCCGCAGCCCCTTAAAACAGTTGTTTTCTTATTTGTAAAATCTTTGAGAGTTCTATAAACCTATTTCTGAGATAAATCATGTAAGTTTGATATTTATTGCAATTGTACTTGCACACAGGCAATAGAACTTCTGTGCGGCACAGAGGGCACAAAGCAGAGGCTTGGAATCTAGGAGCCATTGTTAAATGAAGCTCATGGAGAAGTCTCAATGGGTCATCAGTTTATTAGCCAGTTTTTAGATAGAGTGGAACTGAATGTGTCCTATATAGAAGGCATTAGCGTTAGAAATGTCTTTCCTTCTGAAGGGTTATTTAACATGTACCAATTAAGAGAACAAGACTATTTTTCTTTTCCTCAAGACCTACATTGAGATAAGATTATTAACTTACAGGGCTGGGGATTTAGCTCAGTGGTTCCACCACCTGCCTTGCAAGGGCAAGGACCTGAGTCCAATACCCAGTACCAAAAAAAAAAAAAAATTTATTAACTTACTTATTCACTTTCACAGTGTCTACCCTATGATTTACCAAGTATCTGACATACACTGTCTCAAAGGTAACTACATCTCTCAAATGGGAGAGAACAAGAAACAGGAGACTGATACAGTTTGGGTCATGACTGTCCTCTCCAGGTCCATGTGCTTAAAGGCTTGGTCCCCAAAGTGATACTACTGAGAGGTGGTGGAGCCTTTAAAAGGTGGAGTCTCCTGAGAGGTCTTTAGGTTATTGGGGTCAGACCCTTAAAGTGGATTGTGGGAACATCCCTCCGTGTTTTCCTAGCCTTGAGGTGAGCAGTTTTGCTCTGCCATAATGTGGTGCCACAGGTTCAGAGGAACAGGGATAACAGCTCATTTAACGAACTTGTAAAACTGTGAGCCAAATAAATCTTTTCTCTTTATAAATTGATTATCTCAGGTATTTGTTATTGGAATGGAAAGTTGACCAAGGAAGAAGCTTTATTTAAGCCATGTGTGACTGCTTGAATGGCTCATTTTTTCTCTATTGTAGATGAAATAAAGTTCAATGCTTCAACCACCATTATTTATATGTTTAAGAGATGGGAGCAATAGTCATGGTAATATGTCCCCGTCCTTTTGTCACTGGTTCAGATTTACTTGTGAGCTTCTCATTTTCTAAGGTATGTACCTTCTAAAACATTAAATCAAAATGAGACTGTTGTTTACAGTTCCATGAACCACCTTGTGACAATAATAATGAGAAAAGCTGTAATCCTTCTCAGCACTCATAAAACTACTTAGAAATATGTGTGCACATTCATTCTTCTCTTCTTTCAACAGATGGGTACTGATAACCAAGCATTATGCCAGGTGATCAAGGAACTGTATTCAATTAAGCAGACAAAATCCCAGCCTTTCTGAGTTTGTATTGTATTAGATAAAACAAATCAAAAGCAACATATAAAAGTAAAATATGCAAGAGATAAGGGAAATATATATTACTCTTCCATAGTAATTATATAAACATACATTGTTAATTTTCTCTGCACATAAATAATGAAAGCCACTTCAGGAAATACTCAGATACATATTCAAGGTTGCCAAATAATTTTTATAAAGTTATAGAATGCATGATAGGATACAATCTTCCATTCAGTCTATCCAATCCCATGCCTTGGGATTTCTCCATTACAAAACACTGTCCATACCGTTTAAAAGTACAAGTGGGCTGGGGATTTAGCTCAGCAGTTTGGTGGCCTGCCTCGCAAGTGCAAGGACCTGAGTTCGATCCCTGGTACCACAAAAAAAAAAAAAAAAAGTACAAGTGAATGGTCTCAGCAAGCTGTGTGCTAATTATGGTAGAACACTTGCAAACAATCTGAATATACATCTGAAGATGTCAGGTTTCACCACGGTTGGTGAGGGTAGAATGAAGCAGCTGGGTAACTAGCAACAGAACACTGCTGTTCTACTTTTCAAGATATTCTTTATAGAAATCACTTTCCGAGGAAACCCGAGACCATTTTCTCCATCACAAGTGTTTTTGTTGCTTTGGCCTATTAGTACGGGGGTAAACAAAGCATCGCTTCAGGGGGAGAGAAGTGAAAGGAATCTATGGGCCAAGATACGAGTCACACTGCTTTATAGTTGCTAGAAGAACTACAGTAGGAGGGTTTGGAAATAAACACTGAGGGAACAAATCCTGAATTATTTTCACAGACTATTTAGGTGGCCATAGAAAGGCAGTGGTTGTTTTGTCTAGGTTGAATCATTATTATATTTACAAAAAAAGAAATAAAGGTCCAAGAAAACAAGGCATCAAATTTTAAATGGCATGCTTCAATTTATTTTAATTAAACCATATCTGTGTAGCCAGCTGCAGCATGCACAAGACCAGTGTGGAAACACCAAAGACACAACAGAACCAAGCTGAGAAACAGGGGAGAACTGAGCAGTTACCTAGTAATTTAATCAGGCTGCTGTTCAGAGTTGGCCATTCATTGAAACAACTATTTACCACCCAATCTGTCCAGTAACTATGACCTTCATGTACTACCCCCTTTTCAGCCCTCAGAGGAAGAAAAGAACACATACATATGTAAGATAATTGTGACCAGAATTCACTTCTTTTTATATTCGGCATTATCTATGCAATGCTATATCCCTTGTCATGGGGCCAAGAGATCGATTATAGCCAAGTCCAGAGTGGAGGTGGCTAATATGGTCAGTAGTGGGCACCAGAGATAAGTTTTAAGATACAGCTGAGGGAGTATGAAAGGACAAAGTCTGAGAGCCTGAATTCTATTGCAGACAGAGTGAACATGAGGCCCGCCATGAAAACAAAAATATCAAAGGATTCAAAAGTAGTAATAGAATTGGGAGTGAGAAAAGGAGAGCTGAAAGCCATTTTTGCTTGACCATTTTTTCCTGTGAGATTGTATCTCTGATCCTTTCCATCTGGATTCACATTTTCATTGCAGCCTCTCCTCTGTGCTTTGAAATGGAATATCCAGCAGCCCACTGGATGTCTACATGTCTGTGCTCAGTGTCTATCTTAAATTCAACTTATTTACACTTGACTTGCTTCTCCCTAAGAGTAGAGTTTTCAGCTCTTTTTTTTTAGCATTGAAGTAAATTCAAATTTCATGAACTAAAGAAAACTTCAACTCATCCTTGAATACTTCCCTAAATAATTAATCGTTCTAGATTTCAGTCTCTGAATATGTCTGGAGTTCTATCTCCTTCTTCGCATTCTTATTATCACTAAAGAATCCAGGCCCTCTTCCTGTGACATAGACAAAGAAACCAAGACTGAGGCATGAACTAAAGGCCGAGGGTTGAATGCAAAAGTGTGCCACCGTTAGTTAAACAGGGAGGAGGAAGAGTGTAGTCAAGGCTACTGCAGTAGGGTGGAGAGATAAGAATGAAGGCTGACCTCAGCTCTGCTTAAAGATCAGAGGAGAATTTTAAGAGCAGAAGTGGAGTTGTTTGTGTTTGTTAACTGACCTCATCTAAAGGAAAAGACAACTCTCTCATGTCGTCACCACAAGAGGTAGTTTTTATAACTCGGAGCAAGGCACCCACAGAAGTTATGACCCTACTCTTTAGGTGAGAGGCTGACTGTCTCCTTAGGGTCTACATTTCAAAGATATGTCTTCCCTGGTCCTTAAAAATGGCATTCTTGGTTTATAAAACTGGAAAGGGGCTTTCAAAATGATTTATATCTTAAAAGGTCAGAGAAATTAACTATATATACAAGGTTTCTAAAGAAAATTTTCTAAGAAAACAGAGGTCTGGACTTGGAGTCAGAAACAACCATAACTAAAGGTCTCTTGAGCTGAGGGACACAGTAAGGCTACTCTGTGAATGGAACCCAGGGCTCTCTTCCTTCCACCCCTCCCTTCCCCATTCTCCCCTCTCACCAAAGAGACTGCAGACTTTTCTTCTGTGCCATCATCACAAGATCCATGCAAATAGTTTCTCTATAAGAGAGTCTTTAAAATTTCCCTCCAGATCACTCCATTGTTTATTGATAGGCACTGGGTCAGGTATTAGGAGGCTCTGGAAAGGAAGTAGAGGCACCCTAACACTTCTCACCCTTAGCTTTCAGGCAAGACCTTTAACATCTGAGTCATTATCACACCGAAGTCAGAGACAACCAAAAGTTGAGACTAAAAGGGGAGGAATTCAGGCTAGCTCGCTTTGAATGAATCCGAGAGCTGGTGCTCTCAATGGAATTGATGGACTTGGAAGCCAGGGAGGGCTGGGAAGGTGTTACACTGTACTAACCATGACTGTTTCCCCCATGATAACTCAGCTAAAATGTCTTTTAGCTGGATTTATGCAAACCTTTTGATATATTTATTTGGTTAGGATCAAACATGTATGTTCTAATTAAATGAATTTTGGTGAGACAATGGATGTTTTAAAAGTGTTTGCGCCAGGGATTTGGCTCAGTGGTTCCGCTTCCTGCCTTGCAAGCACAAGGTCCCGAGTTTGATCCCTGGTACCACACACACACACACACACAAAAGTGTAACCTTCAACATACTATAAACTTTGGAATGTTTGTGAGGTAATATAAATTTACCTTCTGTGTTCTACCTGCCCCTTTCTTTATCCTGGCTTTCTTAGTCTTCCAAATAACAAAAGTAGCATTTCTGTTCTTCTCTGCATTCACAGGTAAAACATGGCCTAAGGATTCTTAGGTAAAATTTATGTTGCATCTGTTCATCTAACAATAATTTGCTTGAGCTGATATTTGGTCAAATATTATAGTAGGTGCTGAAGATGCACTAGTGACCAGACAGATAAGAAGTGTGTTTTCAACAAACTCAAAGTGGGTGGGGCAGTCAGGAATGAAACACACAGACATAGAAACAAGTCTAAATGTGAAACTGTCACAGACTGCAACGCAATGATACTTAGGGCGATTTTTCTCATACAAGGGGTAGCGGGAGCACTGCCCTGAGAATCTGGCTTCTAAAGGGTGGACAGGAAGTAAGCAAGTGCGGAAGAGAAGAAGGTGTTCCAGGCAATGGGGCCCAGTATACAGAAATAGCTCAAAGTAGGTCAATCTATACAATAATAGAAAAGGTAAGTCAAGAGAAGGGCAGATAGAAAGACAGGTGAGCCCAGAGAAGACCTTCGAAGCATTCTGAGTAGGTGTAATTGCCAGGATATTGAGTCTGTTAAATCTAGAAACAATGGTATTTTGCTTTAGAATGTTAGCTGTTGAACTTTTGGCTGCTATATGAATTTCAGTCACTAATGAGCAAAAAGTTTCATATTTTCTCAGATGCACAGGCCCATAGGACATGGAGTCTATTTTTACACATGCCCTTGATTCAATAGTTTGATTGTGTATTCCAAGCTTCTGTGTCCTTCCTTGTATCAGCTATGTGGTAATCAGTCAAAATACCTTGCTTCTGCAGTTTCCAGTACCAGATCCAAAGCCAGAGTATTGATAGATAGACAACTAAGTAATGTAAAACTTTGTATTTTTTCAGAAGTACCATTTGTTAGCATGAATAGTGGCCCAGAGGAAGGTGTTCACAAAAGGGGGAAATGGGGTGCAGACTGGTACAACCACTATAAATCAATATGGAGATTCCTCAAAGAGCTGGGACTAGAGGTCCCATTTGACCGAGCCATCCCTCTGCTGGGTATCTTTCCAAAAGAATTAAAGGAATCATACCACAGTGATATATGCACACCCATGTTTATAGCAGCACAGTTTGAAACAGCTGAATCTTGGAAACAGCCCATTTGCCCATCAGTTGGAAATTGGATAAAGAAGATGTGGTTTTTCTATAAAATGGAATACTACTCAGCCATAAAGAATGAGAAATTAGAGTCATTCATAGGAAAATGGATACATATTGAGGATATAATCCTAAGAGAAATAAATAAGTCACATGTGTGTAAATCCCGAATAGTTTCTCTGATGTGAAGAGCTGTAATGGTACATAAGATCCTAGTGAGATAACTGACCATGTGAAATAGGGAGAAAAGGGCTAAAGGTGTAGGGAAAATGGGAAGGGCAGGGGAAAGGTAATAAGGGAAAATAAAAAATATGACAAAATGAAAAAATGGAAATAAAGCATTTGTAAATGGGGAGGGGAGGAAAGGGTGAAGGGAGGGCAGGGACAAGGGGAAAAAATGAGAACCAAGACCTGTCATGTAAAGGTACAAGATCCCTATAATGAATGTAATTGTACTGTATATCTAAAATGTACCAATAATCTCAATAAAAGAAAAAAAAAGAATTTTCTTTGATTTTAATTTTAGTTGGTGCTGGTTTTAAGCTATCCACATTCTTTCTCTAAAAAATAATCTCCACTGCCCATAGATTCTGAACTCAGTCTTTTCCTGAGGCTGACATTTGCTGTCTTAGAACACTCTCCCTTCAAACTAATGAGGTAAAAAAAAAAAGCAGATTCCCAGAACAACAAACTCCTTATATGTTTGCTGATATTTTTTAACTTCACTTAAAAATCAAAAGAGTTAAATTCAAGAATACAGGTGAATTTCAGGTATTACGCCATAGGCAATATTTTATATGAAGATCTCTTTTGCATTTGAATTATACTCACTGACCAAATCAATGAAATCCATTTCCTGATTATTTATTAATAAGTTTATCTTGGTTTGAGCTTCAACAAGGCCACTGGTTTGACTACTTTTACTAAATCATATTTGTACACCCATTAGAAGTTGTCAGTATCTGTAAGAAGAATTTGGTAAAGTTGGTTATTTACTGTTAATACCAATAAGAAGCTTGTGTGGCACACATATGTTCTGCATCACTGTATTAACTTGATTTTTGAAAGGCAAGACAGGAAGGACATAGAGGTCAGAAGGAATCCAGCCCTCTGAAAACCAGTGCCAAGAGGAGGTGGCAAAACTCTGGAAGCAATGGCTTTTCTGTACCCACAGAAGCTGAATCATTAAGCCCTGGGGCTCCCTGACGCAAGATCTCACTGTCCCACTTTTAAAGTGAGGAGGGAGCAGTTACATGTCAGTGAACAACTGGGTATCAGCAGCAACCATGATGAACTGGGGCTTACAGACTCTAACCCATATTGGATACCAAGTTCTGGACTCATGCATGACCCTGGAGATGGAAACAGTGTCCTTTTCCTGACTGAGGCTACTAAGCCAATTAAATAGCAGACTTAAAGACCCAAAGAGATAGAGAAAGGATAACAGAGGTAGAGATACAGATCTGAAGAACTCAAGGGAAACAGGATCTACTGAACACAACACATGTTAAGAACAAATTGTATCGAATTCCATCAGCTTTAGTCTCTTCCATGTATGGTGCAGCCTGAGACAGCTAAGTGAGTCACCTCTTCACATTTTTGTATTCTCAATATTTCCTTGTTTCTCTCTCTCTTCCCACCTTGATACTGCAGAGATGATTTTATCTATCTATAAAGTGCACAGGTCACTATGGGTGTTTGCACTTGTAGCAGCATTACTGCCTACGGTAGTACATTAACAAATATTATGAGACAAAAAAACTACCCAAGTTGCCTTCCCCAACTAAATGATATATGGCCAAACTGCTTGATGTGGGTTTCTGTATGTTCTTGTGCATCTTGAAACTCAGGAGTACTTTTAGAGTGTCCAATTGCCACTCTTGATTCAATCTTTTCTGGCTTTCCTCCTGCAAGCTAAGATCAACTGGGTATCAGCAAGTTTTAGTAAATAGGCAATCATCACAGCTCCCGCTTCTGGAGTATCTACAATGACAAGTACTGCCTTAGGTCCTTTATATGTGTTATCTCAACCAGGGTTTCCATGCATCTCTAGCTTGAAAAATTTCAGTGATGTCACACATGTATCTTGAAGGACGAAGCCCTACTGGTTTCCAAGGCTTAACATGTTCTGGTTCCTGACATTCAGGTCTCATCTCTCACTCTGCTCCTCTTTAATTCTTGCATTCCTGGAACTGACCTGGAGATGAGTAAGCCCTTCATTGCCCAGGGAATTTCCAACTGATGTTCTGGCTGCAAGAGCATTCTTCCACAGAGGCCTTGTCTCTTTGGTTAACTTGTCCATTGTTATATGTTCTCAAAGGACATGTTCCCTTTTCTTTGGAGCATAGGTGCCCATTTACCATACACCATTGACTGACTGATATCTTTTATTGGTACCCAAGTTCCATGAAAATAGTCCAGACCCGTGTTTCTTCAGCTGAGATCACCCGGCATACACTAAAGGGTTAAGTACAGCAAAAGTGTATTGAATACAAGAAAGAATTCTTTTTTCTGTCATCTCTATCTTATGGTTGACTGCACATCTCTATAAAGAAGCTCATCTCTGTGTCAGGACTTTGTTTGCCTGCCTCAGAAGCATGTGGAATTCATTATCGGGTAGAGTTACTCCATAACTGTGGTGGAGTACACAGGCATCTATCTCACCAAGGAACTATCGGTGATCCATGATGCACATTTGACCTCATTGATCTACTTGTTATCTTTTAGACTTTGAACAGCTTCTCAGTCCTTTTGAAAGTGAAGAGAGAGGAGTTCATGTTTAAGAAGAGTCTGTTCTGTCTTCTTGGATCACTGTTTGGTGTTTTTCTATATTCAACTCAAACTACTACCCATGCGTTAAAAATAGAAAAGTAATTGTGAGGCATTTTCAAAACACAAACTCCTCTGTAATTTAACAATAGTGGAAAATTTCTCAGAGGATTGAAACATTCAACTTGAAATATTCATTGCACCTGCACTTCTCACTAGATAGTTCACTAATGTGCAGATAATGTTTGTAAAAATGGAAAAGGTTTTCAGTAGTGCTTGTCCCTGAAGAAATCTGACAATCTCCATTATTACAAATTGTCCCCCCAATAACCAAAAGTCCTTTGCATCTGTATCTGTAGTTGCAAGATTATTTAATAAAATCTTCACTAATGGACTTAACAATTAGTGTTCAGCACAGAGCCCTCTCACTGCCTCCCGCTCTGTCTCTATCCATTCAATCAATTCCCTTGGCAGTTGCTGCCTGTTGATGATTTAAGAGGTTATGACTTATGTTTATATAAAATGCTAATTGTTTGCAATGACAAATCTGGCAGAAAATAAAGGATTTTAGAGAGGAGGAGAATATGGTTTCAGAAAACTCAAGCTATCATCAAATGGGAACCTGGAAGAGGGAGGCTGGATAATAGTGAAAAAAGAGAAAAATCGATGAAGACTGACATGATAAGCTTCACACGGGTAGATTTGAGAGTCAGGAATTAGATGGTGATTTGGCCAGAGGAGACTGTAACATACACTTAAGGGAACAGACACTGTTTCTGATCTCGGAGCACAAAATGTCATATTAATATCCAGTTTTGAAGGGAAAATTATGATCTTCCAATCCAATCTGATCTAATTTGTTATTTGTTCATTATGTAATTCATGTTTACTTTTAAGATATTGATAAAATCAGCCAATTTTCCTTTCAGTCTTTTGAAAGGTAAATGCCAAAATTTGACACAAAAAACTTCCTTGTGTTTAGAGTTACATCTTTGCGTTTGAATTTAGATGTCTTTTTCCAGGTGACATTTATCCTGAAGACCATATGCAAGTTGCTATGTTTCATTCTTTCAAGTAAGGAGTAAGCCTTCCCTCCTGTTTTTCTTCTTTTGCTTACTCCCAACATCCATACCAATCTTACATGATCTTCCAGAGGAAAACTTGGAGTAGATCTCCACCTCTTCTTATTAACCCTATAAAAAATGCCAAGGACCCAGGATAAGCACCGAGGGTGAGGGTATCTTTCACGCTGTGCACACATTCTTTCCTCTGCAGGAAGAGTTATTAGGACACCCAAGGGCAGGATGCTATTAAGGTTAAGAGCTGGGCTTCTCTGGATAAAATGTTCCATGGACACTGAGTTTTTTTCTTTGCACTCTTCTTTTACAGTGATTCATGCAATGAAGCTGCAGATCATTTTCTAAAGTACACGATTCCTATGAAGTGTCTACAGTTTTTCCACCTTCACAGAAGAAGGTTAATGTCAGCTTGACAGAATGCCAGGTCAGGTCACAGATAATTTGTTGATAATTACACAAGGGAAGTGAATGCACCTTTTAATTGCTATTTTGAAGCAATGTTGATTCATTGAGAAAAAAATTAAAGTGAAAATTAAAAAGTCTTCAGGCTATATTAAGTGCATGAGTCAGTGATGAATATAGGACCAAGGTTTCACTTAGAGAACAATGATTTTGATTAGCTCTTTCTTTATTTTTACCTATTTACTATTTTGGGGTTGAATTATCATGATAACTTATTTATTTTCCACACAAACTGAGTGGAAGAACTGAAAAGGAATGGATAAAACCATTCAGAGGTATTATAATCCATTAAAAATCACTTACTGCATTCTTTGCAGGAAAAAAGAAATTAAGACTGTTGTTTAACTTATGTTCAAACTGAAGTATAAAGAAAGAAAATGGTTAATCCTTGTAACTCTGGAAGCAACAGTAAATATTTTAAAGTTCATGTCATTTTAATACATTTTAATATATGATAAAAGTGTATTAAAATGCAAAGCTTAAAAAGATATTTTAATAGCCTTGCTGTAATTTGCAATCCTTGATATAAGTTGGTATCCACCATCTATTTGCAGATACTGTACTTAAAATACATACACTTCCTCATGTTTAATGAATAATTAAAATCTATCTCAGAAAAGTTCAACATTTTATTTTGTTATATTTTCATTCTAAAATGGTTGGTTTTACTTTAATGCAATGAACATTTTAAAGAAGTATTCATAATTTTTTCAGGTAGACTATCACTTATGAAAGTATAATTAAATACAGGCCACTATTTTATGAGTTCCAATTTACTACAACTCATTTCCATGACTCTAATACACAGGAAAATTATTCTTATCCATTGCTTATAAAGAAAACAATTGACTTATTAATGTTGGATATCTCATCTTGTTTCACTAAAAATTTGTTATAGCAAACAGAAAAGATATCTGCAATAAAATGATAAACTATACAACGAAACTCAGATCTATGGAAAATACAAATTACAACATGAGGTCAATAGCATGAATTTAAAACACAAGATATTTAAGTAATAAAATCCTACAGTGTTACATTAGAGGTTTGAATTTATTCCTGGCACTTATAGCAACATCAGGAAAATGGTGACACAGGCAGTTATATAGGTAATACTTTTCTTATAAAAAAGTAAAGAAGTTATTTAGATATTGGGAGATAGGTACGTCACATTGTAACAGACAACTCCAGGATTTGGAGCTACGTTTTGGAGATTATTGTTGTTGTTGTTATCATACATAATCTTAATAGAGTAGCAAGTATGCTCAGGAGCTCAGGGCTTTATTTCTGGCTCTAATTATTTGTGTGATTTGAGTAAGTCCTATAACTCCTCTTGACTTTGGCTTCTCCATCAGAGAATAAAGAAGGTTGGGCAAGATGACATTTACCAAAATTCTTTAAATTTCTAGCATCCCATATCTGATGAGCTCTCATTTCTCCACACAAAGAGAGAAAAAATAGCCTTTGCCATTTCAAAAGGTGAATTTCTCCTCAGGGATAAATTGTTTTAAATTAGAAGTCACCGGAAAATCATATCAAATACTGCTGTGAATCAAATAAACGGACTCACCAGTCTGATTAGTCTGAGAGAACACTCAGAAAATGGAAAAAAAAAAAAACTAGTCGAGTGGGCTGTGTCTTTTCTCTGGTGTTTTTCCCTCCATTCTATCCACAGCCTAGCCTTCCGCCGAACTGCACATGCGCTCATACGCTGGAGTGTAAGAAGGGCGGGGCCTCTGTCCACTCACTCTATCCAGAGTCTTGAAGATTTCAAGAAAGTGTAGCATCGCCTGATGATTGGCTCTTCAGTCTTCTTCACACCTGTACTACCAAAATCACTATTCTGTCTGCTATGTGCAGCAGAGATGCAGCTGATAAATCCAGAATCCAATGTCAGTGTTTGTCTTGAAAATTGTGTACTTTGCCTGTGTTGAGTCACACCAAATTGTTATATGTTGTATGAGGGAGAAAAGCAAGTGTAACCCTGTCCTATGCTTACCATCAGGTAGTGTAGGCACAAAGTACTTGCTGGACAGCCTCAGTGACCACAGCAATGAACATATGCCAAGGACTGAACTCCGTAGAGTTTCCAGATCCCTCTGATCTGGTTTTTGTGTTCTTGAATAATCATAGAGAACTGGGTAATTGCTTCATCTCAGCTACACTAAGGCCTTGAACTTCACATTAGCCACATTTTTGTTGCATAGTGGTTTTGACCGAATGCTGATTTTGGTAATATGTCAACATGAGCAATAAGAAGACAGAAGAGTCAACCATGAGGCAATCATAGACACTTGAAGTCTTCAAGGATCTGAGTGACTCATGTATGGAAGAAGAGGAACAAACATTCTTGTTCCCATTCCCTTTTTGTTAATAGAGAAAGAAAGAAGGAAGAAGGTGGGAGAAAGAGTAAGAAGCAATAAATAACTTCTGGTGGAATCACAAATGTCACTTAAAAGCCACATGTCATTATCAATTCAACTGTAGCAGATTAAACTAATGATTCCCCTAAAGACATCCACATCTTAATTCTGGAAAGCTTTAAGTGTGTTACAGTATGTAGCAAAGTAGGATCAAGTTTGAAGATGAAACTAAGGTTATTATCAGCTGACTTTAATATAGGAAGATTGTGCTGGATTATCTAGAGAACTGGAGTAATCATGAGGATTGAGAACAGAGGAGGGAGGAAGAAGATAAGGTCAGAGGATGTAGAGAGGGACAAACAAAATCATTCATTATGGGCTCTGAAGATAGGGAAATGTGGGGAAGAGGAAGGAATACAGCCATCTCTGGAAGCTGAAAAGGCAAGGAAACTTTTTCTCCAGAAAAAAAAAAATCTCCAGAAAGTAACACTGTCTTTCCAACACTTTGATTTTTTTCCCCCATTTAGAGCCTTATCAGAATTCTGACGTATAAAATTGCAAAGAAACAAACTTGTGTGCTTTTTATGTTTCACTAATAGAATCAATTCAAGAAAGTATTAATGGACTTGAATACAAGTTAATACAAATTTCCTACCTGAAACAAGAAGAAAACAAAAATAAAACCAGAAGAGTGCATCTATGAGCTAATTCTAATAAATATGAAATTGGTGTTCCAAAAGAAAAAGAAACAGAAAGGTTAGGAAACATATCTGAAGAAATAATTCCTGATTTTTTCAGAATTAATAATATACCACATCATAAATGCAAGTTTAGAGGACATGAAGAAGGATAAATGCAACGACAACAACAACAACTACAACAACAACAACAACACACACACACACACACACACACACACACCCCTCTCTTGGCACATACCATTGAAATTGCTCTATGCAAGACACAGATATTGAAGGCAAGAAGGGATGAAAGACCGGTGATTTCACTATAATTTCTTTCTTTTATTAAAAACTGGGAATCAAACTCACGACCTTGCATTTGCAAGGCACATGGCGGCACCACTGAGTGAAATCCCAGGTCCAAAAGACAGGTGATTTGGAAAGGAAGGAAAGAGAATAACAACAGCTGCCTGGCAGAGACCAAAAAATAAAGATGTAATCGCCTTAAAACAGTGGAAAGAAGGAGGGAAAGAAGGAAGAGTGGAAGGAAGAAAGGAAGGGTTCACTTAGAACTCCATCCTTATAAAATGTTTGTTTCAAAAAGTGAGGAAGAGTGTCTCCACCACCTGCCTCCTAAGCACAAGGTCCCGAGTTTGATCCCCAGAACAAAAAAAAAAAAAAAAAAAAA
>NW_022900928.1:126929122-126935110 GCF_012274545.1 Fukomys damarensis
CCCAAAAAAAAAAAAAAAAAAAAAAAAAAAATTCTCAGCAGATCTGCCCTGCAGAAAAAGCAAAAGAAGTTCTTTGCACAGAAGAAGCTTGGAACTCTACAAGTGAAGAGTAAGACATGAGATCAACAAAGGTAAAATAAGATTCACTTTTCCTTATTTCTAATTGTTCTAAAATATTTGTTTATCTAAAATAGACACAATAATATATACAATGTGTTTATAGCGTCTTAAAGATGTATAAAACAAAAATAGGACAAAGGATAAGAAGAGAGAATTTGGGGATGTGTACTCAGAAAAACCTTACACTGGATGCAACACGGTCTATTATAATTTGAAGGTAGATTCTGACTAATAAAAGATATACATTCGAAACACTAGGACAACCATAGATTTTTAAAGAAAGTATAAATAGTCGATCAGTAGAAGGGATAAAATGAAATGATGAACAGATTTTTAGTTACTCTAAAGCCGAAGAGAGAGAGGGAGGGAGGGAGGGAGGGAGAGAGAGAGGCAGAGAGAGAGAAAATAAGAACAAAGGCTAGATGGTACATACAGAAAATAGCCAGAAGGCTGACAGCATTTAAGCAAGCCCTATTTAGGATCATAATAATTGTGAATGGTCTCATTATATCAGTTAAAGAAAGATTATCAGAGGTGGTAAAAAGAGTAAGACATAATGCTCTTTACATAATAAATAACTTTAAATATGAAAACATAAGTAGATTAAAAACAAAAGGATGCAAAAAATAAACTAAAAGTCAGAGTATTACTAATATCAGATAAAGTAAACTTCAAATTTGAGTATTGATTTTTAAATTCTATTATGAAAGAACACAATTAAAACTCTATTATGTTTGTTCTGTAATAGATTGCTTCTGTAATAGAAGAATATATTAAGTATGAGAAGCAGCAATGGTTACTCTACTTAAATCTTCAAACATACAGACTGCCTTAAGTCATTGACAAAGATTCTTTCCAAGAGTATGAAGCACTGTTGTTGTTCACATTTCCTAGATAATCAAAATAAATCAGAATGGATAAGCATCTTGCTTCAGAGCAGATAACCAATAAGGACTACGCAGCAGGATCACCATCTGCAAACTTTTATTATACTTTCTGTGAGCATAATGCCACTCTCCACCTATGGGATGACATAAAAACCAGTCCTCTGTCCATGCCACACACTCTTTTTGTACAAGTGAATATTGCTTCAGTTCTTTTAAATGCTTTGATTTTGTCTGTCTTTTTCAAGATGGTGAGAATTTCATCCACATGGTGCCCAAGCAAGAGTCACTGTCCTAATAAGGTCAGGGCTCTGAAGAAGGTTAGAAGCCCTGAATATCCAGGGTGTTGGCCAGGTTGTGGAAGGGGAGGCAGAGGAGCAACCATCCAGCAACTTGCCTAGGAAGTCACAGCCTTTACTTTCAAAAAAGCACGAGACACCAGAGCTCCAAACATCAACTGTGTCACTTTTTCCTCTTTCTTGCCTTTAAGTTCTCAACTGACAGAACTCATACAAAAAGAAAACCTGCATCCCTATGAGGGGTAGCAGTCAAAGGAGACCCCTTAGAAAGGTGCATTCTAATAGTTCACTTACAAGTTGATTGTAGTAGATAATATACATATTTTGCTAAAGAAACCACATGGGTGTAGGTAAATGGCCCGTGGAAACTGCAATATCTAAAATGTAGTATTAATGATGAGCTCCATGACTTTGTAGAAAGGTGTTTCTATTAAAAGTTGCTTTCAGAGCTTCTGTGTTTTCACCAGGTGCCCATTGCCCAGAGCAACGTAGTCTCCCAGCATCTTGGACATATGACTTACTAATTCCCAGTGTCTCTTTCTACAGGATGGCCACAGCAGCACTGGCCTGGAGGAGAGAACACATTCCAGGATCAAGCATCATCCAAAGTTTAGCCTGCAGGGGCAGCATCTCATATTCATTTCTGCTTCTCATCTTCTGCATAGCAGATCATCTTTTCTCAGTTTTCCACATACAGGACACAGGTGTGTAGATGTGCACGTGCCTTCTCCTTCTGTATGAATTTGTAAACTTAAACCATTCAATAAATCTTGTTGATGGAAGGTTTTCCTATAGTACACAGTTTTGAGTTTGCTCCACGTAAAAGAAGAATATTTTCCCCCTGGTAATTAATATTTTGACAGCCAAAATCTCGAGATTCTGAAGGTTGTTAGTGACACATTGCTAGGTTAAACTCGAGATTGGGGAAAATAAAGTGGAAAGCTAAATCAATACATCTTACTTTTTCAAAAGTTCATCTGGGGTGAACATTTTTCATTCACAGTACATTATAGAACCTTTACAATTCAAACAGCAGCCAGGAAGCCAAGCAAAACAAAAAGTCAAAACTATACAGTATAAAAATGTAAATGTTTAGGAAGTAAAAAGCAATTTCATTTTAAGCTTAGGCATGGTCAAAAGGACGAATTATTTCTGTTTGCAAAGAGGATATTTCAGCATTTGTTACCTTCACAACATTTAGGCTGCCCCCAAGTGTTCCAAGAGTGGTATCAGTGGTTGTCTGAACTGTGTACCAGAATCTCTTTTCTATCTCTCCACTTGAAATAAAGTATGGGTTTTTCAATCGATATGAGAAAGCACACTGGACTTGTTGACAGAACTTCGGCGATCATTTAGCTCTGTACATATTTTTCTGTGGATTTTAAAATCTAATTATTTGCTTTATTTAATTTCCTTTTGCTCCTGAGTTTTTTTCATAGGAAGTGGAAATAATATCTGTCATAATTAGCTCACAGGCATGTGATGATTAAATTATTTCACATACAGGATAATACTTGATAAAATATAAAACGATATACACACACTAGTTATCCATGTAAGTGAAATCAACTTTCCTCCTGTAACAGCAAACTACTCTACTATGCTGGGACACATTGGAGCACAGAGCTATGATTATTCTTCTAATATTTAGCTGAATGATCTTAGCACATTATGCTTTTCTTAAAATAGATGCATCAAGAACCTCTACCAAACTTGTAGACCTTAAAAAAAGAACCCAAGCCCCCACAATTCCCCTTTATATTTCTTTTTCTTTGAACTAGACTTCTAGTGAAAAATACATGCACACCAAGTCTACCAAGACACTAACAAGCAAACATTCAATCTTTCCACAGACCTGTTTCCTTTTCCAAAGACCTCACCTAGCTTTTAACAACCAATGTTTTTAAGAAATCTGCAACATAATCCACATAATTTATTGCACATTTGAAAAATAAAAACATTCATAATAACAACTGGGAGAATCTTCAATATTTTCATTTAAAAAGAAAGGGTCAGAGATTTAGCTCAAGGTTTCCTGCCTTGCAAGTGCAAGGTCCTGAGTTTCGATTCTCTGTGCAAAACTAAACAAAACAAAACAACAAAAACAAAAAAGCAAACCATTATACATCATATTAAAATTTGAAATCAATATTCATAGAACATTGTTTAAAATCTCAATTCTCTTTGTTTAATTGAAAATATTAAGAAAATAAAAAAGCTAACAGCAAAAGGTATTCTATAACTCACTGTAGTACCACATCATTTTGTTTTCTCTGTTCAATTATTGACTAGACTGTCTAAATTATTTTATATTTTTAAAAGAGAAATAGTGATATATATTCACTAATTTTAGTGTAGATACTGGCAAGTTTTAAATCTGGACGACTGAGGTCTTGCCCCATAAAATTTTGGCATTTCTTGATTATTGCTATCTTCTTGTAAAACTATTCATTCATCAATTTTTTTAAAATTCAAAGTTTTGTGGACTGCTTGTGTTACTAATACATGATTTATAGATGTCAGTTGAAATTCAAACCTATGGTATTCAACTAAATCTTACAGAGAGGGAATTATGGGTATTTTTTGTACTCAGTGAAATGGAAGATACAATGAGCTTATCTGTTGCAGTTGATCCATATGAATAAGAATAGGAATAAAATTAACCATTACACTGATTTGCAGACATGTTTCTCAGTGCATACACAGTCATATTGCAAATTTAAAATTTTTAATATAGAGAGATGGCATTGCATTTAGTTTGTTCTTTATATGGTCATTTTATAGTGGTGTAATCGAAATAATTTAAGAAGCTATTATCACAACGTGATTCTAATATTTTAGTGTCCTGATGTTTGAATACGAATAGATAATAATGGTTCAGTGACAGCTTCCATTGGTCTGTAAAACTGGATGTAAACTGAGCCATCTGTTCTCAAAAGTGCCTCTACTGGAATGCAGGGACCACTGACTTCACCTTCTGTACCTTAATGGCCACTGGCAGCACGCAGTAGAATAGACGGAGATAGAAAGTGAGTGTCTAATTTACTTGACTTTCAAAACGCCTTACACTCATACCTGAAAAACAGTAGCTTTTTTTTTTTTTAAGTTTTGAAAAATCTCGCTGTGATTCTTAAGTTTTGTTCTTCATGCATTAGGTCAGAATGGAAAGACTGGGAGGTCTTTTGACTGTGTTTGGCATGGAGTCCTTAGATACCTTTCACTAATGAGCTGCTTCAGGCAACGCACAGAAAACAGTCTTTTAGGAGCTTTGCTGCCTGCTGAGGGCTGCTTCAGGAGGAGATGGCTGTGGAACTGGGAAAGGCTGTTTCATCCCAGAACATGAATATGTCAGTCTCTAGATGGCAGGCTGTGAAGCTTCGAAATGCAGTCGCTAACCTCCTCCACCACCCTCACCTTTACACCCACCCCCACCTCGGAACCTTGGCAACACAGTATGGGCTACACGTGTGCCCTAGCCTAGGGACTCTGCGTCTTGTGGCTTTTTAAAAAACCTGAGTTTAAAATGTTTATTCCAGAGCATGATATTCTAGCTGGGAAGCTATCTGGATGCCAGAGAAAAAAGGAAGTCCGAGGTGACAGCTGGAAGGACCCCGGCTACCGGCCAAGGGGAGATGGGACTGTTTCCAAGGCCAAAGCAGTGTTCAACTGCCTGCAACAGTATCCTCTGCTCCTTCGGAAAAGAACTCTCCGCGCTGTGGCCAGCGCTCAGCGCGCAAAGCCTCCGGCTCAACCCGGAGAGCAAAACCAGCGCCACGGCCCAGATTTACCTCGGAAATTTATGGGCGGGCGAGGCGGGGGAGAAAACTCGGGTCCTGGGATTCTCAGACTCTGCCTGAAGAGGAGCAGAACAGCGAGAAGGGGAGAGAATCGCGAGACGCTAAGCAGGCAAAGACTTTCTTTGCGCCCCGCAGCGTCTCAGATGGCCCCTTAACCCACCCCGCTAGGCGATCCCAGGGCCGGGGTGAAATGGGGAACCTCGGGGTCAAAGGAGTAAGTTGAGGTTCAGCCGCGCAGGGGCTGGCGAGGGTGGTACGAACGTAAGCGATGGAGGTCTCCTTCCTGGTGATGCGTAGGTGCCAGTCAAGGACTGGGGCCGGTCCCTTTCACCCCTACCGCCCCTGCTCCAACTTCCACCACCCAGCGATCCCAGATGTCCGGTCGGGTAGCCGGCCAGCCCAAGATGCTGGAGAGTGAGGATATTTTGCCTCGGTCCTGTTCGCCTACCTTGGAAACCTTTTGCTCGCAAGGCGCGAAACCTCTCCAGAGCTGCGTGCACGGAAATTCAGACTCCCGGGGACCCCGCTGGGCAGAGGCGACCTCAGCCCCGCGGGGCTCTCAAGGTGGGCTCCGGTCCGTCGCCCACCCAGTGCGGCTCGGAGGCGCAGGCCCCACCCAGCTTCGCGCCTCGCGGAGCGGCTGACAGCGAGCAGCAGGACCGACGCAGCCCGGGTCAGACTCCGCCAGGGCAGCCACCAGTCCTCCTTCCTGGGAGTCTCGAGCAAAGCCCAGCTCCCAGGGCAACTTTGTGAGCGACCCGGGGCTCAGAGAGGAGGTGGGGGGTCATTGGGTCGGGCAGCGGAGGAAGCAGTCCTACCTCGGTACCGAGAGCCGCGAGTTGCCTTCCATGGTGGGTCTGCGCGTGGAGAAGGCGGAGGGGGAGGCGG
>NW_022900928.1:126935269-126978490 GCF_012274545.1 Fukomys damarensis
TCCCCGCCCGCCGCGCCCCATCCCTCTGGCTACCTGGCTCCCGGCTTTTATTTCTGTCTCTCTTCTACCCTGTTGCTTGTCACTTGGAACCGTGGCCTCGGCCTCTTTTACCCCTTGGACTTCTTATCTCGATGTTGGCTGTCATGATCTTTCCTCTCACTTGTGTTCCTGGGTGGCAACTCCGCTACCTCTCACCTGTCAGAACCCCTGAGGACCTGAAGATCTCCAAAGCCAGGACAGTGGCCCTTTCCCTGAGGCCTCATCCCTAACTCAGGTCCTGGGCAAGGAGCTGGCAAGGTCACTCATTGTCTCCCTGAACAAAAATGCCCAGTGTTTTTGAGAAGAAAGACATTGAAAACACCAAATATCTGTTCAGAGGAGGACCCAGTTCATCCTGTATTAAAAATAAATAAATAAATAAATAAATAAAGCCAAGACTACAAAGGAGAATTCTGTGACTTCTGGGAACGGGAAGATAAAATAAATGTACTTTTTTTCTATAACTTTTCGTAAATCCAACCCAAATCCTGAAAGCATAGCACAAAATGGGACGGCAGCGTCCAAGGAGTCCAGACCTTAAGGCTCAAGAAACGCGGAGGTGGTGATTCCCGGGGCTTTCTTTTTGCCTCCCCATACCTCAGTGGGGTCTTGGAGCTCCCACACCCAACCAGCACTATTGGGCCCCGGGTAGCAGTGTCAGAGGAGCCACAGTTCAACAGCAGTGAATTCTCCCACTGTGCATCCGGAGAAGCAAAAAGGGGACATCTTCGACCTGTACTTCACCTGGAACCAGGGACAGCTCTGCTTCCACCTCTTACCCTACAGAAGCAGCATCAAGAAAAGCCAGCTAGAACTGATGTTTAAATACAATTCACAATGCTCCACATGGGCAGGCTTTAATAGAAAATGACTCAGCAAGCTGAGAACCAAGATTTCAAATCGAGCAAAAAATGACACAATACAATCCCCAGATGCTAACACCGAGATGACAGAGATGTTAGAATGACATGTCAGAGTTTTACAGCAGCCACGATAAAAATTCAATTTGTCCCTCCTATCCATGGCTTCCACAGTTCCATGGATACAACTAACCTCAGAGAGTATTTGGGGAAAAAAAAATCTGTCTGTACAGAAACATGCATCAACAAACTAACCTGTCACCCCAGGCACTTACCAAAAAAAAGCAAAATAAACAGATTAAAACAGTCCGAAACGATAAAGAGGAGAAATCAATGAAATTTAAATCGAAAAATGGTGACCAAAAAAGATGAAACAAAGAGTTGCATCTTTGAAAAGATCTGTAAAATTGTCAGACACTTATCATGATTGATAAAAAAACTGAGAAGGTACATATTGCTTGTATCAGTCACAAAATCAGAGATAGCACCATAGGTCTTCAAAATATTAATAAGAGAATACTCTGAACAACACTGTATACAAATATTTGATAGTTTAAAGGGATGAGGTTAATTTCTTTAAATGCACAAACTTAATGGTGCCTATCCCTCCTTCAAAAAAAAAAAAAGTTGTTGAAATCCTAACATACAGTACCTCATAATATGACTTTTAAAATATAAGATCTTTTCAGATTTAACCACGATGAGATGAGATATTCAAGAGAGCCTTAACTGAGTATGATTGGTGCCCATGTAGAAAGAGTGTATTTGTACATAAGCACGGAGAGAGTGATGGTGGTGGAAAGAGATTCGTGACAAATATCACAGGATAACGGAAGCAGAGATTAGAATTATATTGCCACAAATGAAGAAGGGAGTCTCAGGAAGCCTCCTTCTCAAGAGGTTTCATAGGGAGCATGATCTTGCTGTCACCCTCATTTTGGACTTTTAGTCTTCAAACATTTCTCTTTTTCTTATCACTCAGATTCAGGTACTTTGCTAAGGTAGCTACAGGAGACTGATATATTAGTTAAACCAATCTGATATAAAATGGATCATTTGAGTAGCACTGCTCCCACTAAAGAGAATGACTTTTAAACCAAAGAAAATTCTTTTAAAGAATTTAAAGGTGTGTTCCCGAGAGAATTCTATCAGATGTTTAAAGAAAATTTAAGAATTATTTGACATAATCTCTTGCAAGAAATAAAAAAGAAGCAAATGTTTTCTGATGCATTTAATCAGGTGGGCATGTCTTGATACCTAAATCAGAGAAACAAAAACAAAAACTGCTCACTAACATTCCAAATACAGAAGTCCTTAGGAAAATATTAGCAAATAGAATTCAGCGGTATATGGAAGGAATTATAGATCAGAGTGGGGGTTATTTTAGGGATGCAAAGATAGTTCAGTATCTAAAAAGCAATCAGTGCAATCTGCTACATTAACAGGCTAAAAAAACCCTGCATAATCACATCAATCTGTGCAGAAAAAACTTTAGACAAAATTCAACATTTTTAATGAAAAATTCAGAAAAGTAGGAAGAGATAGAGACTTATTCAGCTAGATAAAGAGCATCTAGCAAAAACAATAGTCAACATTATATTTTAAAGTGAAAGATGGAATTGTTCCCTTAAAATTGAAAACAAGGCAAGGATGTCTACTTTTCTTCAACATAGTATAATAAGCAAGAAATATAAAGAATAAAATTTTACCTACTTGTAGAATACATAATTGTCTATTTTGAAAATCCCAAGGAATATATTTTTTAAATCTGACTAAACAATTCTGGAACAAGAAAATTATTTCAAGGCCATAGGACACAAAACGAACATGTAAAAATCAGCTGTATTTCTCTATAATTGTAGTCAATACATGGACACTGAATTTAAAATTGTAAATTTACCCAAGAAATGTAACGCTCAGCTGCAAATCTAGCAAAACATGCACAGGACTTGTGCTTGAAAACTACAAAATATCGACAAAAGAAATCAAAGCAACTCTAAATAAACAGAGAGATTTGCTGCTCTCGTGACTTGGAGGATCCATCTCAGAAAAGACTCTAATTTTCCCTTAACACGTGCTGGTTCAACGCAGTTTGTATCAAAATCCAGTAAGTGCTGTAAATGAGTACAAAAAGGTGATGGTGGTGGATGGAATCAAGAGCTAGGAAGAGGCACGAGGGAGGAAGGGGAAAGAGAATGAAGAAGCAAATGAAGATGCTTTGTGTACCTGATAACAACATCCTGCAAGGGATATAAATAGGAACACATCCTAACAAATAAAAACCCCAGTAAGTTTACTTTGCAGATACAGATCATATTATTCTACAATACACACAGAGAGGTAGAAAAACAGAATAGCTAAATCAAGAATGAGAAATTAGATTCATTCATAGGAAAATGGATACATATTGAGGATATACTCCTAAGTGAAACAAATAAGTCACACGTGTAAATACCAAATAGGTCCTCCAGTGTGAAAAACTATAATAGCACATAAGATCCCAATGAGATAATTGACAATGTGAAATAGGAAGAAAAGGGCTAAAGGTGTGGGGAAAGTGGGAAGGGTAGTGGAAGGGGAATAAAGGAAAAGAAAAAATATGACAAAATGAAAAAACGGAAATGAAGCATTTGTAAATGGGGAGGGTAGGAGGTGGTGAATAGAGGGCAGGGACAAGGGGAAAAACGAGAACCAAGACCTGTCATGTAAAGGTACAAGATCCTAATAATGAATGTAACTGTACTGTATACCTAGAATGTACCAATAAAAATGAGGGAAAAAGAAAGAAGAGCTAAACCAGTTTTGACACAGAATGAAGTGTTGGGAGTCAGTCTTCAGTATTTTAAGACATGATGGATTATCAACAGAGTGAAATGGGAAAAAAAGTCCCCAAATAAACTACACAAACATGCCCAATTGTTTTTTCCACAAAGATCCGAAGGAATTCAATAGATTAGTCTCTTTCATATCTAATATTGAAACAAGAACAAAATGAATCTTGACCAAGTTTCTCCATGTAGAAAATTAATTTGTAATAGGTCACAGATTTAAATGTTAGAAGCAAAGCTATAACATTTTCAGCATAAAACACTGGAGATAATCCTTGGATTCTAAAGTTGGGCAAAGGTTCCTAAACTTGACACCAAAAGCACAATCTATAAAAGGGAAGATTGATAAATTTTATTGAAGTGGTTTCAAGAACTTTTGCTGTGAGAAACAACCTGTTAAGAAAATGCAAAGACAAGTCACTCATCAGGAGAGAATATTTGCAAAGAAGTTATTGATGAAAGACTAGTACATAGAACATGTTTTGAAAACCTGTCGAAACTCAGCTATAAAAAAAGTACAGCAAGAAAAGGGTAAAGGTCATAAACATGCTTCTCATGGAAGATTTATGAATAAAAACTGAAACCATAAAAATATGTTCAACATTATTATCCAGAATATACATTAAAACCACAATAGTATCTCACTATAAACCTATCCCAATACCTAAAATAAAAAATTGTAACAAGACCAAGTGTTGTAAGGTTATAGAGAAATTAGGCACTTGTCACTTATTTAATAGAGGTGCGAATGTAAAATGTAAAAATCATTCTGGAGCAAGGTGGTAGTTTCTCTTTTTCTTTCTTTTTTTTTTTAGTACCGGAGATCAAACTTGGGCCCTTGTGCTTGTGAGGCAGGCACCAGAACCACTGAGCTAAATTCCCAGAAGGTAGTAGTTTCTTAAAACACTAAACATGCTAGAATCACATGGTCCATCAGTTCTATTCCTCTGCATCTCTTAGAGGAAATAAGCCTTATGTTAACACAACATCCTCACTTAAATGTATGTAGTAGTTGTATTCGTAATAATAAAAATATAAAAACAGTATAGGCATCCTCCCCGGGGAACTGTTGAACAAACAGGTACATCTGTACCATGGCATACTGCTCTTTTTTACCACTAGAAAAAATAAGCAAAAACTATCAATACATGCCACAATTTGGATGAACCACCGGAGCGTAATGCTAAGTGGAACAAAAAGCAATTTCAATTCTTATATTTATTTATGATTGTGTCTATGTGACATTCCTGAAATAGCAAAATCACAGAAGCAAAAAATATGAATGATAGAGATTAAGGCAGAGTGAGGAAGAAAACAAGTAGATATGGATATAAAATGGCAACCTAAGAAGTCTGTGTTTATGGAATTACTGTGTACCATGGCTACGTTCCTGCCAACATTTTAGTTGCGAGACTGCACTGTATTGTTTTCAATATGTTATCACTGGAGTAAACTGGGTAGGGGATATGTGGGATTGTTCTTGTTTCTTACAGATGCGTGAAGTTATTTTATTTATTTATTTTTTTCTCATTGAGTTTATTGGTACTTTTTAGGTATACAGTACAGTTACATTCATCATTGGGATCTTGTACCTTTACATGACAGGTCTTGGTTCTCATTTTATCCCCTTGTCCCTGCCCTCCCTTGACCCCCTCCTCCCTTCCTTATTTATAAACACTTTATTTCCATTTTTCATTTTCTTATATTTTTTCTTTTCCCTTATTACCTTTCCCCTACCCTTCCCACTTTCCCTACACCTTTAGCCCTTTTCTTCCTATTTCACATTGTCAGTTATCTCATTAGGACCTTATGTATAATTACAGTTTTTCACACCAGAGAAACTATTTGGTATTATTTTAAAGAAAAAATTAATTAAAGAGTAAAAAGAAAACATTACATCCATATTGTCAACAGGTACATTACACAGACAAAATGGCAGATCCTATAGAGAAATTTTGACTTTTCCTCTAGGTTATATGCTTTTCACCAAAGAAAGAAATTCATTGCCTTGTAAGGATCCATAGACAATGGAAATTTAAAGATAAGTAGACAAGAAACACCTACACACACACACACACAAACACACACACACACACCCTACTGAGGTTGATACAAAGTGTTGAAGGCACAGTGTAATAAAGAGATATGCTAGCATGACTTTGTTGCTAATAAAATATTCTCTTGAAAGTATTTTTCTACTCTAAAATTAATCTTAAAGCAATTCTGGAGGATGTTCCTGGACAAGTTTTCTGATAAATCAACTCTACTTTATTTGAACCACACATCACTGTCTTTTGTGTCCTTTCTAAGAGACATCTTGTCATTGGAGGGGCAGGAAGAGGTGATGGTATACTGTCCACCACATGGGGACACTGCTTTTACTTGCATTTCATTGTACTACACTTTCTGAAATAGGGCTCTTGGGACAAGTGTATTAGTTTTCTATTGCAGTCATAGCAAGTTACTAAAAACTTAATGGCTTAAAACAACATCAAATGTATAGACTCAGTAGAGTTCTGGAGGCCATTTAAGTACCAGGACTTAATTCAAAGTGCCTGGTCAGTCGGGTTGTTAGCAGAATTCTGTTCTTCATGGTTCTAGTGCCATGCTTCTCATTTCCTTGCTGGGTGCAAACTCAGGGTCATTCTCTGCTTCCAGCATCTGCCATATTTCTTGGCTCATAGCCTTCTGTTGCCAACCTACCTGGCCAGGCTTGTTCCCAGACCTAGACCTGCTACTTTGTTCTCCTGGAACCAGATGATCCCCTGGTTGTCTCTGGGCCCACTTTTGTTATTTTGGAGATTCTAAAGAATTGCATTTGTTAATTGACTCCTTCAACTCCTTTCCATTATTCAACAAATACCCATTGTCTTAGTCTGTTTGGAATGTTATAATGAAATATTACAGAGTGGGTTTTATATAAAGAACAGAAATTCATCTCTCATGGTCCTAGAGGTTGGGAATTTTAAGATCAAGGTACTGGAAAAGTTAAGTGTCCAGTGGGGGCTGTTTCCTAGCTCACAGGTGGCACTTTGCCTCCTCACATGGGAGCTGGAAACAGCAGGTCTTTTATGAGAGCATTAACCATATTCCTAGACTATGTTCTATTCACCACCTAAATGCCCCACCTCCTATTGCCAACTTATTGATAAATAGGTTCAACATTAATTTTAGGGGGATGCAAACACTGAAACCATAACACTTGCAGAGAATGTCCTATGGTTTGGCTAGTGCTGAAAGTAATGTAGGCTGGTGATTTAGCTCAGTGGTTCCGCCCACTGCCTTGCAAGTGCAAGGTTCCAAGTTCAGTCCCTAGTACAAAAAAAAAGTAGTGTACATGCCGAGGGGTAACAGGATCCCCAAGATCCCAACTTATTCCCTTACACTTTATCTTGTGAACAGGGAGCAGATTACATGAGACACTAGTGCATAGGGATGTGCAGAATAAATTAAATACAACAGGGTGGCTTGGTTTGGATGGTTGGGGAATGCATCTTTCAGTGAACATGCACTAGTATGAATATACTAGGTCAGCAAGAGGCAGACCTATAAAAGACCAAGGGGAATGCGTTGGCTAGCAAGCAGAGGGAGCAGTTATTGAAACAGTTCCTGAACCAGTTCTAAGGTGATGATGACGGTGAATTTAGTGGCTTGGAAGATACTGTACAAAGAAGGTTGGAGCACATTTTCTTCCTGACAGCGGTTTTCCTCTTCCCTTTGTAGCACTTTAGTGGTGAAAGCTTGAGCTTCACAATTCTTTCTGAGGTGGAGTAAGAACCTGTGAAATACCACAGTATTCTCCTCACTCCCCTCCACTGCACACACTGTAGGAACTATCTGTAGCCCTGCACTGAGGCTTTTATTCATGATAACTGATAGGCACGGTATACATTTCCCATCTAAAAATAAGAAGGGGAAGAGAAAAAGTTAAAATCACTGCTGTAGGGAAATGGTTCAGATGGTTCAGTCTGTAATTTGTATGTCACACATTAAGATATAGTGCTTGTTAAGAGACAAAGAAACTGTCTATGTGGCTTCAGAGTCCTAAAAATTTCTCCATTACAAGACTCAGAACCTTAATTTATAAATCCAAGGGGAGCATTCTTATATTTTGTAATTGCAATGATCAGAGTGCACCTGCTAAAGTAACTAAGCAGTGGAGCCTGGAAAAATTAGTTGGGGAGATATTTGTAAATTTTTGCAACATATATTTAGATAAACAGTTGGAAAAAATGTTTTTTTCAAATAAAGTGGAGAATTTGGCATTGTAGAACATTTAAAAAACATGAATGTCTTACTTACCTTTAAAATACAGGTATACAGGCAGGGCATAGTGGTGCACAACTATAATCCCAGCCCTCGGGAGGACTGAGGCAAGAGGATCTCTGTGAGTTCGAGGCCAGCCTGGGCTACATAGTGAGTTCCAGGGCAGTCTGAACTACATAGTGAGACCCTGCCTCAACTCCGCCCAGCCCAAATACAGGTATAGAGAGGGAGTAAGGCAGATGTGATGTTTATTCAGTAGCTTATGGAGTGTAAAAATCAACCAGTATACACAGAGGCAGCAGTGAAGCGAAAGGAATCCTCATGGAGCCCAGGTACAGCCACTCCTGTCTGTGAAGCCTCTTAATGACCTTCCCTGGTGTGTGCAGCTTTAGTGACTTGGATCAACTGAAGTGAATGCATCTCAACACCATCAACAATGTGACTTGTATTCAATTTAACAGTGAGCAGCTGAATATAGCAATGTTCACCCATGGAGGGCTGCATCTGAGCATGGCTGGATCTGATTTTGGCCCAATGGCTCACAACTCTAGTTTTACATTAATGACCAACCCACATGAGGATTTGTAGACATGGCATCCAGACATTAGTACTTTATTCAGGTTTACGGTGTGATGTAAACATGCAATGGCTATATAGACCTCTCCTTCATCTATAGAAGATCTCAAAAAGTTTTCCTTTCAAATACTTTATAGAAATAAACAAACAAAAACAGGCCCAAGGAGAAGACAAGTGGCTTAAGATCTCACAGTGTAGAGCTGGTCTGAGAACTGAAGTGTTCTGATCTTGTCATTAGAAGAGGTCACGGCTGTCCTAGTGAAAGAGACAGGTCGTCAAGTTCCAACATAGCAGAAGCAGACAATCAGGTCATGTAGAACAAATATAAGTTCGCTTTTGGCTTTTCTTTGGAGGATTCTTTTATACAACCTTAGAGTTCCAAGCAGGACCTAAGTTTTCATAGTTAATTATTTGTTTTGCTCGTGTACATGGTAAGCTTTTTCTTTGACACTTGAGCTACATCAGTAAATAAAACAAGCAAGAAGGCTTGTCCTCCTGTCTCTTACTTTCTAGGAAGAGAAGGAAGATGACAATACATGGAGAAAAAAGTGAATAGTTTAAGGGTGGGGTGATATGTGCTATAAAAGAGGAAAGTTGAGTGTGGAGAAGGGACACCTCCTACACCCAGTGCGGTGGATCCGGATTTGACCCTACCAAGGTGGTGGCCACCGGGCAAGGAGTGGCTGGCAGTGAATGTCCGGAGATTTTTTCATGCAGGGGGAATGGAGAAAACTGCTCCCCTAGGAAGAATCAGGGTCTTAGGAAAAGAAGCGAGAGAGAAGCACACCTCATTAAGGATCTTTACACCATCCTAAGGACTCTGGCTCGTTCTGAGTGAAAGGAGGATCCTCAGGAGGGTTTCACAGTGAAGTATAATTGGTATTTTTGAGATATTAGTTTCTGATGTGAGAAGCAAGGGAGCAAGGGAGAAGCCTGGGTCCAGTACAACAGTGCTGAGAAAAGGGCATTTTATTGTATTTTACTGTTGGTTTGTCTGCATCTGTTGTTGCTACAGTGGCCCCGAGGCATCAGTACATCCAGAAGGCTTCACGAGTACCCTGGTGACAGTGGCTAACACATAGGCTACAGGATGAATGCTCTCTGATATCACTTGTTAGACAAGAGAGGTAACTGGGAAAAACTCAAAAATCAAATTGCACTTTAAAAGTTTAAAATGGTCTTTATTTTTTAAAAATGCTGTTCCCAGACACAAAGGGGCTTGTTCAAAATACAAGGAATCAATTACACATTTTTGTACTTCAGCTTTAATAGCTGAAGTAATTATAGAACATTATTTATCTATCGAATCCATTTCTTTGATGGTTTTTTAAATTTCTGTAGTGCACTGAAAAAAGTCCCCTGGAAGAATCACACAACCCAAATAATTAAATTTAGATATGAAATTTTCATGTTTATTCCGCAATTATAAAATTACGTTGTAAAATAATAACTTTTTTCTATTGTAAAGGCTTAACATAAAGTATTTTTATTTCCTTTCATTTCTCAAAGGATTAAATTGACGTGGGATTTTATGGGGAACCCTGTTAAAAGTAACTGTTATATTTATCAAGTGATTTCTCTAGCTTTGGTATTATTTTTAACAACAGACACATAACAGGTGATTGATCCATGGGAGAAATAATGACCATCGTTAGTAATTTTCTGCAGAATATCTCCTGACTGTCATTTATTGGAAGCAGTTTCACTGACAATAAATAGCTTTGCTACACTTTAGCACCACAATCACTTTTATCTTATAGCAATTATACTTGTCTTTCATACAAACACTGTCCTCGATTAAGCAAATCAGTGACAATATAGCCCCGTTTTGTTGATGATCTTATTTCAACCTGGAAGGATCATGAGACATGTTGTCCATTTCCACTTGCAAATTGCAGTGCACCATAAGAAAAATAGGTTAAATGCTGTAGGAAGTTAAAGGCATACTGAATGAGTAAGGGTATACAGAGAAGACGCTTTCAGGAAATAAGTACTAGATAGCAGCGAAAAGTTGCCCTCCTGGCATTATAGACTATAACTGGAAGAAAAGGAAAGGATAAAGGAAAAGTAAAATGCTACTAAGAAACTAGCAAATTTTCACCTCCGTAAAGCTGTTGGTTAAATAAATCACAGTGTAGCACAGGAAAGCTGCATGGTTCACAGATCCTCAAGAGGTGGAAATAATTGTACAAGCTCCCAGAAGGCAGACTAGGAGAGCAAAGAGAGAGCAAGAGGCTTGGCATCAAAGGTGAGAAGGAGATTATCAAGTTCTAGAAAATATCTACAGTGCTGAGTAGATAATTGCTCTACTTTTCCTACTGCTGCTACAAAATAGTGCCACAAACTTAGGGACTCAGAACTACACAGATTGGCCCCTGTATGATTTTGTATGTCAAGAGTCTGATATGAATCTTATGAGTCTAAAATCAAGGCAACAGAAAGTCTTTTTGTTTTAGAGGCTCTGGGGAAGAATACTTCCTCTGCTTGCCACAGACCCTAGCACCTGCTGGCAGTCCTTGGAGGTGGGCTGTTGTCACGTGGCTCTCCCATCCTTTGACCTCCTTGGCTCTCACACCTACGTGTTACATTTTGAGCCCACCCAGATAAGCTAGGACAATGTTCCCATCGCAAGCCTCGTAATCACATGAACCACGCCTTTGCCACACAACATGACTTAGATTCTAGATTATAGAATGAGAGCATCTTGGGGCAATGGGCCATTATTCAGCCAACCAGAGGAGGTGTGCACAGAGAATTTCCCATAATTTTAACAGTATAGCTAATTTTAAAAAATAACAATATAGCTGAATTTGGGTTGAGATCTTTATTGAAATGTATATAATAAATGTGTGTGTGTGTGTATTTTTTTTTTTTTTAGGTAGTTCTAGAAGTTCTGGAAAAGGGGAAACGTTGTTCCTAGAAATAGTCTCTACATTACCTAAAAGAATCCAGGAGCTGTTGCATTAATTTACTCTGAGGGCTACCTTTCTGCAAGACAAAACAGCTTCACACAGAAGCATAGCAGCTTTGCAGTGGGTGCCATGGATTCCAAAATCTTTGGAAGCCCCAGGGGTGGATTCACATACAAGGACAAAGGGTGCCACCACCCTTGGGGTTCCCACCACTTGTGGTCTGATCCTTCTCCGCTGCCTGACCGGGCTTCCCGCCTCAGGTCTATAGCACCATGAGTGGAGCAGGAGCAACGCAATCCCTCCACCTGTCGAGCAATGTGTAACCTCTGCTGCGCTTTCCACGTGAGCGTTTGTATCTCTGCACATGGGAAAAGGGAGCCTTTGCCGCCTGGAGTGGACTCCTAAGTTTTTAGTGAGTCTCAAATTTTAACATTTATATATTTAAAAAATGTCACACACCTTGAATGGTAGCGGTACTGACATTTCGTGACCGTTAGACCACAAAATCATTGCATGGAGCTTCTTTCTTCATACGGAGAAGAAAATCAAGGTACCAATATTTACAGTTTGCCCTGATTTGGTGGGAAAAGGCAGCACACCAGGCACCCCAGGGTTCACAGCACACTTGCACTCAGATCCACAGTCGGTACCTAGGTCAGAGGTAGGCCAGGAAAATCAGCGGTGAGAACACACAGGCCAGCTCTAAACAGCAGAGAGGCCTAAGAACACGTACTGGAGGAAAAAGCAAATCTCCTCTCTGCTAGGAAAACCTGGGAATAGGTGAAGAGTCAGCCACTGTGGGAGAGGACTGTGTGTGAATGGACAGACTGGTAAAAGTCACGTTAGAAGACTCATCTGCAATACACTCCCAGGTAAAGAAAATACTATGTTGTTAGGCTTATTGAAGGCGTGCACATTCAGCACTTAGTTCTTGTTTTCTGTTCAACAAGCATGACATTTAATTTTGCTGTATTGACCCATTCTTTAGCTTTTAGTTCCATTTTTGTCCAGTTTCTATTTAAAATGACGGTTCCTGACACTAACATTTTCACACTTAGCCTTTTACCTCTCAGAAAATGTCACTGTATTTACCCAGGATACACAACAGCTTAATTCCTACTCGAGTTCTCTGCCTCTCTTCTCTATCTTCTGTATCCATATACAGAGAGCAGTCATGAACAAGGAGACTGAAGACAGAGAGAGTAGATAAAAGTGTTGATTTGTGCCTATGCTGTTTTCATTTCGTAACCACTCTGGTGCGAATGAATGTGCTGGAGAAAGATGGCCATGGAGACCGTGAAGGTGGAAAAAGTCCTACGTATCATCTGTCCCAAGGAATCGGAATAAATGAGTAAGGAAACAGAAGCAGGATGGAAAACATCAAAGAGGCCAGCCAATGCGTGGGTGTAAAAGGCATTAAAATGCAGACGCTGATGGGCAGGAGTTAGAGGCGGATGTGACCGGAGGTGACACAGAATGGGGTCAAAGCACAGGTCACAGAGCAGCACCAAGGAAAAAAAATGTCTGAAGACAGACTTTGTAGGAAGAGTGGAAAGTATCTCAATCCTAAATTTCCCACTAGAAATTTGCCCTTTGCAACCTCATTTTCCTCTTGGTGAGTGAGGATTATGATACTATTTGTCATAAAACTTTGTGTTTTCAGTATTATGCGAATGTATCACTGAGATAATATATGCAAAGCATTTCACACATGGCCATCGTCCACTTGCTGCCAAGGTGGAGTCATTGTATGCGGGTAAATCATAAGCTTTGGGGTCCTTCCCATTAATGCTCCTTTCCATATTCAGGGGTTCTGGCCATGAGTCCATGGGGTCATATTTTGTAAAAGTTTGTAACTGCAATTTATTATGTTTGGATTCCTTTCCACTTGAGTACCCCTTGGGGAAATTCCCCTTTGTACAGGAGAAAATGAAGGGCTCAGAGTAGTGGCAGGGAAAAATGTATACAATGAACAAAAGAAAGTAAAATATTTAGAACAAGGCTCAAAGGAAAACACATTACAAGGGAAATTTAATAAGTCATAGTGAGGCAAAGGTAGAAAAAGTTCTAGGATGATAAAAAATAAAGAAAGAAGCCAAAAAGGTGTGAGGTAAAGTGATTCAAATGGAAGCCAGAAAATGAAGTTACAACATACATTAAAGTGGATTCCCTGCATGGGAATAAAAAAACGAGCAAATAATTAAGGAGAAGAACTAATATTGGAAATTATAATCCAACTTCTAATCTTTTGAAACCAGTAAAGATAACTTTTTAAATTCTTATTGAAGAAATAGAAAACTGGTTCAAGGGCCGGGGATTTAGCTCAGCAGTTCGGTGGCCTGCCTCGTAAGCGCAAGGAGTTCGATCCCCGGTACCAAAAAAAAAATCAAAACAAAACACAAAAAGAAAACTGGTTCAACAATAAACTGCAAAATCTACCTCATTGAAACTTAGTTTATAAGGCAAAAGGAAGGGACACCTCTATGGGTGTCAGGCAAAAATATCAAACTATTCATAAAAATAAAAATAATAGGCTGTCGAGAAGCACAAGGAAAAAGAATATGAGTCTGAATTGTAAGTTTCAGCCAAGCTGTCCTTAAATTTCAAGGTTATAGAGAAGTTTTAAATGTATGATTGCTCAGGAAATAATACGTGAACTTTCCCTAAGGATTTAACATAATTTTTATCCTGTCAAGAAGCTAGGAGAAACTCCAGCCAAAGACTGATGGTGCACTTTTAATGTATTTAGTTGTAGAATTATGACTGAAACAAGGATGGTGCCATGGGTGGAAGAAGTGAGTAGAGTGAACAGTATTACTTATTCTGAAAAAAAGAGGAATGAATACAAGTAAGTATAGGAGCGCAATGGAGAGCAAAGGGAGGAGTAGAGATCTTTGCTTATTTTACCATTAATAAGCAGGAGTTCTGCCTAACTTATTGGAGAGCCTGGTGGGAGTGTAGACTGGTGCAATCACTATGGAAACCAACATGGCGAAACCTCAGAGAGCTGGGATTAGAGGTTCCATTTGACTCAGCCATCCCTCTGCTGGGTATCTTTCCAAAAGAAACCATATCACAGTGATATATGTGCCCCCATGTCTATAGCGGCACCGTTCGTAATAGCTAAAATTTGGAAACAGCCCATTTGCCCATCAGTTGGAGACTGGATTAAGAAGATGTGCTTTTTCTATGGAATGGAATACTACTCAGCCATAAAGAATGAGAAATTAGAGTCATTCATAGGAAAATGGATACATATTGATGATATTCTCCTAAGTGAAATAAATAAGTCACACATGTGTAAATACCGAATAGTTTCTCTGGTGTGAAAAATTATAATGGTACATAAGATCCAAATGGTATAATTGCCAATGTGAAATAGGAAGAAAAGGGCTAAGGGTGTAGGGGAAGTGGAAAGGATGGGGAAAGGTAATAAGGGAAAAGAAAAGAAAACATGAGAAAATGGAAAAATGGAAATAAAGTATTTGTAAATAGGAGGGGAGGAGGGGCTGAAGGGAAGACAGGGATAAGGGGAAAAAATGAGAACCAAGACCTGCCACGTAAAAGTACAAGATCCCAATGATGAATGTAACTGTACTGTATACTTAAAATGTACCAATACACTCAATGAGGAAAAAAAAAACCAACAAAAAACAAGCAGGAGTTAAAAGATGCTAGATAAAACTGACAAACCAGATAGTAAAAGATTAAGGAAAAATTAGGCTCCATATAGTAGGAAGAGTTTAAATACAAAGATCCCCATTAGAACAAAAATAGAAATCTTTTTGTCCCCCCAAAGACATTTTGAAACATAACAAAGTGTTTCTCACCTGGAGAAAGAAACTTGGACATGCTGCATGATACATACCTCTATCTATCATCATATGAAAGGAGGATAGTTTCTGCCTGAGATGAAGAAAATTGGCAGGCAATGTTTGCTGTTAGTACAGCAACTCAGCCTAGTTAAACAACCTATATATGTTATCCAACCCTGTCTCCAAATTGAGAATATCAGAAAATCTAAACGAATTGACTTTCAGAAACTATCATGATCTTAATTACAGAGGAGAAAAGAGGTTTCTTAGAATTGAAAAGTTGGGGAAAAAGGAAACCCACCACGGGAGGGATATAAAGAAACCAGCGTGATTTTAAACAAATTCTCAACAGCTGCATTGTGCTTGACAATCACAGTCTGATATTTCAAGACAGGTCTAAGAGTTGCTCTCTCAGTGTCTCTTAAAAGTGCAGTGGTTCATCTTCTGGGTCAACTGGTCTAGGCTAAGGGGTGCCCAAGTAGCTGCCTAAAGTTATTTCTGCGTGGTAAGGGAGAGTCTCTGTGGGAGATCTGAGTGAATAAGGAATGTCTGCCCTCACCAGTGTGGGCAGGTGCAGTACAATCCTCTGAGGGCCTAAATAGAACAAAATGGTGAAGGGAGGGTGGATTCTTTCTCTTTTTAGGTCACAATACCCATCTTCTCCTATCCTTAGCACTGAAGCACCAGGCTACAACTGAACTGTATTATAGCGTGGACTTTCCTCTTCTCCAGCTGGAGGATCACAGATAGTGGGTCTTCTTGGCCTCCCTGATCATGTGAGATAAATGTTTACAATTATCTGTCTTCTATGTGTGTTTGTCTACCTCTCTGGCTAAAATTTATATCTCCTATTGTTTCTATTCGCCAGAGAGAGTAATCAACCTCCACGAAGTATTTTTTGCTAGTGTTCTCATAGCAGGATCCTTATAAATACCACTGTTAGTGCATCTTTTAATTGTTCAGTAGAAAGCAGGGCACTCTTAATTCTTGATAAAGTGTGTGCTATCCTTTCCCCGACTTAGCTGGTTTTGATGGCTTTAGTGATGCAAAGCCTATTCTCTTTCCTTCCTTTTCTGCATCACAAATTTAAATTGCCCACTTCTTGACATGAATTTTATTGTCCTCTTGGTGCTACAGAGAAGTGTTGTAAGGAGTAAATGAGAACACACATGGAGTCATTCAACTTACCACATGCCAACAGCAACTATAATTATCATCACAAAATATCTTTCTTTTAACAAGTGGGAGCTGAGAGGGGCATTGATTAATCTCATTCACTCCTTTCACAGCATTCATCGCCTGGACTGCATAGAGTAAAACAAAGCCTGGCACTTCACCAACTTTTCTTAAAAATTCATAAAACAGGTATCTTTGTTGGATTTCCTCATCTTGAGGCCCATGAGGAAGAAAGTGTTTCATTTTAGTTAGTATTAAAGAATTTTATATCAGCGAATGAAAGAAAGAAGATCAAGATCACTCCGGAGGAATAAGCCATGATTATTTTACTCCTCAAAGAAAACATTTTAGTGGTTTAATTACTTACCTCAAAGAGATGGGACTAGAGGTTCCATTTGACCCAGCCATCCCTCTGTTTCGTATCTTTCCAAAAGAATTTAAAAAATCATACCACAGTGATATATGCGCACCAATGTTTATAGCGGCACAGTTTGTAATAGCTAAAACTTGGAAACAGGCCATTTGCCCATCAGTTGGAAACTGGATAAAGAAGATGTGGCTTTTCTATAAAATGGAATACTACTTAGCCATAAAGAATGAGAAATTAGAGTCATTCATAGCAAAATGGATACATATTGAGGATATACTCCTAGGTGAAATAAATAAGTCACACGTGTGTAAATACCAAATAGTTTCTCTGGTGTGAAAAACTATAATAGTGCACAAGATCCTAATGGAATAACTAATAGTGTGAAATGGGAAGAAAAGGGCTAAAGGTGTAGGGAAAGTGGGAAGGATAGGGGGAAGGTAATAAGGGAAAAGAAAAAAAATATGAGAAAATGAAAAAATGGAAATAAAGTGTTTGTAAATGGGGAGGGAAGGAGGGGGTGAAGGGAGAGCAGGGACAAGGGGAAAAAATGAGAAACAAGACCTGTCATGTGAAGGTACAGGATCCCAGTAATGAATGTAACTGTATTGTATACCTAGATTGTACCAATAAACTCAATAAAAAAGAAAAAAAAAGAAATGCCCATCTTAAGTCATGTTATTACAGTAGATGCTCTTACATCAGCCCAGGGGAAATGATGAATGAGTTATGTTAGGTTTTCCTGTCTCTTCTTGTGCATTCTCATTTTTTCTAGCTATTTGACATTAAAGTTTAGAGGATTATTTTTTTGCCATTTTTATCTTTCTGCTAAAGAACTATAAATCATTTGCATAAGCTTAAATATTGCATAGTTTCCCTTTTATGAGAAACCTAAATTATAAGGGACAAAATAAAAGAGATAGTTGGAAGTAGGAAGATAGAACTTTTTTCAATTGGGAAGAGAATCAAGAGACAGGGGAAAGAAGAGAAGAGAGGGAAATGGATGAAAAAGGAATGAAGATGTGTTGCACACATGTACCAAGTCCTCAGAAGGAGAGCAAACATTATGTTCTGCAAACACGTATGAAAAATGGAATGAAAAAAGAGATGTTAATCATCTCTAACACATCTTACGCACAGATGCTTATAAACTAACTAGATTATGATGAGATCATACTGGAGTAGGCTATGCCTTTAGTCAGAGATGACTGGTGTCCTCTTAAGATAATATAAGGAGGGATAAGCACAAAATAGCACCAGGTGACTACAGAGGCCAAGGTTGGAGTGAGGCATCTATACAACAAGGGATGCCAAGAGGAGGGAGTCATGGAGTGATTCTTTTGGAGGGCATATTTCTTGCTGATATTCACCAACCCTCGGCCCTGCTTCCCAGCTAGCACGAAATGATAAACTTTGTTCTGCCTCCCCTTTCCACCGTGAAGTTCCTCACTTGCAGTCAGATAGCCATGGACTGAATCCTCTAAAACTGCAAGTCTTCTTTCTTTAAGTTGTGTGTGTCAGGAACAGTGATACCCTGGTTCTTGTACTGAAGTCATTCCGTGTTTCTGGAAAAGATGGCCACAGTCATGTTCATCACCCGATGCAGAGTTCCCAAACAAAACCAAAATTTTGCCAGATGTTTCTGCTCACAAACCAAATATTTCACAAACAAAAGCATTTGTGAAACAAGTTATCACTGTATTTTGGTCACAACAACAAGAACTTGACTAGCACATTAGTGTCGTTTAAGTCATTTAGTCTGTGGTATTTTATGTCAGCCCTTGAAAACTAATACAGGCATAAAACAGTTTCTCAGCCTTGAGTCCACAGAAGAAACTAACATATCTGATCCTTTGATTTCAGATTCCAGCCTCCAAAAACTGGGAGGGAATTAATGTGTGTCATATAAGCTATCAAAGTGATCCTTTTCTTTTCTGATCACCTCTTCTTGACCATATCTGTTGCCAATGAATTCTTTAATGTATTTGTCAAACATCAACCCATCCCAAATATAGTAGCAATAGATGCTTTCTTGCATTACTATTTTTCATGTCCTCAGCAGGATATTTTCAACTGGTGACATAATGATAAATAACACCTAGTTCTTATCAGCTATGTCCCAAAATGTTGTACAACAAATAACCACAAAATTCATGTCTGACAACAAAAGCACTTATTTATCTTGCATTGTTAAGTTAATAAGTTAAGCTGAACTTGTCCAGGCAGTTTTCCCTTCCCAGATAGACTCACTTATCTGCTGACTATTTTCTGTGAGGACTGGACACCGTATCACCACAGACATGTCATAGCAGTAGCAAGGGAGCAGCAGCACCAGCAGAAACACAAAAGCCCTTTCCTGGTCTTCATTTTCCCCCCACTTTGCTAACGTTCCATTGACCAAAGAGAGTGAGATGGTAAGGATGAAATCCAGACTGCGGGACAGTACACAGTTACGGACAACAGGTCCCTGAGATGGTTCACCTCTTGCATCAACTTGTCTGGGTCATGGTGATCAACATTGTGGTCCAACATTATTTGAGATATTTCTGTGTTTTGGCATGAGCAATGCTTCAGGAAAGACTTTGAACAAAACAAATGACTGCATAATGCGGATGTGTCTTGTCTAGTCAATAGAAGCTCTGAATAGACAAAACATGCTCACTCCTAAATGAGAGGGAGTTTTGCCAGCAGATTTCCTTGGGCTGAAACTGCATCATTGGCTTTTTGTGGTCTCCATCTTGCCTGTCCACTCTGCAGGTTTTGGACTTGTCAGCCTCTGTGTTCACGCAAGTCATATCCATAAAATGAAGTCTGTCTTCCCTCTCTGTTTCCCTGTCTCTGTTTCTCTGCCTTTGTCCCTGCCTGTCTGCCTGTCTTTCTTTATCACACACACATACACACACACACACACACACACACACACACACACACACACACAGGATTGTTGTAGCCTGTTGACTGCAAGGTGTAGGCAGGGAACAGTGAAAAGGGAACTGGATCCTCAAACCAGGCCATCAACTTTCCATAGTGCCTCACAGGCCAAAAGGAGAAAAGTCATGAAAAGGATGTGGAATTTCTGCAAACAGTTTCAAAATAGAGGTATCTTACATGAATACACAGGTTTTTATTTATTTCCCCCTGGAAGTCATTAGAGGGTATAATAGAAAGTGAGAAGATAAGGTACCATTAGAAGAATTTGAGTTACTTAATGCTAGCTTGAAGATGGTCTTGATAAGAATAATTCTGCTACACATAGTTGAAGGAATCTGAAAGGAATTAATATTTCAAATTCCTATCTATTGCTGAAACAAACTGATTTTATAAAGCTTAGAAATTCAATTTCTATTCCTTACGTTACAAAAAATGTAATAGAAACCGGTTTTTTAAGACTCCCTCCAGGACGAATGAAAACTGAACAGAACATGGACTAGAAGCAAAACAAAAACAAATACAGTGGAAATATCAGACACTTAATGATAATTTTCAACTGTGGATTAGAATTTTTCAGAAGGGATTTAAATTCTGAATGTGGTTGTTAGGAAGATGTAGCATAGTGACATGAAAGGAAGAATGATAATTTCATGTAGTGATATTTTTTGTTAGATTGATATGAGGAGTTGTTTCTGAAATCCACAAAATAAACAAGATTTCTGTGTAGAATTTTGAGGTGCCAGAAAATTCAGCATATGCTTATAAAGGTGAAAATGGCAAAATAATTTTAAACTAGGCATATAAATGAGAAATAAGTCCCTTGAAACACATTTTCTAAATCAAATGTATTCATATTAAATAAATTTTCATTGTTGGAATGCATATAGAAACAAAGAAAAATACAGTAATAATAAGTGTGAATTCCATTTCTGGAGCTTGCAATAGAAAATTATAGTAGATTTATATTTCTTAACCCTTGATCTCACAATTGAAAAACTAGAACTTTATGTTTTCCAGGGAATAATCTAATGACACAGATATTTTTGGAAGAAGGTTTCTATCATTTATTTAGCTCCTAAAATCTCCTCAATCAGAATTCACTACATGCATCAAACATGTGATAAAAGAGATGAAAAGAAAAACAGAAAGATGAACACATGAAGGAAAGCAATTGTGGCCTCCCTCAGTCATGGGAAACATGGGGTCCAGTCCTCTTGTTGTGACATTAAAGCTGTTGACACAATTTGCCTACAGACATTAAACATACCGGAGGGGGGAAATTCCATCAGAACCCTTGGTTCTGTCCTGCATAAGAACACACCAGACCCCTTGAGTAGTTTGGTGCTCTGTTCATGGTCTAAAAAGACTGAAAAACTGACTATTTTAAAACCGATGATTACTCAAGGCCCAGACACAGAAAGGGGATATATCTCTGTTCATTTTCTTGGAGAAGCTTCAGAAAAGAACTTAGGATACAGGAGTTTCTGGACTCCTTCAAAATGTCGTTGTAGCTACCCTCAGATTTGGAAAGTGCCATACATAAGGCACTGGAGATGAACTGGGGTCTCCTCTTTAGAAGGTCTGTATTTTGGAGTTCTTGACAGAGTAAACCTCAGTAACCCTGCAGTCATATTACTTCTGGGCCAATACATAAAACATTACAGCTCAATTCTCATTCTCTCCTCTTGCACATTAACATTTTGAAAAATTTCAATTCTTTCAACAAGTTGATCTAGATGTGTATTATGATTAAAATGTACGGGATACTTGTTTTGCACAAATATTATCTGAAATGAAAATGTATTACTCAATAATGCAAACTTATAGTTAGATAACTGATAGCTTATAAAGACCATTATTTTTGTGGATTACTGATTGAAAGTTGATTTTTATGTCCATTACTGCTAGCTAACAACCTTCACCAGGACTGTGTATCAATATTGACCCAAAAAAGGAATGGTAGAAAATATGAAACATTTTTTTAAAAGTCTACAGCAATAAAATAAAAAAAAATCTATGACTTATTAACCAGAATGAATAGTGAAAGACCAAATGCCTGTCCTTGACTAAAAGTGACCATTGGCTTGGACTGAGAAGGAAAAGGTAGAACAGACCCAGATAAAGCTAGCTGTGACCTTAGCAGGAACATGGCTTTTTGAGAGCCCGGTAGCAGTCGTGAAATGGCACAATGACTCCTCTGAGTATTCTGAGTGACTCCTTTCTTATCAATGACCTCCCCGGGACTAATTTGCTATTCGGGAATTGCTAGGATCTGATTGTAAGTAGCGCTCATGTGGGTCCTTGATTCCCTGTTGCTGTGGGCTGAATGTTTGCACCACATACTGAAATCCTAGTCCCCATGTGCTGGTCTAAGAGGTGGGAGGAGCTGGGGGTGACTGTCACAGGAATGAAGCTCTCACAAATGCTTTAGTGTCCTTATCGAAGAGGCTAGAGACCCCTCATGCTGCAGGAGGTCACAGGGAAAAGTCTGCTAGCCGGAAGTAGGTCCTCACTGGATCCAGAGCTTGCCAAATCCTCCATATCGGACTTCCCGGCCTCAGAACTATGAGAAATAATCTCTGTTATTTGTAAGCCACCCATTTATGGTATTTTTTTCATAGCAGTACAAACAGACTATGAAACTAATTTTCCTTTCTAATCCTGTCTCAGAAATGGCAGCCAATCCATAACAGATCTTGTTCACTGTGGACTCATTGCTGAGTCTTTCAGTGGAAACGCAAACTTGGCAAAAACAAAAACAAAAAAATAAAAACTGAAAAACAAAAAACAAAACACTTCCTCCTTCCGGCATCTGAGGTCCCCCCGTGTTCTCTTGCTGATGTACTAAATCTAAAGTCTGTTTTTACAGCCTTCTTTTATTCAGTGCAAGGACCTCCAGTGTGATCATTGATGAGAAAATACAACCAGAAGACGGCTAAGACTTAAGTTAGATTCAGCATGGGACTGGATTCCAGGAAAAAGGAAATCATATTTCACTTTAAAAATGTAGTAAGGAGGGGCTTGGGATTTGGCTCCATGGTTCTGCCACCTACCTTGTGAGCGCAAGCGCCCAAGTTCGATCCCTGGCACCAAAATAAAAATAAAAATAAATAAAAATGCAGTAAGGTAAAGCTTTGTCATTAAAATATTGAACTCCAATGCAATATATGAAAAATGCATATTCTTCTAAATAAAATATGTAATTGTTCTTGTTGAAACAGTTGACTGCAGGGAACAGTGAGAAATGCTACAGCAGAATGACAACATCTATGGGGTTACTCCAGGCCGTGGTGTGCACACTGTACGATTCGAGGAACATTCATGAATTGCTCTTATCTTTAGTTTCCTCTTAGGTAGCAGCTGCCTCTCAGGGTAACCTGTAAAGAAGAGAATACAGTGCCAGGCAGCCACTACAGAATGGACAAATGGCAGATATTATTTTTACTTTTGTCATAGCCATCGATTTAGCAATCAATTTGCGCAATGACCTAATTCAGATATTCGTTAACACGTAGGCACACCCGGATGCGTGTTTTCTATGAAAGTATCAACTCAGCATGAGCATACATGTTACATGTTCTCTCTGACATTTGAGGGTATAGTTCTTATTTGGATAAAAGTGACTCTTTTTTTCATTGTTTGTTTTTGGTATCTGGAATAGAGCTCAGGACCTTGCACTTGTGAGGCAGGTGCAGGGCCACCGAGCTAAATCCCCGGCAAAATTATTCCCTTTTGAGTGAGAACAAAAAATTAGCTTGCAAAGACAGAAGCATTATCAGTGAATGTTTCTTAACCAGATATTATACTTTGTGCAACTGACTTAAGTGACCTTCAGTTTCAACAGCATATTGATATTTTTTAGTTACAATAAACAATTTAAAGTAAGTATGATCTTATTCAGAGATGAATAAAGATTATTTTCATGATATGGGGAGAAGAATCTATCTCTTAGCACAGAATATTCTTTTATTCACTCAATATATGGAAAGTACAAAGATTCCCTGTGGAGTGTGTTGATATGGGAATGTTGGTATGTAATGTGTTAGCAATATTGTATACACATTTTCAATTTTGTATCTGAAAGTAGGCTGTCATTGGTTAACTTTGAATTCAGTATTAAATAAGTTCTATTTAAATGGTAAGTTTTATTTCAAAAGATATTTTCTATCTAACTACTACTAGATGTCCCCCCAAAACCTCATGTGGTCACAGGGGGATTTTTTCAGAAGTCGCTGTATTAGAGTGTGTGAATGTGGATTAAGAGTGTGATACTAGGTGCAGTGGGTTGTGTATAGCTGACCCCCCCAAAACCTCATGTGGTCATAGGTGGGGATTTTTCAAGTCTAGAATGTGTGGCTGGGTCTAGAATGTGTGAATGATTCATCATGGTTCAATGCCAGGATTAAAGGTGCTAGAATTAGGGATTGGTGATTACTAAAACAGCACACTGATTGGTTTGGCACCACCTTAATCCCAACAGCTTACATAGAATGTAAAAGGGGCAGAAAAAAATGCTGCTAAGGTCCTTCATTATCTTCTGTATGCCATGAACTGTTTCTTCTCTGCAATGCCCCTCTGCCATGCCACCCTGCCTTGCAGCCAGCTTGATTGATTATGCACTGAAACCTCTACAGACTGTAGAGGAGTTACTTATAAAGAGCCTAGTGACAATGTTATGTGAGATTTGAAGATACTCTGGGATAGCATAAGATTATTAAGTCAATAATTAATGAGTAAATTTTTTTATTTACTTTTCGCTTCCTTGCAAATGTCCTTTGTGTTATTCACAGACCAAGAAAATAAGTTTTCTGTGTGTTTGTTGAGAGAGATTGAGGGACAGAGACAGAGACAGAGGAGATAAGTTTCATACTTTCCAACTAGTTTCAAATGAATGGCCCCTTTTGGTCTTTACAATCAGTTTTCATTCTTTTCCCCATTAAGTTTATTGGTATACTTAAAGTAAATGATACAGTTACCTTCATCATTGGGATTTTTTACTTTACATGATATACCTTGTTTCTTCTTTTTTCCCCATATCCTTGCTCTCCCTTCACACCCTTTACTCTTCCCTATTTACAAAGAATTTGATTCCATTTTTCCTTTTTACACATTTTCCCCTTATTTCCTTTCCCCTCTCCTTCCCACTTTAGCCATTTTCTTCCTATTTCACACTATCAATTATACCATTTGAACCTTATTTACACTTTTGGTTTTTCATACCCGAGAAACTATTCAGTATTTGCTCGTGTGTCCTATTTATCTTATTCAAGAGCATAGTCTCATTGTGCAACCATTTAGCTATAAATGTCTCTAGTTCCCCATTCTTCATGGCTGAGTAGTACTCCATTGTATTTTTAAAAAATTGTAAGGAACAGGAGGAGTGAGGATTCAAATATCCAAAATGAGCCTGGCAGCAGTTTTCATTTTGAATACCTGAATCCTAATTCCTTACCCTTTTTTTTTTTGCTATAAAAATTATGCTCCTGCTCAAGAGCCAAGGAAAATCCAATTTTTTTCCCAGACAATCCTATTTTTTTTGTTGAAGCAACATTTATTTCAGGAGATACATCACATTATTATGTATACTTACATACATTCTCTTGTCAAGCAGAAGAACCATGATTTGATTAAAGTATAGTTTTTCTTTTGTGCCTGCTGTAGTTCCTGGTGCTCAATTAAATATTCAGTTAGCACAAGTTATGGGGCATGTAGTATGACCTCACAATGTGATGGTAATGTTGAAGGCTGCAATGTGGTTGAGTTAGTCTCAAGAAATGCTGTATAGTTCAATTAGATATTTAAACAGACTTTAAGCTTAAAGTAAAACATTTATGAGTTACTTTATAAAGTTGTTTCACAGGTACTCTTGCATACGACATTCACAGCCTCTATGTAATCTCAATAAAGCTGATACAGTTGCCATTTTATGTTTGAGGAAAGAGTAGGGATGAACTTCAATGGTGATGCCAGAGCTAGACCCAAACTTTACTTTGTTTGCTTGTTTCATGTTCTTTTCTTCTCTCTTCTTCAGCATTTTGGAGAAAGAACCAAGAGACTCACACAAGCTGGGAAAGTACTCTTATCACTGAGCAGCATCCCTAGTCATAGGAAATCTTAATACTAATCCTTTTAAATACTAGAAGTAACAGGTATATCACATTTTAGAGATCATATCAAGATTATATACTGTTAGTATTCTTATTACTCTGGTACTGGGATTGAACCTAATGCCTTCACACTGAGCTACCTCCATGGGCTTTTTTATTTTCTTTTTGAGGCAGGATTTCTCTTAGTCACTAAGTTGCACAGTCTGTGCTCAAACTTTCAATTCTCCTGCCTCAGCCTCCCAGAGTGCTGGGATTACAAGATGTAGACCACTGGTCACGATTATACCTTTTAAAGGCACATGTATTTCAAGCGACTTTTGTATTTTAAAGTCAAATAATAAAATGCAGAAGAAAACATCATATCCCCAGCCTTTTCCATGTAATTTGTCATCATTGTAGCTAAACTACTTTTTAACCTATTGAGGTCTAATACACAATTACCAGAACTTATTCATTTTGAAAGTCAGTGAATTTTGAAAATTATTTACACCTATGTGACCCCCTCCTAAATCAAGACAGAAAACCCACAGCAGGTTTTGATCTTTGAGTTCCTGTACCACAGGTGAGAATTCAGCCCTCACATGTAGGCTAACGGGGCCAGATGAAGCCACACAGATGTGAAGGATTTAAGTGTGCCCAGGATAATCAGGCCTCGGCCGGCTCTTCCAGTCAAATTGCCATCGACCAGGACCCCTAGCCAGAAGCCACTCTGGTGAGCGCGCAGTGCTTCCTGGGATGCATGCAGTCTCCCTCCCATACACTACCAGAGAGACAAGCCTTTCACAGTTTTCCCCAGTGCCTGTTCCTTCTTGCTTTCTCTGCCCACATCTTCATTTTTCCATCTATTATCACTCAAGCAAAGCATCCCTTTCACCTGGGAAAGTTGCACTGATTCATGGCTCTCGGGAAGGTGAGCTTTCTTGTTTTTAATCTTTCTTCGTCTGTTTGGAGACACAACATAACAGGCAATTTCAGAAAAGGAAACCACAAGTGACTGGGGTGCTATTTCTGCGAAGTGTAAAATAAAGTGTAGCTGTAGGTAGGGGATTTCAGATGTCACTGCTGACCTGCCATTAGGAAGACGTTCTGAAAATTATCCCTCCGTGAAAACGGGAATTACAGCCCGTTATAAGACTGTCAAACAAAAGCAGTGTGCCAGCCAAATTAGATGACTCATAAAGGAATGTTCTCCCAGCAAAGCAGAGGAAGTGAACCAGGAACAAATAGCATTTCTATAATAGTAGTACTTGTCACGTAGAGGAAAGTTTTGTGTGTCCTTCCCTCTGTGTGAAAATGAGATATTTCTGCTTTTAAAAATGTGCAGCGCTATGTAGCTGTTTAGGAAAAGTAAGTGAGGAAAGCGCTGACCGTCAAGAGTATTCACAGCATCTCACGTGAAGTGGTTGTTATTTACTCTGAAGGTAACTGTGAGAAATTCACACATGAAAATAAAAGGCCCCTTTTCACCGTCATAAAATATACTGATCTCACCGAGGGATTGTTTCGGGAGCTATGTCAAGCAGTGGACGGAGCAATTGGAAAAAGAATCGGGAGGCTAAAAATAGCAAAAGCGATGTGCTGCATAGAAGGAGAGAGCACAACGTGTTCTGGGAATACCTGTGTGGCAGGAGAAGGGAACAACTGCTGCTCGAAAACTGATCATCTATGCCTGAAAAAGTATACCCTTTCCTTCCAGTTAGCTACCAAAGATGTATTTAACTGATATTTTCAAAGCTTTGTGATGACCCTTAGTAAACAATAGATAGCTTTAATTTTATGTATTTCCCTATTTATGTGGACAGGTAAAGCTGTATATATTTACCATGCATGGCACATTGCTATGAAGGATGTTTACATCCTGAGAGGCTAAGTGTGGGTAACTCACATATAAATTACCTAACACACTTAGCATTTCTGTGATGAGAACACTTTATAGCCACTCTCAACACTTTTAAGGGATACAATATATTGCATCCTCTCAGTGTTGTACAATAAATATTTTTTTCATTAAGTTTATTGGTACATTTTAGGTATACAATACAGTTACATTCCTCACTGGGGACTTCTACCTTTATGTGATATATCTTGGCTCTGATTTTTCCCCATTCCCCGCCCTCCCTCTTTACAAAGTACTATAACTATTTTTAATTTATTCTCCCTATCTGACTGAAAGTTTATATCTTTTTACCTAATATTTTCAGTCCCCAACACCACCTAACTACCCCAGCTATTGTGGATAATTCTACATTAAGCATGGGAGGGCAGATGTCTCATTAACACATTGATTTCATTCTTTTAAATATATGTCCATACATAGTTGAACTGCCGGAGCATATAGCAGCTCTATGTTTAATTAAAAGGAAATTCCTTCCTGTTTTCCCTAATGGCTGAACCAATTACACTGCTATTAATGGTGTATGAAGATTTCTTTTTCTCCATACCTTTGTCAATAATCTTTAATTTTTGTCTTTTGGATAATTACCATCTTTTTATTTTTTTTTGTACCAGGGATTGAACTCAGGTCCTTGCGCTTGCAAGGCAGGCCACCGAACCGCTGAGCTAAAAATCCCCGGCCCTGATAATTACCATCTTTACTACTGTGAGGTAATACCATTGTTTAATTTGGATTTCCATAATGATTAGTGATTCCTTTCATAAACCTGTTTTTCATTTGTGTGTCCTCTTTTGAGAAATGTCTATCCATGTCCTAGGCATGTTTTTCATTGTATTATTTGTTTTTAACTATCAAATTGTTTGAGTTCTGTGCATACCTTGGATTTTTTTCTCTTTTATTGAGTTTATTGGTATATTTTAGGTATACAGTACAGTTACATTCATTACTGGGATCTTGTATCTTTACATGACAGGTCTTCATTCTCATTTTTTTCCCCTTGTCCATCCCTTCCCTTCACCCCCTCCTCCCCTCCTCATTTACAAACACTTTATTTCTATTTTTTCATTTTGTCATATTTTTTTTCTTTTCCCTTATTGCCTTTCCCCTACCTTTCCCATTTTCCCTACACCTTTAGCCCTTTTCTTCCTATTTTACATGGTCAATTATCTCATTAGGATCTTATGTGCTATTATAGCTTTTCAACCAGAGAAACTATTCGGTATTTATACATGTGTGACATTTATTTCACTTAGGAGTATATCCTCAATATGTTCATAGGAAAATGGATACATATTTTGGATTTTTAAAAATTTAAACTGTTCACAATCATTTACTTTTACTTTTTTCTGTTCGGTTATTTGCTGAAGGCTCAGCTCTTTAGGTTTAGGGACCCTCACATGGTTGTAGTCAGACAGTGGCTGATGCCAGAATCATCTCAAAACTTTTTAGTAGTTGACATTGGCATTCTATTGGGAGTGCAAGTTAGTGCAGCTAGCTAGAACATACATATATGGTCTCTCCATGGAACTTGAGGTTCCTCACAGCCTGGATTAGATTCCAAGAATGAGCATCATAATACTAAAAAAGTGAGTGAAATCACCTAGTCTTGGAAGTCTCATAGCACCGAACCCAATGTGCTCTATTGGTTGAGGCAGTAATTCTCAGGTGCAGGGAGAAAGGGAAACAGACCCTCCTCCATGAGTGGAGCACCATTGCCACAGAGGAGAAACTAGGGTGTTCTGTATTATTCTGGCCATATCTAGCAAACACAATCGATCACAGTTTGGATATTAAATGCATATCAGACGTATAGCTTGAAAGTATTTTCTCCCATTCTACATATTGTAGCTTAACTCTGGTGACTGTTTCCTTTCCTCTACAGAAGCTTTGTTAGTGTGACATTACCTCATTTGTCAGTTTTGGATTTTGCTACCTGTGCTATTGGGATCATAAAAAATCACAGCTCAGACTAATATCATTGCAGTAGTTTTAAACTTTAAATGCAGTAGAGGAAAATTATATACACTTATATAGACATATGTATGTACACACACACACACAGAAAAGAAGACAGAAACAGAAGACAGAGATGGAAAAGAGAAATAATGCTTTAAGAAATCATTATAAAAGAGAATCATATCACAGTGATATATGCACACCTATGTTTATAGTGGCACAGTTTATAATAGCTAAAACTTGGAAACAGCCCATTTGCCCATCAGTTGGAAACTGGATAAAGAAGATGTGGTTTTTCTATAAAATGGAATACTACTCAGCCATAAAGAATGAGAAATTAGAATCAAAATGGATACATTTTGAGGATATTCTCCTAAGTGAAATAAATGAGTCACACATGTGTAAATACTGAATAGTTCCTCTCGTGTGAAAATTTATAACAGTACATAAGATCCTAATGAGATAATTGCCAATGTGAAATAGGAAGAAAAGGGCTAAAGGTGTAGGGAAAATGGGAAGGGTAGGGGGAAAGGAATAAGGGAAAACAAAAATAATGTGAGAAAAAGAAAAAATGGAAATGAAGTGTTTGTAAATGGGGAGGGGAAGAGGGGGTGAAGGGAGAGCAGGGACAAGGGGAAAAATGAGAACCAAGACCTGTCATGTAAAGGTACAAGATCCCCATGATGAATGTAACTGTACAGTGTACCTAAAATGTACCAAAAAACTCAATGAGAGAGAGAAAAAAGAAATCATTATATAGGAGGAAAAGGAATGTTTGTGTTGTTGAAAATGAATATTATCTCTATTTTATGGTTCTTAGCAAAGTTTCTTCTACATTTCAAATTTCAGAAATGAGGTATCTGGGGATAGATTCAGTGAACAATTGACATAATCCCATGTATCCAACTGTATGCTCACCTGGTCTAGGGTGATACTGTTCAGCCTGAGCACCTCTCACAGTTTTGATAATGTTCTTCACTTAGTAGAGGCTCAAAAACTTATATAATTTGATGTGTTCTCCCATATCAGCTTCCGAGTCTTCATCTATCTTTACCAAAAATGTTTTTCAAAAATTTCTTCATTTTCTTTGAATCTACCACATCTTCCCATTTCCTCTTGTGCCCTTAATGACAACCTTTGTTTTCACAAATAATTAAACTAGATCATCTTCCGTTCTTTCCTGAAAATCCAAAACACATTTCTGAATCCCTAACTTTCATGACAGTCGCTACCCTGCTTCTCCTCTGTACTAAGAGCTAAGCTCTCAAAGCTAAACTGCAGAAAATCACCGGGGCCCAGATGAAGATATCATAGCCAAAGGGTGTGAAATTTTGTTTGAAATGAATAGAACTCACGGGTTTCACTTGAGCCCAGAGTAAAACACAGCTGATTCCCTTCACAAGACGGTGGTCTGCTAGCATTTGGATAACACAGTATGGAATGTGATGGGACTTCTTTCAGATATGGGAGCTGAGTTGGAGCACTGCCAACACAACATAATTGTCAAAGATCACATCAACCAGATAAGGAAAGTGTGTGGAGGAGAGCTTCTGAAGGACTTGCACAGGAAACCCAGGCCTGGAGCCCAGGAACATGAAAGCCTTGGCATATGTGCACCCCAAAGAACATTAAACATCAGGCACCACCTTTAGCAAGCAATTGGGTAACCAGAAAAGAAAATTTAATCTTTTCCTTTCATGCTTTTTTACCCCTGGGGAAAACTAGAAGTAGAGCATCATGGTTTAGATCTAAAACATCACCTGAAGTTTCATGTGTTTGGAAGCGGGCAGTTTGAAAGATAATTGAATCATAGGAGCACTATATGCTTCAGTGGATCAGCCATTTAAGGGTTCACCGCTAGGTGTGCTGTTAGGTGGTGGGCTCAGTTGGAGGGAGTGAGTACTGGGGATGTACCTTTAGAGAGATCGTCATTCCCTCTAGCCTTTCCTCTTCTCTTTCTCTGCTTCTGTTCTGCCATGGATTAAGCATCTTTCTTCCACCATGCCCTTCTGCCATGCTGCTTCTGGCTTGGAGCCAGCTGACCATTGACTGAAACGTCAAAAACCGTGAGTCAAATTTGTCCAAGCTACGGGAAAGCTGACTAACACATAAAGGGATGCAAGAAGAGAGGCAGAGCAAGGAGGAGCAGTTCAGAAAAGAACATGTGCATTCTTGTCGGTGATATAACCAGCAAACTGATACCTGGGCAGATCTCTCCTTTAACGATGTCTTTCATATTAAGGGTTATGTTTGGAAACAGCCTCAGCAAAAAATGTTATGGTAAGGAAGATGCAGATAGTGATATTTTTCTTTGGTGAACTTTAGCAAAAAAAATGAAAAAGAATTTAAATTCATAAATTTAACACAATAAATATTGTTTCACATCAATGAAAAACAAAAGAGATAGGTAATTGTGCTAAATTATATTACTGATTTTGTGGGGAGGAAAAGAGAGAGAGAGAGAGAGGGGAGGGAGAGGGAGAGAAAGAATTGAATTCAAGCTGTATGCAAAGTATCACTATGCAACTTTTCTAGCCTTTTCTTCATTTTTATTTTGAGACAAACTAATTTGGGTAGGTTTGACCCAAATTTTCAATTCTCCTGCCTCCCAAGTAACTAGGACTATCACAGTATGCATGTGCTCAACAACCTTACTGTATTTTTTAAAAAGAAAATGATTATACCAGTATAATGATCTACCACAATAACTTTTTATGGTATACATTGTAGTTTACATTATACATTACAGTCTCTGATTTATATCTACTACACAATTCTAATTTTTTTCATGGAAAATTCAGAGAAAATGGCTGAATGATAGATAATAATAACTTCATTAGAACAAGTGTCTAGTTATTTGTAAAATTGATCAAAGTATTTAAATATTGAGTTTTTGATACCCTTGTCTATGTCTATGCAAGGCCATCATCTTTTGTCTTTTCTCAATCATGTTTGTAAATGCATTTTTTACACATAAATTGATTTCATTTGTTTTGTTGTGCAGAATCTCCACAAGGAACAATTTTAAATCCTAGTCTATCATGTTTGATTCTAGCTGTTGCAAATTGTATCTGATTAGCCTTATCTCAAATTTCACATAAAAATGATAACTCAGACAAGAAATATTGCATTCAGCTAGCACTGTTTATTCTGAGTTGTCTGTTGCCACCTAATAATACATAGAAGTTGACAAGATAAATTATGCCCAATCAAGTTCCAAAGAATCCAACTTTTCATTAACTTACTTTTGAAATGCATTTGTATAGTTGAGGCTGTGTGTGATGGGGGTAGACTCTATAACTGATAATTTTGGCAACTATCTTCCAGGTGGAACATTGCATTTATTAAAGGGAAAATAAAAATATGTTCATTTGAAGCTTATGTGTACGTAATTAAAATTCAATAATCCCAGCAACTATTTAGATGTGGACTGAAACTAACAAACAACCAAACAAAAAAACTGGGTGAGGCAGGAGTATTTGCTAATGATTCTTTAATTTGCCTATGGATGGGGATAATAAAAAATAAGCTGAACCTTCTGAGGTATTATTGTTTCCTGTGTGCTGACCAGGCACCTCCCATAGCTGTCATAGCCACTACCTCTGTGCACTACTCAGCCCCAAGCTAGGTCAGCCTCCAGCTGTGGGTGGATGAAAGCTATGAACTGGACATGGAGCAGAAGTTTTGACTTAGACAACACATCTCTTTTTAAACAAAAGGTGGCATCGTCACAATATTTAGATTGTTAGTAAAGGATTGGCCTGAGATGTCAGTGGGGATCAGAGAAAATAAGCAGGAGAGGCTCACAATCCCATGAGGACTTTTCCTACAAATCCTCACTATCTAATATAATTGTTGCAAACACTATGGTATGTTTTTAGAGTTTCCAAGTATTTTCCCATCTTATTTCAATTATTCTCTTCTCACAAAGAATATGATAAATGTCAAAAATTGAATGGTATTGACAGTGTTGAGCTATAGGTTCAACTCCCTACTCTTAATTCTGTGCTAGTGAATCACCACCTTGCTTTCTAGCTAAAAGGGAAGTAGCGAATTTCAAAAGCTTTATAAGGTCTTCAAGATCAAGATCAGAAATAAAGAGAAAAGTAACATTTCATATGTGTCATTGAGTATGTATCTTCAAGTAATACTCATTATTTGTGTATGTGCCTAAGAAATAGAAAAAAGAGAAGGTGCAAGCTTGGTTGAACAGTGATTTGTGGATGAGCATTATGCACATCTGGGCTGGTTATCCAATAAGGAATTTCTATGGTCAGTTTTGGTTAGTTTTGTAAAGCTGACAGTGACTTTTCCTTTGTGGAATTTCCTGTCCTCTTTCCTCAAGATCTATGCCTAGTCTCACTTGGTCCCCCTGTTCAGGAAGTTTGCTACCTTATTTAGATCTCCTGCCTCGGCTTCATATTAAATTGGTTCACAATACTGAGGCAGCCAGGACAGCACAACTAACTACTGGTCACAAACCTACAGAACTGCTTCAGAAAGTAGCAAGAATGTGTTTGAACCAAAGAACTGTATTTTCAGGGGGATTAATGACATTGTGTCTTAATTTTATTTTTAATTTAAGCATCCAGTATATTTGGTGAAGATAGCTGGCAATTAATAATTGCCACCACTGGGAAATTCTAATACGTCCTTTACTTTGGAACATACACAAACATTCATACATATAATCTAACTTTTAGGACTAAAAATTCAAAGGGTTTAGATGAAGTCGATTCCCTCAAATTCAAAAACAAATGCGTGCACCATTACAAGCTAATGGCCTAATTTCCAGTAATGTTTTGGGTTATATTTTATACTTCCGTTGTTGCAGAGAAAAGTTTCATGCCTTATGTTCAAATCTTTTTGGTGTATAAAAATGAGACCATTTTATTACATCTCACCTCTCTTGCAAAATTTGCCAAAACCCATCATAAAACCCACACATGTTTTCTGAATGTTATGTAACTTCTCAGTAAATAAACAGAGTAAAATATGGATCTGAATTTGCTCCATCATGGAATTATTTGCCCAATGTGTGCTCTTCTATGAACGAGCTGTCAAGCAACCAGAAGTGTGGTTAGCACACATGAGCAGATGCACAGCTGTTGCTTTTGTACTTTCCAAAGAGTCGCACCGGTGACCTAATGAGAAAGTCCAAGTTCAGGTCACATAGTACCACCAGTGAGCTCCCAAAGGCCATTATTTTCTCATTGAGCAAAGTTTATTCCTGAGCTGATTTGCAGTGGGAGTTCAATAAACCTGGGATCAAATTATTCTTCTGCAATGTTTGATTCCTGTGACCTTTATTTAAAACTGCTTGACCTTGGTGGTCTTAACTCTGTGATGAAAATAATGATTTTGCTGTAGGGCTTTTGCTATAAATAGGAATGTGTTTATATCTAATTCCAAAAGTGTAATTGCTGGTGCAAAGGTAGATAATTCATGTTTTCTACTCCAAGATATATTCTCCAAATTTGCCTCCAAAGCAGCAATATTAATTTGCACTCCACCCAACAGGACATGAGTTTCCATTTCCCCAGCACTCTCTTCAGAATTAGACAGACTCACCTGTCTTATTCTAGGTACCGAGTGACCAGCTGTGTACTCCTCTCTACAAGTTAGCTTCGAGGGAGAAGAAGAGCTAAACTGAGCAGGTCCAGTTGCTTTTGATATATTTATCTCTCAGAGAAATCATTTCCCTGGTGTGATGGGTAATTTTTTGTGCCAACTTGCCCAGGATAAGTGATACTGAGACAGCTGGTAAAACATGATTCCTTGGTGTGTCTGTGAGGGTGTTTGTGAAAGAGACTAGAACTTGAGTTAAACTGAGTAAAAATGTTGCACTCCCCAAAGTGGATGGGCTTTACTCAGTCCTTGGATGGCTTTTCCTGTGAGCTGTCTTCTTCAGCATAAACACTGGTCTTCTCGTGTCCTTGGTCGTCAGGACTCCTGGTTCTTGGATCTTTGGGTCATGGGATTTACTCTAGTGACTCTCATCTCCTCTTCCCCATCCTGGTTCTCAGACCTTCAGACTTTCAGCTTCCACCTGGCACATGCATTAAGGGGCCCCTTTTGTGTCTCACTTCAGACTGGGACTGCATCACTGGGCTTCCTGTGTCTCCAGCTCACTGAGGTCACATGTGGGCCTTCTTGTCCTTCATCCTCATGTGAGCCAATTCCCCAAATAAATCTCCTCTTGCATATCTATATGTATCCTATTGGTTCTATTTTCCTACAGAGCCCTGATAAATACACCAGGGAGAGTGTGAGTTAAAGGAAAGAAAAAGGACAAGTTCCGGGAAGAGGCATGTCCTCGCTCTCCTAACTTGTCATGCTTCTTCAATCTGATCATTTGTATCTTTCTCCAGGACTATAAAGATCTTTGTAGTATTGCCTACTCTGTTGTCTTTATTTTCTTATTATGAAGCATAGAGCATATCAAACCTGTTCTTGGGCTGGGGATTTAGCTCAGTGGTCCGGTGGCCTGCCTTACAAGCGCAAGGACCCGAGTTCAATCCCAGGTACCCCCCCAAAAAAACAAAACAAAACAAAACAAAAAACTGTTCTTTCTAGTTTTTCACTTCTCGAATTTGCATTCATTTTTTCCCATTTCTTTGTGTGCTATATTCTGGAAATTTCCCCAGCTCTATTATATGCAGTTCATTCCATTTTCTCTTCTACAATAAGCCCTACATGGAATTTTAATCAGAAGTGGCAGGTGTATTGTGAAGCGTTTTAGGGGTGGGAAGGCAGTGGCTCTCACAATGATTATGGGTTGTTAATGTGAATTTTAGATGGGCATGCAAACATTGAAATTATACCAATGTTTTCTTCTAATTTTTACAAGAAAATTGGAATTGTTAGTCACCTATTTTATAGCTGAGGAAACCAAGCATGGGAAGGTTCTGCTAATTCTCGAAGTTGGCCCAGCTCTGAGGACAGAGCTGAGCTTCCAAATCCAACCCTTTTAACTCTTTCTACCTTTGCCAGGAGGTTATTGCTTATTTGTAACTGTCAGCATTATTCAGTTTATTCTTCTGCCCAGTGAATGCCTGCCACCAGTGCTCTGAGGTCTTTCTGGCATAGCCAGTGAGTTCTCTTCAGGAAATTTCATTTGCAGGCATCTCCTTCCTTTGGAGATATTCCCACACCTTGCCATAGATACTTTCATTCCTAGAGACAATAACCTGCCACTTTCTCTTCTCCATCTCTGCAAAGAGAAAGTGCTTCACATATATTTATTGAACAACTAAATAGAAGGAACAGAGCATGAGCACATCAGGAATGAGCCCTTTAGGGACTCAGGTAGCACAGTGATGTGTGAACTTGACAGCCAGCTGGACTTCGGAGTGAATGCGGAATACAGCAATAAAAATAACAATAAAATGGAGCACTAAATATCTTGAAATAAGGTCAGTCTTGGTCTAAATCAACGCTTTGTACTCATAAAGTCTGTAAATGTCAGTGACTAACCATTCTGAATTTGAGTTTCCTCATCTGTGAAGCGAAGTTAGGGTGATGATCTAAGGATTGCTTTACAAATAAAAGCATAATCTATGCAACATCCAGAAAAAATAACTTCTCAAAATAAGGTATATTCTTTCACTGCTGCATTTTATATTAAGAAGCTTATACATGCCCATGACATGATGATTTTAAAGAAATTGGAAGAAAACATATGCATTGTTTACAGAGATTTTCAGAAAAAAATGCTAATGTTCTTTAAAAAGCATTGAGCGCACTTGGAATCAACAAGCCATTATATTAACAAAATATTTAAACAATTTATACATTGGGTAGTCAGACTTCAATAGTTTAGTTTTAACTTTAGAAATTCATGTTAGAAAGAAACAGAATGTTCCTTGATTAAACTTACTACTGATTGCTGTTTGATATAGGCTAGACTAATGATGCTTCATTATTTTTTGTTTTAAATTAATTTACTGATTAAAACAGCAGCTTTTAAAAAACTGTTTCATCAAGGATGGTAAAGCAAGTATTTTATGAAGGAAAACCATATTGCCAAGCTTAGCTGGTAAAGGGTAATCCCCAAGGGTTTTAGGAGCAATAGTGAGGAAAGGCATTCACTACAAATATGAGAGAAATACAAGAAATGTAGTTAAATCAGTCGTCCCTAAATATAAAATTTAGGCTCTTGCTCCCTCTCGATTCCTGAAGTCTATATCTGTAGTGCTAATTTCGAATCGGGTTTATAAATTATCAGCTTCAGATCAGTGTATTAGTTTGCTAGGTCTGTCATAATGAAGAATTGCAAGTATGGTGGCTTCAACATCAGCATTTTATCGTCTCTCATAGTTCTAGCAAACATAAACCCAAGCTCAAGAAGATGTTGGCAGAGTTGTCTCCTCTCCAGGGCAATCAGAGAGAATCTTTTTTTTTTTTTTCCTTACCTCCCGCGAATCACTGACGATGTTTGACCATCCCAGGCTTGCTGACTATCACGCTGTCTCTTGCTGCTCCTTTATACAGCCTTTGTCCATGGGTCACTGTGTCCAGGTCCACCTTTGGAAAATGACACCAATCCTATTAGACTGGGGGCCCACCCTGCTCCGGGATAATCTTAATTTAATTAATCACATCTTCAGTGACTCTATTTCCTTAGAAGGGCACATTTGGAGGTAGTAAAGTTTAGAATTTTGACATATGAATTTTGGGTGTCATAATTCAACCCATAACAAGTAACCTACACCCTTTCATTCTTGCATGTCACCCTACTACCGTTATAGTTGAGTGCTAAAATGTCCCCCAAAGGCTAATGTTTTGAGAAAGTGATTGGATTGTGGCGGTCCTGACCCGTCCATGGATTTGTCTGTTGATGAGTTCAGTAGTTTATGTGTTGTTAGGGGTAAATCCTGGTCTGAAGCAGACCCCTGGGAATGTGACCTGGAAAAATGTATTCTACCCCCTGGCTCCTCCCTTCTCTCTGTAGTTCGAGAGTGCCCTGGGGTTGAGCACCTTTCCCCATCCGTGCCCCACTCCTTGTCATTTCTGCCTTGGAACTAACCAACCCCAGACTAAAACTGTGAGCCGGAATAAACGTCTTCTCTTAAATTGTGGGTGTCAGGTGACTAAGACACATACCTTAGCCATATAACCTACATGTTTAAAATGCAGTGTGTTTATCAGGCACTCTTCCAAATACTATGTAAGCATTGCCCTTTAAGTTTCAACCCTGTTGATGTATGTATTACTGTTGTGCAGATTTGACAAATTGAAAACTAGGGTACAAAGAAGTCAAGGTAGTTCTTCACTTCAGAGAAGAAGGAAATTCTATGCCCAGCGTTGGTGTTGCAAGCAGGAGTGCGCACTAAGTGGAGGTCGAGACAGTAGTAGTTGCCAACTAGATTTTTATATATTTTATATATGTCACACATTAAACATGTTCATTCATACCCTCCAGTTGCCACTCCCTATACCTGCACAAGTCCGAGAAGCGCGACTTTGTTTCTCCTTTCCTGGTGATTGCATTTGTCGATCCGGTTGCCTCCTCCTCGATGGGGGGTCCACACCGGGCAGGCGTCTGATGTCTCCACTGAGGTGTCTCCTCCGAGATCTTGTCTGGCAGGTTGCCGATGAGCTGGATGGGTCACCGAGTGGGACGAGCTGGTCTTCTGTGCTCTCTCTTTTTTACAATCCTAACTGGAGGTCTGTGGCACTGGTTCGGGTTTTATCGCTTCACACATATTGGGGCTGTTTGAGTAGATATTGGGGCTGCACACGTCATAGGGTTCCACACATTAAATTTAGATAACGGGGTTACACACATCATAGGGTGATCTGTTGGGTTAGATATCACTCTTACTCTTGGGGGGATTACATATCAGGTTTCCTATATTAAATCACTCAGTGGGTTTCACTCTCCACTCTTGGGAACACACTGACATTGTACTTTATTTGGGAGGCATTATGTTCTCTGCATCCTATACATTGACATGTGCTCTCTGAAATTGGGTCTTGTGCAAGAGAGGAGTTGCGCTTGTGCTGGCAAATGCTTGCCGCCTTCAACCCTGTCTGAATTACAAGCTCTGTTATGTGTCATCAACATTGTTATTCATTCTCTTAGAATGTAAGGGTGTTTGAAATTATTAACTTTAATGTGATTGGAATACTGTCTACAGACAGTATTTACTTCAGGAGCTGTCTTTTGAGTTTTGCTTTTTGTTCCAGTCATATAATTAATTCTGTTTATATTTTCCTTCAGAAAACAATTACTTTTTCATTGTTGGGTATGGATTTCCATTTCCTATTCTATTTTTCCAGTTACACTCATGTAAGGAGAAAATTAGGACTCAATTCTCTAGTTGGCAATAAACTAGGAAGTTTTCTAAAGTAAAAACTCTACATATGAGACACCATAAAATCATATTTCAACCGGAAGTTTCACAGAAATGAATGTTATTATATTATATTTTGAAATAACATGGAGAAATGGAAATGAATTATCTTCTAATGGGTATAAATAACTAAAACTGACAGTGGGTGGAAAAGCACTGTTTGATACAGCACTTGGAAAAATATTCATTTAGAGCAGAAGCATTTTTCTGACCTCTCATTCTAGCATGATATGTATTTCATTGTTTTTCTAGTAACATTAATTTAATATATCTCCCTCTAAATTGCTGCTCAGGCCTCAGAACATATTGCAAACATATATCACAGAATTGAGAACATTTTGCAGGGCTTAAACATTACTACTGGAATCTAAAGGTAACAGTCAATCACGCTGCTGTCTGCGAGCATTCTCCCAGTCAAAGCTGGTCCATCAGCATATTTTTGTTGTAGTCGAAGGAAAGGGGAAAGAGGGAATGAAATGTAAGAAATTTCCTCTTTAATGGATGTGATTAGAAAGTGTAGCACATTGCTTCTAATGACACTGATGGTTAGCATGACCGGTTGCTTACTTTCTGCAAAGTAGGCTGGGAAATATAGCATGTGGGTGGGCAGATCTATGCTTAGAAAAACCTCTGGGGATTCTATTATGAAGTAAAGTGGGGAGAATGAATAATCAGGTAAACTTATTTTGCCAGTCTGCCCTTTTAACCACCCAGGTACCCATACACCCACAGCTTCCTTCACAAAGACACTAGACCTGCTCCAGTGGAATCCACCTAAAACTCATTCTGATGCTGCAGCAGTTGAAATCCAGGAGTACAGTGAAATTTATCTTCTCTATCAGGGCAGGAAGGTCCTTGTAATCTGACATCAGCTAAACACAGGTTGCATGCCTGCCCCAGTCCTGATATGCAGTGGTAGAGTAGGAACAGGATAACTGCATTCCAAGCACCCGTTTCATAAATGTACAGAATGGAAAGCACAAAGCAGATTTTGGTTCTTAGTAAACATTGTTCGTGTATATGAATACTCTCCATCCTTTTGGCCAGGTTAGTTTTTTGGGTTAGCAAACTGGCTCCTCTCTCAGAAGGCATATTCTTTGCCCATTGATCTCTGCAACTTTGATATGATTGGCAGTTCTTTCTTGTTCAAGGTCTGTATTAGATGGAAGCAAGAAAATGTATTCTGGCCTCAGTGTAGCTTTGTGGTATGGGATATGATGTTAAAGGTCCAGCCACATAGTCCTGATTTATAAGGATTATGGATTCTGTATAACAAAATTGCTCAAACCCAAAACAAACAGAAATCACTTTCCTTGTGAAAAGAGATATTTATTTATTAAATATATTTTTACTAACATTAATTATATACTGGACGATCAGAGTATACAATTAAAAAATTTCATTACAATAAAAACATAATGCCATCAGTGCCCTTCAAAATAATTCCCCATGTTTCAAACACACTCATCCCATCCTTCTTGCCACTTTTTGAAGCAGTTCTGAAAGTCCTCTTTCACAGTGTCTTTATGAGCTGTGATAAAAAAACAATGAATGCTGCTGCCCAATGTCATCCAAAGGAAAGGTAGGCTCGTAGAAACATCATATGTCCTTCATTCACCTTATCCACAGGATCTGGCAACTGTGTGATATCTTGGTCTTCCTCAAAGTCAAAATGTCTGAAAAGTAAAAGCTTTGATTTGATTCAGGACATCACGGCTAGCATGGCAATGCAGCTGAAGACCCTCACAGCGAAGAGCTTCCAGGATTGCTTCAGAAATTAGCAAGACTGTAGGATAAGCATGCCTGAAGTGAGTGCGAGAATTTCAAGTGGAATTAACGGCAGGGTGTGGGTTCCTGTAATGCAATTCTTAAATTTAAACATTCATCGTAATTGTCCATCAGACCTTGTATGCATTAACGGGGTTCAGTGTGATATTTTCATGTATGCAACATACAGACAACATGAATCACTCAGATCCAGCCACCCTTCTTCCATGGTCACCCATACTACTGTGACTGTTTCCAGTCCCTAGTAATCACGATTTTGCTTTCAGTTTGACTTTTTAAAAATTTTAAAAATTTGTGTGTATAAGAGAAAACATATGGTACATGTCTTTCTGTATCTGGCTTATTGTGCTTGGCCTGATGTCCCTCCAGTTCCACTCATTTTGCTAGAAATGACAGAATGTCATTATTTTCTTATGGCTGAGTGATCAGCCCTGATGAATCCATTCAATAGATGAATGAATCAAGAAAAAAATGGTATCCATACACAATCAAGTATTGTTCATGGAGAAGAGACTTAAAACTGATGTGTATCAATGGATTTTAAAAGAATGACTTGACACAGATACTATTTATACTGAATTATGTTCATAGGAAATTTTCTTTTAAAAGTTTTATTGCTAATTATGTAAATCCCAATGAAGCAAGAATTAGACATGTAACTAACTATATAAGCTTCACCAAGTAGTTCATATTTAATTGCTAAGGTAAACAGTCCTACAGTACTCTCTACAATGCTTATAAATTATTCTCACAGACTTATCCCCGGTGGAATCATTAGGATTGACTAGTAATGCTGTATTATTTTAATTCAATATTTCACTTTCTGTTTCTGTGTGATTCAAGAGCTAAATGATTTAAAATTATTGATCTATGTTTTTGAGCATATAAAAGATATAATTTTGCACAACTGTAACTGTGTAGGAGCAGAGTTATTTTGTTTGCAATTGAAATAAACTGATATAAATTCAAGTAAGCTTATTATAATGTTATGATGTTAACATGGAAACCACAAGGAGACAACTAAAAATTATAGCCCCAAAAGGAAATGAGAAGGAAGTTAAATGGTTTATTTTATATAATTTACCAAACAAAAAAGAAGATAGTAATGTAGGAAAGGGGCCAAAAATCCTCTAAGGTACATAAAAATAAAATAGTAACTTGGTAGCAGTTTTCTTCATCATTAATTATTTTCCAAAATAGTTTTGAAGGAAGATAAAGTGGAGGACTACAACTTCTTGTTTTAAGAATTTACTATAAAGGGCCACAGATTTAGCTCAGTGGTTCCGCCACCCGCCTTGCAAGTGCAAAGTCCTGAGTTTGATCCTTGGTACAAAAAAAAAAAAAAAAA
>NW_022900928.1:126978779-126993296 GCF_012274545.1 Fukomys damarensis
AAAAAAAAAAAAAAAAAAAAAAAAAAATTACTGTAAAGCTATAGCAATGGAAATAGAGTACTAGTATGATGGCAAAGTTATAGACTAATGGAATTGAACAGAATCTTCACAAAATCTCTTGCATTTCTCATCAAGTAGCTTTTGACTAGAGTGTGTAGTCCATTCATTGAGGAAAGCAATCTGTGCAACAAAGGTGCTGGGAAAACAGGATACCCACATGCAAAACAGTGAAGTTATAGGCCAGAGATTTAGCTCAGTGGTGCTGCTGCCTGCCTCTCAAGTACAAGGTCCCAAGTTCGATCCCTGGTACAAACAAACAAACAAAAAAATAGAATGAAGTTGTACTCTTCCTTAATACTGTGTATGAAACATAACTCAAAATGAGTCTATGCCCTAATTACATTGGCCGAAAGAACTAGAAACAAAAAACAAAGCAGCTAGGCTAAAAACTGTTGGAAAAACCATGAGAAGAAAGCTCGTGATATTGGATTTTGTGATTGGTATCCTGAACAATGACATCAAAAGCACAAGCAATAAAATTTATTTTAAAAAGAATCAAATTAGAATGCATAAATATTAAGAAATTTTGTGCAGCAAAAGACACTCTCAAGAGAGTAAAAAGGCAATATAAAGAAAGGGAAAATATTGACAGATTACATATGTGATAGGGAATTAATTTTCCAAATGTGTAGGAAACTCTCCTAAATGCAGTAAAAAATTATAAGTAACCCACTTAAAAATGGGCAAATGACTAAAATAGATATTTCTCTGAAGAAGATACACGGTAAGCAATAAACATGTGAAAAAATGCTCAGCATCACTAATCATTAGGGAAATGCAGCTCAAAAATATAACATCTGTCCTAGCTACTATGAAAGCAAGGAAAATGTATAAGAATGGGCGATGGAGTGGAGAAATCGAAATCCTTTTGTACCGCTGGTGGGAATGTGAAATGGTGCAGCTGCTATGGGAAAAATATGTCATTCTCTCCAAAAAAATTAATTCTAAAATGAACATAAGATGCAACGATTTCATGTGTGAGTACACAGTGGTACCTCGATTCACTAATTTAATTCTTTCCACGATTTGCTTGTGACCAGAATCGTGGAAAGAAATTAAGTTCGTGCACTAAGGTACCACTGTGTACTCCAAGAACCTACAGCCGGAATGTGAGTACATGTTTGAACATACACATGCAGAGCAGAAGTATCCACAGCAACCAAAATGTGGAAACAACTCAAATGTCCTTTGAGGAAGAGTGGCTAATGTATGCATACAATGGGCTATTCATCAGCCGCAAGAAGGTATTAAACTCTGATGCTTGCCACATGATGAGTACACCTTAAGCACATCATGCTAAAGGAAATAAGCTAGGTGCACAAAGACAGATGCCGTAGGACTCCACAAGTAGTGCTTAGAGTACTCTAATTTATAGATACAAAAAGCTGAACAATAGTTGTGAGCAATCAGAGGAAGTAGAAAACAGAGTGATTGTTTAACGGGCATGGGGGTTTCAGTTTGGGATGATGGAAAGGTTCTGGAGGAAGATAGTGATGGTGTTTGCACAGCCGTATGAATGCCTTTGATGTCACTGAGCTGTCACTTCAAATGGTTAAAAACATTCGTTGCATGTCAGGCGTATTTTACTACAATAAAAGGTTATTACTGGAACCCTTTTCAGAAACATTAAAATACCTGTTAAAACTTCAGTCAGTTACAACACCGAGGTTCATAAGGGCACTACCCTAAGGAGTCTGCCTTTGAAACTATAAGACTGAAACTAAATTTTATGATACTAGCCCATGTTTCATAAGTCAAGAGCACAAGCAATGCGTAGAAGTGCTGGTAAAAATGAACAAAAACGTGAGATCTACAAAGAGGAAGATAAAAGTGTCCATGACAAAAGAGCAGTTAGTTATACAGGGATCATAAGTGTTTATGCAAATACAGGTATCAGGCAGAGCGTGAGTTCCTTCTAGATGGTTAAATAGTGTCTGCAGCACAGATGGGCCTTTTTGGCTCTTCTCACGTGTGATATGTGATGTGTGTTCATAGGATAATCCCTTATGGCACAGCCAAGCATTTTCTGTTTTACACGCAACTTATTTTTGTACTCCATATATAGCTTATTAGTCTTGAAATTTTAATCTCAGAAATCTACTCTGTGAATCTATTCTGTAAATCTACTTTGTGTTTATTTGAACTTATTTTTATGAGGTTTACTTACTCAGCCTGGTGGATCACCAAATTAAAGCATACTCTTGATGACCTATATTCCTCACCCTTGAATCAGCCAGACTTTGTCATTATTTACAGTGCCTTCTTGTATACTTTTACATTTTCTTTTCCTCTCTGTTATCCCGTTTGGAAATTTCCTCTCTTCCTTTTAATTCCAAGTAACCTAGCATGACTGAGGCAGATCAGCTTTCCTCTGTGGATGGCTTCCCACTGACAAGAGCACCTAAGCACACTGTTTATTATAGGGCATGGACTATAGCCATTGGAATATCTATTTCTTTACACCTTTGATTCTTATTTAAGAACTTCATGTAGGTAAGCTCCTTGCCTGTGTGTTTTGTCCATGTACAGATAACAGGACGGTATTGTACCTTAAATACAGAAGAGATGACCAAGAAGGGCATACTGTTAGCATATTATATGAACAGATAATCCTTACCACCACCTTCACATGTGCCTATTGGCTTAGAAAACTTATTCATGGTAGTAATACAAATAATTCTTCTTACATATAATCATAGCCACATACATATAATCTCTCATTTTTCCTAAACTCTGTCCAATAAAATATATTAACTAGACTGAATTTTCTACTCCTCAGTTGGTTTGAGATTAATCCACCCTATGTTTGTAAGGTTGTATTTCCCAATATGGAATGTTTTTATACAATATAAAATATTTTCTCATTCCCACTGTACATATTCACAAGTCTGGCAAATCTGCAATATTAGATTATACTTAGATGTCATAAGAATTTTTATTACGCAGAATGATCTGAAGGGGCTTATAAAAATATTGTTAAAAATTATTAAAGACTGGATTTTTGCTGCATGAAAAGAGTGTTATTTTATAGTTTGTCTTCCTATATATCTCCATGATGAAGTTTACCACAATATTTAAAAAACTATGTTGATGGGCATTGATTCAGTGCTCGATCCTATTGTGCTTAGGAGGCCGGAACTAACCCTAGCCTGGAAGTGGAGGAGAAGTTTACATCTTTAAGCAAGAGCAATACAGGCTCGTTCCTTGTGCCTGTAAAATGAGCCAGGAATAACTCGACCTCACCCACAGCCTATTGAGATGTGGAGCACAGGCTGATGTTGGTTTTTCCAGTACTTCTCAAAGAATGGACCATAAAGCAACAACAGCAGCCTGACCCAGAGCACTGCTAGCAGTTCGGATGCATAGGATCCATCAGACTGTTTCAATCTGTTTTAAGCAGCCCGTGAAGTGGTTTGATATGTGATCTAGTGTCTAAACCATTGGCCCACTGGACAGTGGACTCCCCTTCCCTATGAACATAGCTCCTACTTCATTCAAAAGCAACATGCTCAGCCCCTTCCTCCGAACACCGGGGACGTATCAACTGATTTTATGAATTTTTCTGAATATGTTCTCTTTGCCAGTGAGTGGTCTACGGAGATCTATTTATCAACAACCTATCACCTATCACTTGCTTACTTGCTTTGTGTATGCGAATGGGTATATGGTGTTTGGAGGGGCATCTGCCAAACTGTGGTTCAACAGAAAAGTCCAAAGGAAACTCAAAAACATCCACATTGTGTGGGGAGAGGCCAGGGCTCCTGAGCAGAAGTGGATACCACCTGTGTCTCAGTTCATGCAGGATAAGTAACACTCTCCATAAGGTTTATGCCATAACTAGCCAGGTGTTCTGTATTTGCAGCCAACCCCATGAAAGCAGACATTTCCACAGGCACCAAGCCAACTACAGTGTGGTTCATACCAAGACTGCAAGCTTAAACTTGGTCTTAAAGATCCTGTGCCTCATAGTAATTACGAGGAATGGGGCCATCGGGATTTGAATGAATTGTGATACCCCATCCCTCCCTTTTAACACTGCGCCTCAGACTGTGGGAATTTTGGGAGTTGAGGCAGAGCAGTGGCAGATTTGTGTTAGTGCTAGGAGAATGGAGGTGAGAACCAAGTCCAGCTGGTGAGGTGACACAAACCGTGACTACCCTGGGGTGAACATCACGGCAGAAGCTTGTGAGCAAGAGAATACATGAGTTGAGATTTGAGTAAGGGATTGATGTGTGAGAGAAACTGGGATCTTAAATGCAACAGATAGCAACTACAAGCATTTAAACATGGAGTAACACATGTGATATGGGAAAAGAGAGGAAAATAGTACTTGTCATTTTGGATCGGAAAAGGTAAAATTTATAGTTTTACTGTCTACTGGTTAGCATATCCTTTAGTCACTCACCCGTTCATTGGTTCACTAGGACTCATGAGAATCAGCTTGGTCGTAAAATACTCAGGTCTAAGGTTTATCACATCAGCATGGCAAACACACAGGAGGAGTCTGGATAAGGACACATTCATATTCTCTACTCCTTTTGCTTTTGTTTTTGTTTTTATTTTTCAGACAGAGTATCACTCTAGCCCAGGCTGGCCTTGCACTCTTGGGGATCCTCCTGCCTCAGCCTCCAGAGTGCTGGGAATTCTGGTATGCACCACCCTCTCTGGCTTATACTTCTGCCTGTGAATGGTCACAGAGATCACTACTTTTCACTAGCAGCCAAAATGCAGCCCTTGTGTGACGTGTTCCTGCCTTGGAGGCCCATTTGCGGCTGGTCACAAAGACACTGCTTAGCAACCACCAAATTCCATGCTCCCAGCAGATGCCCACATGAATTACACTGTGTGTTCCAACTCTCTAGGCACAATCACCTTTATCAGTTAGGAGGAGTTTTAGAAGCCAAATCAAGAGCCACTCCTGAAAGCAGAACTTTGTTCAGAGAGAAGCCTCTGGACTGCTATGCTGACTGTTTTCTGAGCAATAGATTATAATTTAAATAATAAAATTAGCCACTGCAGAGCCATTCTTCCACATAACATTGTTGGTCAAAGAATATCAAGCTTGTTTTGCAGTGGTTTCAGGTTTATGTTAATCAATGGAAGTATGATTTGCATAATAAATAAGGAAAAAACCCTCAAATTTAATATCTCACATACCAGAACTGCTCTAAAAACGAGAACAAGATATAAAACTTCAGTGACTGATGTTCAGATTTCTATTTTTTAGACATTTTATTCGGCATCAGTTAAAAGAGGTAATGGCCATAACATTTGGGTAAAGAATTATGTTTAAAAACAGACTGATTAAAAAGAAAAAGTTAATATGAAAGGTGAATGTAAGCAGGTATATATCATGTTAGAACTTGGAGGATAGTATTAGAGAAGAATGAAAATGGTGAATTTATAGAAATCATTATGTAATCTATTATATGTACACACATTGTAAATAGATTGAGATTTTTAAAAGCAAAATCTCAGTATCAATTTTTTTATGTTAGTGGAGTATTCTCATTTTTATGTTGGAGAAGGGATTAAAATCTCTTTCTTTTCATCTTTCTTAGATCTGCTTCTCTCGAATAATAAATAAGCATACCAAATAGCATAGAATCTGATAGCTGGTTATAAAGGTTACAAAATTAAATTAATATAAACCATTTTTACAGGTAGTATTCACTCTATAATTTACAGCAAGGCCCAGAAGTTTTGGACCATGAGGGCTATAAAGCAAAATTATTTTTTGATCTATTCAGTGGAAGGAAAAGCTATTACTTCCAGTTGTCAAGCACAAGAATTATTCTCATAAAAGATAAAGCAGCAGTCCCTTGTTTGAAATGGAAATTGGTTATATTCATATAAATTTTTATATGAATATTTATAGTCACTTTTTATAATGACTAATAATTAAAACAATCCAGATGTTCTTGAATGAGTGAAGGATTAAACATCTTGCTTTACATCCATACCATACAATACGATTCAGTAAAACAACAAAAAGATCTGCTTATATATGCAGGAATATAGATGAATCTCTACAAAAGTTATGCTGTGTAAGAAAGCCAGAACCAAAAGGTTAAAAAAATGATTTGATGTATAGGCCACCTCCAAAATGCAGTAATAAGATTGTGAAAATGGAGAATAGATTCGTAGTTGTCAAGGTTTGTAGAGGGTTTGGGGTAGGATGGAATTAGATGTGGTTCTTACAGGTCAACATGAAGAATCAGTATCATTTTGGAAATCTCTGTATTCCAAATCTCTGCGTTAATTTCAATATACTGGTTATAATATTTCATATGTGTTAGAAAACTGGGTAAAGGTTAGCTGACATATCTCTTGTTTTTGGTTTTCTGGGTTTGGGTTTTTGTTTAGCACCAGGAATCAAACTCAGAGTCTCGTGCTAGCCAGGCAAGTGCTGCACCACTGAGCTACTTCCCTGAACCCTGCTGTGGTATTTCTGTGTTACTTTTTCTTTAGCGTGTATATGAATCTAAAATTTTCTCAATATATGTATCTCCTAAAATGTCTGAGTGTCCTTTCCCACGAGTTCTCCTGTCATTTTATTTGACTTTTCTATTCACTATAAGTTACACTTGCCTTTTACTTTTATGTTTTGTTTTCATTAACACATCATAACTTCATAAATGTATGGGATATAATGTGATGTTTCAAAACACAGTATGCAATGATCGAATGAATGCATCAGATCCAATATGTATTGTTTCCTTCTGCCCTTTCTGGCTACTTTGAAATATGCAATGCATCCTTATTGAGTCTTGTCACCTTATTGTTGCATCTCATAAGTGAAATAAGGCAGACACAGAGAGACAAAGACTGTAATCTCCAGCAGATGTGCAATCTGAAATAGTGGACCTCAGAGAAGTAGAAGAGAAAAATAATTACAAAGGGCCAGGTAGGGAGAGAGGACGAGAGGTTGTCAATAGGGCCAAAGATACAGTTAGGAAGAGGAAGTTCTGGTACTCTACAGTGTAGTAGGTTGCATTTTTCTCATTATTAGCTTGCATGGAATTTTTTAAATTGGATTGCAGACATTCTGAACATAACTTGCTGCTTGCCTGTTATGTTTGCATTCCTATAAATAGCATATAGCTCTGTTTTGGGGACATATTTGAGCTGCCTGCAAATGACTTTAATCTTTTGACACATTCATTAAAGCTTTGTCAGGTGAGATGAGAGCCATCTTTATTCTACAGCATATTTCGCTCCTGTACTTAGCCAATATTCGTCGAGGTGTGCTACCTCTGCTAGCGTGAATTATGAAACACTTCCACCCTGGGTGAAAGAGTCACCAACTGTTACAGCCAGAGGTGACATCTGGCTTTTGTTTCCCACTCCCCAGATCTTTTGTAGATGGCTCTTCCTCTGGCCTTAGGAAGTTTCACCCACATGGAAATGCTTAGTAATAATCAGGGAGATGAAGTGGGACAGCTGTAAGCCTTTCCTGCTTGTGCAGTTCTCCCTGTTCAAGTACTGTCATCTAGGACTTCTTCGCCTGACATCTGCATCTCCTCATCTCAGGAAAACCCCTGGGCTCAGCCCACAGCCCCACTTAGCCATGCTGTGACCTAATGCTCTCCCAATAATAAGCTGGGACAATGGAAGGCGCTCGCTCTCTCTCTCTCTCTCTCTCTCTGATTCTGTCCTATTTAACTTGATATTAAGATCTTAAGACCATTATTTTATGTATTCTGTTCAATCTTTTCAGGACAGAAAGATACACCCACTCACTATTACCCCATCTATATCAGTCAGTGTTTACTAGAGAAACGGATTTAATGCACAACGTACAAATGCGTGAGACGTCACCAGATTGGCTTATAATGGCTGTCCACAGAATCGGTGTGGAAAAGTGCAAAAGGTCCGTCTGCACACTGGCTATCTGAAGGGTCCTTTCGCAGGCCTGGAGCTCATTGCGGAGTCCTGTGTGAGTCCACATCAGGAGGCGGACGGGTCTGTGTGGGAAAAGGCTGTCAGTGGTGAAGGCAAAGACTGAAGCTCACCCCGACACAACCCCAGGAACAGAAGCAGCTCCTCCTTCTTCATTTCCCTTTTATTCCGGTCTGGCGACAATCCTCCCTAGGTGTGCGTCTTCCACACCTCCTTCTATGCTGAGCCAGTCTATGTGGCCCTTTCTTACTGCAGTTGGCATAATCAGTTAAACATCACACCCTCTCAACCAAAAAGTGAAAGAAATTCCCTACTCTAATTTCCAGACTAAGCGGACATCTCTGGGTGGATTGTAACACAGACAAACCAGCAAAAACGATGCCAGGGTAAGAGTTCCCTGTTCCCCGATGCCTTCAGAGACCGCACTCTCTTCATTGTCTTTCTAATCAAGTTTAACTCATCTAGGACCTCTTCCTTATCAGAGTTGAGTAGTCAGAATGGCGCTTTTTTTTTTCTAGTGAATCGTAAATTAATTTACGAAGCTCTAAGAGAGACACAATTGAGAAAATTTGTCTCAGAATATCTTGCAGGAATAATATTTGGGAATAGATGATAGGAAAAAGGTAGCAAGAGGTTTTCTAATTTTAGAGGTACAAATAGCAATTTTCACCCCATTCTGACCTGGCAAGTCAGATGGTGCATACACCGGTCAGGTAGTTCATATAATGTGATTCCTGAGAGATGCTGAAATTCAAATCTAGGAAGAATTTAAATCCTTGATTTTAAGGAACGAACTCGAAGAGCAGTCAAGTAACATTTATAATTTCATATAACTAAGGACTCTGGTTTCACTGACATTCCAGATTTTTTCAGTGTCCTTTGTTCTTTCAGTTATATTATACTATGTTGCCTATTCAGTTGTATTTTTTTATTAATTCTTCAAACTTTTACATGCTTTAATTCAAACATGCTTTTGCTTGTATATGTCATTTATATCTTTGCATGATGGGGTATCAGAACCATTTATTTTTAGCACCCACCTTGCCCAAAACACTGAGATAAGGATTATCATGTATTATCTTCTCATTTCTCTTAACAATCCTATGGTATTAAGAACTACTGCAGTACCTGATTTTATAGGAGAAAAACTGAGGGTTTGAATGCTTAAATGATTTGGACAGTGTCACATTGTTAATATGGAAATACATAATTATCAGCTCTGCACTTGTAATTTCAGTCTGGTCCAGAAAGAATACACATGAGGTTATAAGCCTTTGTATGACTCAAAGCAAAGAGAGAGTTTTGACACAGGTGCTGTCAGGAGAAAAATTACTCAGCTAGCTAGTATAGCTGGTTTAAACAGATAAGGAAAAGGTCAGTGAATATTCATATCAAATTACTACAGCAATTATTTTAATTAATACTTTGTCTTATAACAAATTTCAGTTTCTACTTAAGTTTTCTAAACTTGACAAAAAAGAATTTTTTTGGTGTATATGTAAAGGTTAGTTTAGAGAATATATTACTTCTGCATTAAAGATAAGTGGTAAAGAAAACCACATTGATTACAAATTGCTTACTCAAAGTTGTAAACTGTTTTCCAAACCAATTTTTTCACAAGCCCTCTGAAAACTAGCTTCCTGGACAATTCTTTATTTTCCTTTAATTAAATAAATGTATGTGTCTATGAGGATTATTTAAAAGTAGAGTTATAAAAGTCACATTCTCCTTGAAAAACTAAACAAATTGAAACAAAGCAACTCTGGCAGGTTAATTTAAAGTACAGCAAAGAATATCAATTTTCTGTGACTCAGATAAATGGGAAGTCAGGATTTGAACCTCAGCAATCTGATTCTAAAACCCAGTAGCTTAACCATCTTGTCTTACTTAATAGGGTGTAAAATTGTTCTGATTTGCTAATAACAAAGGTTATTTTAAAATATTTATCTTCTAGGTCAATGCATTAGACATTGAATAAGAACTTCAATCCAGGATCACGAGTTAATGAGTATCTGAAAGGTGATTAACCTTCTAGAGAGGGACTCTGTGAATGACACTACTGCATATCTGTGGTTGATGGATTTCCCCTTTGGTATTAAGTTACTGAGTTCTGCTTCCTAGGAGATCTCTTCCCTGGAGATCACTGACTCTCAGAAAACATTTTCACATCAGTAGCAACATACTGAATGATATATACATAACTGGAAAGTGGATGGTACTTCTAAAACTCAGGGAAGGTTCATATTTATTCTTTTAAGTATAAAAGGGGAAGGAGTCTTCATTTGCATTAGTGCCACCTAAAACACCCACATTATTCCTTGAAGGCTTAGATTTATTAGAATATACAAAGCTTTTGAAATATACCTTCCCGTTTTGAATATGTTCATATAATCAAAGGACTGGCGCATACATTTTTACTTTAGTTAAACACTGAAATTCTCTTAATAATCTATAGCAAGCTTCTGTATTTGGCCACTTAAGCCACAAAATAAGCACTTTAATTGTCCTATTGTACATTCTTCCAGTGGGCCGTTTGGCAGCTTCCTGACAAAGCATGGACTCTTGTTAAAAACTTCATAGATTTCAAATTTTTAAATTTTAATACATTACAAGTCGATAATAATAAAGAAAATATAAAAGCTGTTCTATGAAAAATAATTTTTTGTAACAAAAGTTATTAGAGAATAACAATGGTAAATACACTGTGTGTCATGATCTTAAAAGAATATATTTTCATTTGCTTTTTTTATTTCTATGAAACTTAGTGGCATGGAAAATCTAGATTTTATCTTGAAAGAGAGACCCATCGATTTACTACAATGCCTTAAGCCCCATTTTCACTCCATACTCGTGCATGAATGTCTAAGGGGTCCTCTTTCTTCATCATTTACAGATAACAGTTCTAAAAAAAAGGTGAAAGTATTATGACAGTTTTTATTATCTTACAAAGGGAAGAAATAGAACAGTCAAGTTGAAAAATAGGTGCAATATCCTTTTCCTTTATTGAAAATTCCAAGGAATAAATTCTCTCTAATCTATGTTTATGTGTTAACTGTCTTTTTATATAAGAAAATATTATATAAATTTTCATATATGTACATATTATATATGTGTGTACAGGACTATCAAATGATCTTTTTTGTACTAACATTAAATGACCTTTCAAAATTGGGCACTATGAAGCTGTTATATCTTAATTGCCAGAATCCTTTATTATTGGTCCTACCTCCTCCTCTGTGAAACAAAACAGTAAGTCTTTTAAATGAGCACACGTATATGATGGGAAAAGTGAACTAGAAGATGCACACTAACCTTGGAATAATGGTGGCCTTTAGGCAGAATGGTAATGGAGAAGAATGCTCCTGTTACCCCTGTCTACTGAGTGATTTCCAATGAGCATGCACTTGCTATAATTGATCAAGAGCTGTAGACTGTGAAATTCTCTGAAAGAAAAGTACAGCTTCCCATGGAACAAGTGTGCAGCTAGTTAGGTGGGAGAGGGCAACTCTTCCTTGAAGAAGAATTGGAAGAGCTGTTCCTAACCATGGTCCCTAGACCAAGAGCATCAGAACCACCCAGGAACTATTTTCAAATCAAAATGTATATGCCCTGTGCTAGACCCACTGAATTGTACATGCTGGAGTCGTGGGCCAGAAATCTGTGCTTAAATAGCCCTCTAAGTGATTGTGACATACAGTGGAGTTGAAGAAGCACTGGATCAGAAGGTAACACTGAGGAATCTGAAGTGACGTTTCCCAGGTACACACACTGAAAGGAGGACAGCTCTCAGTACTACTCCCTCATACTCATAAGGCTGATATGGTCCCAATCTCCTATACCAATTAATCCCATATTCTTCCACAAATCTCTCTCTCCCCAAACACTTCCCCTTACCTTCTGAAACTCACTCCACTTCTGTGTTTATACCCTCTGATTCCTTTTCATTAAACATTCTCTTCATTCTGATTCGGTGGTAACTTGGCTGTTCCGTAAGAGTCCAGTCCTTCTAAATCCCTCTCAGTGGCAGCTGCTTCTTTTCACTTGCTGCACATAAGAGAAGGTCTTGAGATGAAGGTAATGTGCATACTTCTCCTTATAATTTCCAAACCATTTTCCTCCTTGCCCATCTCCAATTCTACTGAAGCTCATACCTTCAGTTTCTCCCCCCTGGTACCTTTTTCCTCAGGATTAAAAGTTCTCCAGAGTAATATCATTAAATGTAGCTCTGATAAAGCACAGTCACTGCTATATATCATAGAGCAGGTACAAGATATTTTACATTCACAGAGGTATGATATAGTATCCTCCTATATCAATAATACTAGAATCAGTTTGGGTTTGAAATTTACTTTCTCTGCAAATAAGATTGCTACCCCTGCTTTTTTCTGGGCTCCTGTCACATGGATAATTGTTTTCAATCTTTTCACTTTCAGTCTACGGGCTTCTTTTTGCACTAGGTGTGTTTCTTGTATACAACATATTGTTGGATTTTGCTTCTTAATCAACTTTGCCAGTCTATTTCTCTTGATTGGTGAGTTGAGGCCATTGACATTGATGGTTATAACTGATATGTACTGACTTATTTTTGACATGTTGTTGGCCTTTTGTTGACTCTTTTTACTTTTTCACCTTCTCCTTTTAGTTTCTTGACTTACCTATTTGATTTGCTCTGTTGGGCCTCATGGTGTTGTTGCCTTCATTGTCTTTTTCTAGGATCTTGTTTAGAATTGCTTGTAGTGCTGCTAGTTTGATATTCATGTAGTTTCTCAGGTGTTCTTTGTCATGGAAGTGTCTTATTTCCCCATCCATTTTGAAAGAGAGTTTTGCTGGATACATCAGTCTAGGTTGGAGGTTGTTCTCTTTTAGTACTTGAAATATCTCACTCCAGGCTCTCCTTGCCCCAAGGGTATGTGTTGAAAAGTCTGCTGTGATTCTGATGGGCTTTCCTTTGCATGTGATTTGATTATTTTCTCTTACTGCTTATAGTATTTTGTTCTTCTGTTGGTTTTCTGGGATCTTGATTATTATATGTCTAGGTGTAGATTTTTTTTTATTGTGGCTAGTTGGGGTCCTATATGCCTCAGTTATCTGAATGTCAAATTCTTCCCCTCTGTTTGGGAAGTTTTCTGCCATTAATTCTGTGAACAGCTTTTTTAAGTCATTTGTATTTTCTCCTGCTACTTCATGTATTCCTATCAGCCTTATGTTATTCTTCTTTGCATCATCTAGGAGTTGTTGGATCAATTTCTCATGATCCCTTACTGTTTTTAAGAGATCTCTCTTTTCATGGTCACTGACTGCAACCTTATCTTCTATATCTGAGAGTATCTTCGCATTCTTTTATTCTGTTGCATACACTTTTAATAGAGTGTTTAATCTCCTGGATATCTGTTTGAATCTGTTTTATGGATTCCATTTCTTTCCTATGTTGGGCGTTTATTGTTTCCGTTTCTTTCTTATGCTGGGCCTTCATGGCTTCTATCATGGTCCTGAGCTCATCTATTTTTTTTGTCAGTTTCTGCTTTACAGTCTCGAATCACGACTTCCATTTTGCTCACTAACTTTATGGTTATCTGGGAAATTATTTCTGTTTTGAATTTTTCTAGAGCCTGATTGATCTGTTTTGTTACTTCCTGTGCTTTGAGTTCAGGCTGTCCTGGTGGTTCACTATAGGCCGTTTCATCCTCATTTGCCCTACTGTTTGCCATTGGTGAACTGGAAGTCTGTCCTTGTGTCTTGCTTAAGTGTTTTCTCATTTTTATTTTTGTTGTCGGACTGTCCTTGGTTTAATCTCTGGGTTATCACCCAAGTCTTCCTGATATGATTGGGCCCTAGCTTCTGTGTCTCTAACAACCCACAGACATTCTCATCTTCATAACATCAGAGAAAACAGCTCATCAAATCAACCGCAATGCTTTATCCCAACTGATACAATCAGCAACACATTGAGATCAAGCACAACTTGGAAACTGACCACCTGTGGTAGTCACTAGTCTATCACCCTTAAATCATTTGAATTAAATTGAAAACAAGAAGCAGTCCAGAACATGTTGGCAGTGAACAAAATTTCAATATAGTATATTTACCATTTAATGGCTCAGACAGAGCGAGGATGCAAGACCCCTGATCTCAGTTAGCTGATGGCTGAACCCCATGATGCAGACTGACCTCAGGCTGCAAGGCCCAGATTGAGTTCCCCAACCTTCTGAATGGTTGAACTCCACACTGTTCTACTACAGGTTTCCCTTTCTTTAAAGATGTTCAAAGTTGGGAACTCAGAAAAATACCCTTGATGACCACCTCTGCCTCTGCAGAGTGGGTCCAAAGACTGGCACAGTCAGGAGGTCTGAGAGTGTATGGGGGAGAGGTAAGGAGAGTTATGGGGGTTCAGGGTTCTGAAGCAGCTACCTTCCTGGCACTGGAGTGATGGTGGCTGGGGCTGGAGAAGGCATGGCTCTCCTTCCCAGGGTGGATCGGGGCCCAGGCTACCTCCCTTGCTCTTTATCAGAGCTATATTTAATGATATTACTCTAGAATGTTCTCTTTCCAGATGAT
>NW_022900928.1:126993601-127019416 GCF_012274545.1 Fukomys damarensis
CACATACACACACACATACACATATATATAATTTGAATTTTTGGAAACTTTAATGGTGCTGTCAAATTTGGAAAAAGTTATCCCAATTTACTGTGTTGAGTTGGCATTGTACAGAAATGGACAGCCATATTGGTCTAGAAATGTTAATTTTTTTTAATTTTTATTTTTTTTCCATTTGTACAGGGATAATGCAATTACTAAATATGTAAGGTCATATCTACATGGGTTTGATTACAGAAACTAATAAAATATTCTCTAAATAATGAAAAAACGAGTAAGGTAAGACTAGAAGAGCAAGAAGCAATTTAAATATGTTAAGGGACCACTTTCATCTTCAGAATTAAGGATTATTTTAATCTTACATCATTGCCTTTTCTCTTTTACTTTCCTTTTTAGTTTTATTTTAGGATTCCCTATTTTTAATGTTCATACAGAGATGTCTTTAACTGAAATACCCAATAGCTACTCTGGTGTGAAAAACTATAATAGTACACAGGATCCTAATGAGATAATTAATAATGTGAAATAGGAAGTAAAGGGCTAAAGGTGTAGGGAAAGTGGGAAGGGTGGGGGAAAGGTAATAAGGGAGAGGAAAAAATATGAGAAACTGAAAAAATGGAAGTAAAGTGTTTGTAAATAGGGAGGGGAGGAGGGGGTGAAGGGAGGGCAAGGACAAGGGGGAAAAAATGAGAATCAAGACCTATTATGTAAAGGTACAGGATCCCAATAATGAATGTAACTGTATTGTATACCTAGATTGTAGCAATAAATTCAATAAAAAGAAAAAAAAAGTCAAAAAAAAAAAAAAGTTCTCCAGCTACCTTGCCCTCATTCTTTGAAGTGTTAGCACCTGGCCCACTGTTTCCCCAAATCTATTCACGTTGTCCTACTCTGTGATTTCTTCAGCCTTATTCAGGAGTAAATTCTAATGTTCCAATCTTCTAAAACCGGCTTTGGTTTTCTTCGACTCCTATATTATTTAGCTTTGGTGTTACTGAGCACAGTATGTGGCAAGAGTTTAAAGGAAGAGAACTTTAGTTTGGCTAGTGGTTTCAGAGGATTCAGTCCAAGGTATGAATATTATGGTGGAAGGCATGCCAGAGAAAAGTTATTAGGCTCATTTTGGTCAGGAAGCAGAGCAGGAGGAGTGAGAGCCAAGGGCAAGGTACAGATATAGATCTCAGTGTCAGGCTTCCATGCTTCCCACCCAGAAACACCTAAAAGTGTGCCTTACTAAGCCCCTAGGCAGCTCCCAAGCCAACCAACTGGACAGTCTACTCTCTCAGCTCCTATCTGCTTTACCTTCCATCTTGATTTAGCTATGGTAATGTCCTCAATGTTATCATTCCCACAGCCTTTGTTATTTCAGTTGTAGGCTCATCACCCTCCAAACATGACCTCCTTAACTTTCAGAGGACCCTGATGCATTCACTCCAGGATCTTTTCCACACATTGATTTCTCCAGCCTATTGATTCTATCGTTTTTTTTTTTTCTCTCCATCACGTCTTTTACTTCCATCTTTGACCAAACTAGAATCCATCATAATAGCCATCCCTAGGCACCATTTGTTTTTTCCTTTTCTGCTTTGGTCTTCACTGCACTCATTAACTAAAAACGGCCCTTTTAATATCCAATTTCTTCATACTTGAAACCAATTCTGGATGCATTTTTTGAGGAAAAATACACATTCTAATTATTGTGATTTAGGTTCATATTTAAAGTGTTCAGAGAGACACTGCTTCACCCAAGCAGCACCACCACTTTCTCTAGTCAACCTACTCCCCATTCTTTCAAAATGAAAGAGTTTTCTCCCCACCAAAGCTGGCTTCGACCAGCAACATCTACAGCTGCAATTTTCATTCTTATCTGGAAATACTACACCTCATCAGAAGACAGTTGCTGTTGTTCTTAATCACCTCATTCACTAACAGGTATGATCTCTGGGAATCAAGCAGAAAAGAAGGATTTTTATATGACTTTCTAAATAATGAGATTTCTTTGGGCGTCAAACCCCTAGCAGATGACAGGGGAAAGAAGAATTTGATGCAATGGTAAGCAGTGGGACTCAGATGTAATGTTTTCTCTCTTTTTTTCTGTTTCTTTCATCCATACAAACATGAAAATCTGTGCTACAGTTTCAAACACTTGTCTGAGCTCATTTTTTGAACCTAGAATCCTTTCCTCTGAGAATCTGTTACAGTGATAGACTGCACAGGAGTTTCTGTAGAAATCTTTGATACAGAATTATGTTAAAATTGCCATGTTTTTCTTGCTTAAGTGCCCTTTGAGATATCAAGATAGTTGTAAAGATGTAAAGTCAGTGGCACATGATACACTTGCTTCCTTTCTTTTCAGGCTGCAAAATAATTCTCAGTATTTCTCACTTATGAATGAATAATTCATGTACAGTATAAAAATGCAAAAAGAATATACTGACATTTCCATAAGAAATAGCCCCATTAGCTCCTGATGCGAAGTCCTTACCTAACACCAGGCTTCAAGGACGCCAGGCTTCAAGGACGCCATGCTGTAATACAAATCTTTCAAAATCAGTAAGGGAGAGAAGGAGGAAGAGAGAGAAGAAAAGGGAAGGAGAGGAAGAAGAGGAGAGAGAAAGGGAAAGAGAGAGGAGAAGAGGAACGATTGTGTGTCATTCGTTTGTACCTTTCATCAAATTTCACTCAAGGTGTTTTGACTTTTTTCCTCTAAGGATAATTTATATAGTACTCACTCAGATTTATAAAAAATAGAGAAAAGATTTAGCAGCCATGCAGCAGAAAACATGAGAGGGAGTAATATTTTGCATGGAAGGCTCTTCTGATAGTCAATTTTTGAAGATTTTTATTGACCAACTATCCAGGAAGACTGGACCAGAAAAGAAAGAAAGATTGTTTATTAAAGTTATTCACATGGCAGCGAGTCTCTCAGTAATTAGTTTTCATCTGCTTTCAGAAGCCAGAATTTATAATGTAAGATAAGCAATTGCCCACAAAGATTGCAAGGAAGGAGTTAAAAAAGGCAAGCCTAAGATGGAATTTTCTGCTATAGAAAATCATGTTGGTTTTTGCTATAATGGGCTGGTGGCCTAATGATTTTCTGAGCTTGATATTTAAAATGCTGGTTTCTTTCTCTTCCTCCTGGCAAAGGCTACAGAAGTGCTGACAGTCACTGTGGATTACATTGCCACTGCTGGCTACTGGGATACGCAGTTGTCAGGAAACTGGGCCAGCTTTCTCCATTGGCAGGAGGACTGTGCTTTATGCAGATTTAAATACAGAGCAAGGAAGAGAAAGCAGGTAATTATAGAGGCCTCCTGTCTACTTAGAGGGTCCATCTACACACTTGCCCATGGCTCTGCATCACAAATTTAGCACTGGACATAATCCCTCCCACCCCACTGCTTTTTTCCAACTTCAGTATTATAATAGGTTACAAAAGTATTCCACTACAAGAAACTGTATTCTACTCTTCTAAGTGTATTGCTCTTCCTGAGCATTGGAAATTTGGTCAATTTCAAAATCTGTACATTTAAATCTGCATAAATCAGCTGTTATGTGAATATAATTTTTATTTCACATCTTCTACTTTAACATTTCCTGGCCTTATATATTTGTGTGACAGCCTAAAGACAAAGAACACCCCTAACATTTGCGGTAGGCACGGATTTTGTCCCTTAGGGTCTTATCTGTAGCTGTTTGAAAATCAAGGCAATTACCAAGATGTTTATAATTGTTGATATAGGTTAGTTATGAATACAATATTTTTATCTGATGCATATTAATTATTCTAACAGAAAATGCACTGGAAGTTGTGAGGTGTAATTTAACAAAATTTATGTGAAATATTAGCCAGCCCTGGTGGCTCACACCTATAATCCTGACACAGTGGAAGGCTGTAGCAGAAATATCTCAAATTTGTGCCCAAGCTGGGCAATTTAATGAACACTTTGTAAAAAATAATTAAGGAAAAAAGGAAAGATCTGGAGAAAATAGCTCAGCATAAAGGATCTGGGTTTAATCCCCAGTGCTGTCAATAAATAAATAAATAAAAACCAGAACCAAAACAAAACAAATATGTTAACTAGCAATAGTAGTCTGCTAGCTAACTAGTTTTGAAGTATAACACTTTGGTGTATTTTCTTATATGAAAAACAAGATTGATATAGGTAATCTCTACTTTCACTTCAGATTTGATTGTCTGATTACCCTCATGATTATAAACCAGGGCCTATTCACATTTATTTCAGAAATAACCATCACTGGGCCTTGTATTTAGAAACAGTAAAATATTTACAAATAATATTTAATCCTGATAACAATTATACAAAGTGACTACTTTATTCTCATACTCAAGGAGAGAGCTGAGTGACTCTCCAAAATTTCACAGCTCAAAATTGGCCTCAAAAAGTAAGGGGTGGGGGGTGGTATTTGACTATGTGTATCTTTTTATCAAGTTTGTATTATAGGCATAAAGATCTCTTGGCCTATGTGGGAGTCAAAGACTGGCTGACAAGTCTTGACTCCTCAAAGAGTTTTAAAAAAAGGGAGGGGCGGATCTTAGTTTCTCACTGATAGAAACACCTTAGGATTTCTTCAGCATTTTTCTAACCTAGAGATGTGGTTTTCCATTAAAGAAATATACTGATTGATTACAGCATTTCATTAAAGTAGAAAATACATACTTTTTTCTCAGATCTTCAGAAAGTGCCTTTAGAAAATTCAAATTAAAGGGGCCATTAAAAAATGAGAACCAAGACCCGTCATGTAAAGGTAGAAGATCCCAATAATGAACATAATTGTACTGTATACCTTAAATGTACCAATAAATTCAATTAATTATAAAAAGAAAGCGCAGTGTGGGTCCTTCCCTGTCAGACACATCGCTTTAAACTACATAAGCACCCAGAGGTAGATTTTTAAAGATTAATTTCAGTTTCAAAGAGTAGGAGTCACAAAACATGTAATTTTTTGTTGTTGTTTGTTTTATTTTTGTTTCTTTGTTTGTTTGTTTGAGGCAGAGTCTCACTGTGTAGTCCAGGATAGCCTTGAACTTACTATGTAGCCCAGGCTGGTTTCAAACTTAACAGTGATTCTTCCTGCCTCACTCTCCTGAGTGCAGGGATTACAGGTGTGTGCCACCATGCCTGGCTACTTCTTTTTATTTTATGTTGCCAACTGCATTGGTTCTACCAAAATATTATTAATGATGTTCTTGACCAAACTAATTTTCATTGACAGACATGTAGAAGATATGCAAATTTCCCAGAGCATCACTCTTAAAACCATCCCTAAAACTATTCAGGACTAATGCAAGGTTAGTCTTATTCTACCTCCAGTCTGACAGATTATTTTTTACTGAAATAAGACAATCACTGAAAAAACATGTATGATAGGAGAACAGAAAAAGTCATCTCTATAATGAGGCAGTTTTCTCTCTGTTAATCCATAAATTCCCAGCCATCCAATTAAAGTGCTTCAGGACTTTGTTCTGTGTGTTTTCAAAAGGGAAGAGTGAAATGTTTTTGAAAAAAAATTCTGCAAAAATATCTGCAATGTCTCTGAAAACAAAACCAGAATAAGAGCAAGATGTCAATTTGACTAGACATTAAAATTGTATGAAAATTTGACATTAATTAAACATTTGAAAAGAAACGAAAGAAACAAATTAATAACAGAATAGGGAGGTTCCCATTATGAATAAATTAAAAATTTACATATGTTCATGATATTTTACATATTTGGTAAAGAACTGGATTTAATAAGGGGGTGAAGAAAAGGAGGTGATTGGGGGAAAAAGAAAAATCAAGATAAATCATGTACAGATGCAAATTCCCTGTAATGAATGCTATCATGATGCATTTCTAAAATATACCGATACAGTTAATTTTAAAAAGAATTTAATTTAATAAATTAATAATATCTGTGTGGTTGCTTAAACATTTAGAAAGAGAAACCTCCAATATAGACTGGAAGATAGCAGAGATGTTTTTTCTTAAAACATTTGCCTGAGAGAAATTCAATATGTATAATAATTTTATTTCCAAAAACATTGAAGTTAATCCAAAATGCATTAAAAGGAGTCATGGGAGATTATTCCAATTTTGGCTTGATCACATTACTAAAATGATAAGACATAAAAGAATGCTTGTAAGTTTCACAATCTAAAAATGCCACCTTCTAAATGTTCAAAGCAGTATACTATTTAAGAAGTCAAATAACAAATTATAAATGGAAAAATAGTTGTTCTGTTTATGTAAAACAAAAGCAAAATTTTATGATATGAATGGTAAATGTATAGTAAAGCTTCTAAAGCCCCCGTGTTTTAGGAAATTTGTATTCTACCCACCACTGTTTTACCATATTTCAAATCATAATTAAGGTTAAACTTAGTAAAATAAACATGAAAGAAAATCAAATGAACATCTGTTTGAATTAACAGAGGGATATGGGACATTTTTTAGCTATTTAAATAATTTAAATGTACTGACTTTTGTACTTACTTCCTTGCACAATCCTAGAATTTTATTTCTTAGGTGAAATTCTTGTATTTTCAAAGGAGAATCTAATATAAAAAAACTATAATCACAAATTAAATCTTAAATTTTCTTAATTTGGCAGATGCTTGCTCATTGAAGCATTTCAACATATATTAGACTTCTTGCATGTGTAAGGATCAGAAATAAATATGTGTTCAAACACCATGTTAAATATTTTTACAAGCTCAAGTATTATCGATTCATTTATAAATCCATTCATTTTTATCTTTTAATAAACACTACAGCATTAAAATGTTGGGCATTATGCCACATGATAAATCTGTGCAAAATCAAATTATTAGTGATTGCTTGTACTTGCTTCACTTGTTAATATACATTCAAAAATACACATAGAGTTTGCCACGTGAAGTACGAAAGGTTTTATATATAAGTTTTAAATTAACGGGTCTTTGAACTTTTCTAAGGAGCTGTCAGATTGCATTGTTATCAGCATCAAGAAAAGAATATGAGGCCTAACAGAATGAATTTATTCTCTAGCATTTATTTTTCTAAAAAAGTTTATATAGAGTTATTTCTAACCTGAGGGACATAAATATTGCCTGTGGCTTTAGAATATGAGCACGGGGATCGTTCATTTAGAAACCTACTTGCTGTGACCTTTGCAATGTCTCACTTCTCACATTTAGCCAGTTACTGGCATACCTAGTGCTAGAAAGTGAAGTGGTTTTCAAGGGAGACAACCTAGGGAGCTTAATCAGGACCCTTTCTTGTCTGTGCCAACCTGCACCAAAATTTTGCCTCCTGTCCAGGTGTCAACAGGGATGGGTCCGGGTATAACAAAGGTCACAGATGATGAAAAAAGCCCAAGGCAAGAAGGAGGCAGCACAATGCTGTCTAGAGAGAATATTACCTAGTTTTTTTTTTTAATTTTGTTTCTTTTGCCATTTACAAGTCAAATGCCTGGATTATAAAAATCACTGAAGTATGTAACTAAATCAGCTATTAGATTTGATGCTCCTCATTCTACCTAGTTAAACCTTTTTCTGTCGAAAGCAAAAACTGGAAAGACATACTCAGACCCACAGCTAAGATCTGCTGGGTATTTAAATCTTGCTTTGCCTGCTTCGGCGATTCCAAGGCCTTTGGGATCTAAAGAAGTAACATTTCTACAAGGAAACAGGATACAGGGAATATGAGGAAGACTAGAAGGGAGGTGTTTGACCTTTCACAGTTGAACCTTTTTCTGTCGAAAGCAAAAACTGGAAAGACATACTCAGACCCACAGCTAAGATCTGCTGGGTATTTAAATCTTGCTTTGCCTGCTTCGGCGATTCCAAGGCCTTTGGGATCTAAAGAAGTAACATTTCTACAAGGAAACAGGATACAGGGAATATGAGGAAGACTAGAAGGGAGGTGTTTGACCTTTCACAGTTGCTATTTTCTCACCATAGGTAGCAATTATTTCTCAGACATTCCTACCATCCCAGTGTTCCAAGGTGCTGGGGAAGGGCAATGGAGCTCCAGCTCAGAATAACAGTACTCAGAAAGCTTGAGGACTTGCAGGAGGCAGAGAAAGAAGCTGAAAGTATCAGTTATGTCACTCTTTTTTGCCTTTAATGAATTTGATGCACTTTTCATGATGTCATCACAAATCTACTTTTATCAGGCTCCTGGCACTGTGGTATAACTAGGGACACCATACTCACTGTACAAAATGCCAAAGGAGCCCAACATTTTGAATGTCACAGGATTCATTATTATTAGAGTTGAGAACCATACACAATACTTTGTGACTTACTGAAGAGCAATTCAATTGAATAGGTGAAAAGCAAAGGAACAATGGTTCTCCTGCTCAAAGTTTAGTGTCCCATGCTGCACCTTGTATTTTATTAGACATAAATGAACAACGTGTATGGTGGAGCCATACAAACACAGGTATTTTCTCCTTCACTTACCCTTTAAATTTGATATTTCCCAGATGAGGAATTTAAAAACCCACCTCTTTCAGTGGTTTTTTAATTGATTTTTTATTGAACCTTCAAATATAAAACCTAAAACTTCATGAAGTTTTCACATATAAAGTACATACATAAGTGTGCGTGCACACACACCAAATGATAAAAAACTGAGCAGCATGTGGGTAGGTCTTACTTTTATACTGCTAACCAGACTCCAGGCTCTAAGGATGAAGTTCATTAAAGATGAAATGAAGTAAGATCCCCCCTGCCAAAAAAAAGTCACGAACTGCTTGCATAAGATATCAAAGCCTCTGAGCTCTGCTGATAAGCCAGCTTTCTTTGGGCTTGTAGCTAGAAAGGCAGTGATGACTACTGTGGGCATGGAGAGCCCACCTGGGGTCACCGGGACCAGAAGCCTGTGGATACTGCATTCCTGTTGCATCTCAGGCAAGACTGTGAGTGCCTACCAAGTGTGCGTCAAATCTGGCTCAGTGGCAGAAGGGAACACGAGGGCTGACAGGTGCTGTTCTAAGAGTTTTATATACATTCATTGACTTAACACTCATTTAATGACATAGCTATGCTTAGTAATCTTTGTTTTACAAAGAAGAAGTCAAAGTACAGAAAAACTCAGAAATTCTCCCTGGGTCCCCATATTGGTAGTGGCTAGTCTGGATTTGAACTAAGGTGGTCTGGCTGCAGATCCTACCTACCAATAAAGACAGTCAGATATTTATCATTCATACAGCTATTGATTCTTTATTACATAGAGAGGCAAAGAGGGAAGACTTTTTTTTTAAGTAAAGAAAGCAATATTTTTTTTAATGCTTGGAAGATGGATTCCACCCCTTACTCTTCTCTTTATCTGCTTCCTTTTCCTAGTTATAAATAATATCTGGGAAAGACCATGAAAGGTGATATTTTTAGTTGATAAATTTTTAGTATCACAGGGATAGGCTTTCTATTTATATTTTTAGTTATTATTACTTCAAAGATCCTTCTGAGACCTTCAGTCCACCACATATGAAATTAGTGAAGAAAACTCACATTTGCCAGTTAGTGGAAAGCATGATTTTGAAAACACAGCCCCAGCAGAGACCTGGGGACAGATGGAAGTGCCTCGGGCAGCAGTTGCCAAGCACACACTTCTATCCACACCTCCGTCTGTCAGCGCAAGGGAGTTACTATTTTGAGACTCAATTTATCCATTTGGAGAACAATTTTCAGGCTTATTCTTCAAGTTGAAACAAAATCTGTAACTCAGGCCTTTCCTTTTTGCCACTGCATTACTTCTCTTCTACACTAGAATTAAAAAAAAACTGGAGAGAAGACTGAATTAGACATTTTTGAGAAGTATAGGATGTGCTTGTTGGGTATAATAAAACATTAATTTTATAACCTTAGGATATCACGCTTTGTGCAAGTATATTACAGAAAATCTCAAATATGCAAGGTGCATACTGCTTTAAAGAATAATAATAATGGATCATAATCCATGGGTAGGAAAGTCCAGAGACTCAAACAAAAATACCCATTTTAATCACACTGAAAAAGTTACTATGAAGCTAATTTTTTAATTTAAAATAAAAAAATCTTTCTTTCACAGTCAATAGTCTAACAGTTAGTTCAACCATAGGCTTATTAAGAGATGAACAAACTAATAGTTTGTCTATGCCCTGATGTAGGTTAAATGGGAAATGGAATTCAAAGGGTACCATGTTATGTGTTCCACTCGAGGATGTGTTAAAGCCGAGGAAAGCTGTCTCATTTTTCCCAGAAAACTTGAGTATTTTCTTCTTCGAATTGACATATAAAAGTAAAGAACTGCCAGAGATTTAGCTCTGTGGCACCATGCCTGCCTGGCAAGCACAATGTCTTGAGCACAATTCCCAGTACAAAAAAAAAAAAACAACTATCAGAAATACAGAGAAAGAAAAGTCTGGCATGATTAGATCTTTGAACAATCCCATAGCGATGCTCTTGGACCAAGATATCTTAACACAACAGTCTGTGCTTCACGACTGTCAGTGGTGGGAACAGATCTAATCTGTGTCCCAAGAGTACGTTATGCTTTTGTAACCTTTTCTTGTCTTCCTCTTACTAAAATTATCTTGTTTTTTCTTTTCTTTTTATATAAAATCCCACACAATCACTGAACAGAGACTCAGCTTCTCTCTCTGGCATCTACCAAACTGTTCCATTCTGTATGGTTCTCTTCCTTCACTCTACTTCTAAATCAGATGAAGTCCGGTGGTCAATTGGGAACCCTTCATATAGCATCAGTTAGGAAGGAAGATCATGAAGTGGGGTTAGGAGTGTGCCTTTCAAAGGTGAGGGGAGAGGAAGCAAGAGGGGACAAGGAAATGTTCAGATTGTAAGACTGATCTGACACGGTGAAGGCAAAGGAGGGAAGAAGCAGGAGTGGATTAGGAGACTTAGGCTGTAAGGCAGGCCTGACAGTCTCAGCCAGGGGAATATGAAATCTGAAGCAAAGACTGTGGGTCAGAAGAGGCCTAGGCTGGGCAGGAATGGTCAGGCTCCAAAAATCTTGCTGTGCTCAATCACTGGCTGAAAGTTGCCCAGGGAGGACACTTGGCTCCAAAACTGGTGGCTGCAAAAGGATCCTACAATTATAGAATTACCCATCTTACAATTTGTTTACTGAAGGGAGACCCTACATGCAGACCTCCAGGCTACCACACTTGTAACCTGCTGACTTGTGGGAATCATGAGTATTGGTTGTAAGTATTGTTAACTTTAGTAACTCCATATTTGTTAAGTTTCTCCAGTTTAGAAGGTGGTGCATTTCCTTTGTGGAATTCCTGAAAGTTGCAGTTTCTTGTCTCTGACCTTCAGATGTGTGGTTGTCTGGGTTACTACTACGCACGGTGGTTATTTTTGTTGAGCCTGTTTGCTCTTTTCCTGTGTGAACTTTCATTTACTATGGTAACCCCATCCCATAATAGTTTGTGTTTTTTTGCTTTAAAAGGCTGATGCTTGCCGGCAATAAACGCCGCCTTGATCAGACTCTTGTCTTGGCGTCCTTCCTTTCTCTCTGCCCCATCTCCACCCCGCTGCTCTATCAGGTTTGAGGCACTGCTGGACAGTTCTCTGCATCGCTGGCTTGTGATACTGACTATTGTATTTTATGCTATTGTTTGTGTCTTTTGTAATTGTTCACCTTACAGGGTATGGTAAACTGGCCAATGTTTCTCCCCTGCAGAGGTCCACATCATAATACTCAGAATCCAAGAAAGAATAAGTCAATGAAAGGGATTTTACAGACATAATGAAATTAAGGGTACCAAGAGGGCAATTTTCCTAGATTTATTTGATTATTTTCAATCACAAGAATCCATAGAAAAGGAAAATAGTTGAGTTAAAAATTTTGTCATAGTAATAGTAGCAGAAGTTGAAGTGACGAGAAAGAAAAAAGTGATGAGCTGGGGGAATATAGCTGATTTCTAAAGCTAGGAAAGGCAGGAAAATTGATTGTCTGCTACAGAGCTTCAGGAGGAACACAGCCTCATGGACACATTAAAGATTTCTGACCTTTAGAACCGTAAGGCAATAAATATATGTGTTTTAAAAGCCATCGAGTTTGTTGTACTTTATTATCGCATTAGCAGGAAAGTAATACATGAGCTCTTGACTCCTTTATCAGTTTATGTGGGTGGAAGCTAAAATTTTCTAGTCCATTTAGCCAAGCTCTCACATGTACTAGTTGTACCAGGCACGGTGTGAGATACCAAGAACCCAACAGTTCATTACATGAAGTTTCTGCTCCCTTGGAGCAACTCTAGGTACATAAGTCTTTCCATGAATATGAGATATCTGAAATCAAGAGCATAGCCATCATATGGCCTAGAATAAACACTTGCATAACATACACACTTAATAATTTAGTTCCCAAGTGAGAAATATTTGTTCTAAGAACAAATATTCGATCCCCAGTACCACAAAGAAAGAAAGAAAGAAATTTGAACAAATGTATACCATGCTGTATTCTTTTCTATGAAATAGTGTCAGGAGATGCCTCACTGGCTACCATTGAAAGCTGAATGTTTATATCTCCAAAATTCATATGTTGAGATATAATCCCCACTATGGTATTATTAGGAATTGGGGGCTTTGGGAGGTGATTAGGTCGGAAGGGCAAAGTTCTCATAAATGAGATTAGTACCTCTATCAGGAGGTATCAGAGAGCTACACTGTCTCTCCTCCCATGTAAAGATGCAATGAAAAAGCCCCATCTATGACCCAGAAAGCAGACTTTGACAAGGCACTAGCATGCTGATTGGGACTCCCTGCTTCAATAAGTGTCACAAATAAATTTCTGTTCTTTATAACTTGGTAGCTTACAGAATTTCATCACACCAGCTCAAATGGATTGAGACATAAACTAAACTACTGATGGCCAAAGGCACTACTAATAGTTTCAAACTTTTCCTCAATAAGCATCTAGATTTGACTCCTACAAAATATACTTCAAAGTGTACACATATTAAAGAATTAGGGAGAAAACCCCTTCCAACATTATAGTTTTGTCCAAACACACATTTCAGTGTGAAAGTGGCTGTAGTGTACCTCTTTAGGGTCTTTCAACAATGCACTCAAATTTTAGTTCCACAAAAGGCATTTCACTCATTATTACTTTCACCTCATGAATGATATGTAATCATCCAATTTCTAAGGTTTATTGAAGTGAAAAGGGAACACAATTTTAATTTTGACATAAAACTTGGCGTTGAGAATGACTTCAGATGACATGTGTTCCACCTACGCACAACTTGAGGATTCCCTAGGCTCCTGGGCAGATGAGCACCTAACTGCTGTTGTGACACTTGTTATAACATTGTGCTGACCTTTCCACATGATAGCTAGTTTGCCCCATGTACAAATATTTTAGTTACCATTGCTGAGAGTCTCCACCCACTGAACCCATTTCTATTCTTTTGAGTGCCACAAAATAATATCAGCATCCATTCAGAGTAATATTAGAAATAGCTCCTAGCACTAAATGGTCTCACCAGTGGGAAAACTTTCATAAACTGAAAGATGGCTTTACACTATCTCATTCATCACCTTTTGTTGTTTTCTGGTTTGCTGATGTTCTTCTTATAATATGGTGGGTAAAGAATTAAACCATACTTTAAACACTGGGACTTTCCATTGTTGAGATATATATATATATATATTGAACTTTGTCCCCTTGAAACTTGGTCTGAATATGAAACCTATAGTTAACAATTTCACAGATGCATCAACAGAGTATGTAGGGTATACATATTTAGGTGTGTTAAACCTTGATTTTTTTGTGGGTAGGTACTGGAGTTTGAACTCAGGTCCTTGTGCTTGCAAGGCAGGCAGCAGAACCACTGAGCTGAATCCCCAGCCCTAAACCTTGATTTTTTACATTTTTGTTATGAAGTGTTTGTCTTTATATTTTATAATTTTTTCAAGTAAATCAGTGCAGTATAGTTCTGTGGTTTAGACAACTTTAGTTGGTTTGTAGTTTAATAACATGCCATTTATCCATCCTTTCATTTTCAATCTTTCTGTGAAGTCTTATTTGGAATGACTCTTGGGCCGGGGGTTTAGCTCAGTGTTTCTGCTGCCTTGCAAGCACAAGCACCTGAGTTCAAGCCCCGGTACCGGTGGAAAAAAGAAAAGAAAAGAAAAGAAATGACTCTCAATGTTTGATTCTTTTAAAATTTTTAATCCACAAGGAAAATTGTGTCATTTAACTGAAGTGCTTAGATAATTAATTCCACTACTGTTATTTCCCAATGATATAGGTGAATTTAAATTTCCTTCTCATCTCTTAATTTCCTTCTTTTTCTAGAAATTCTCTGATTGCTGTCATTTGTTTTCTTCTCATCTCTTACTTTCTTTGGGTTAATTCATGTTCCCAGAGATTGCTCCCTGATCAACCTTCCAAAGTCTTTCCATGTGTTTGTGCAGTTTGGGATCATCCAAGAGACCAAAGTAAAGATTTTTGCATATAAATAAGGCTCCTTTTGTGTGGATCCTTCCTCTCGAATAACATATCCCTGCTTTCCAACTGCCTTGGCAATCCAAACTCTAATCTCTCATTTCTCAATCCAGAAAGATTCTTGTTCTCGGTCTCCATTCTGCTGTCTTGCATAGTAGTTTTGAAAAATGTCCATATTGAGAAAGCAAGAATGAATGTGGGGAAGGTCATCTGATGTATGTCCCTTCTCTAAAAGATCTTCACGTTAAGTCTTATCAGTAACTTAACTTGACTTAAACAGTTACCACACAAATGCACTTGAATACACAAGCATATGTACATGGGCTGCCAAAGCCAGCTCTACACAGCTATACATAGTCATTGGCTGCAGAATGTTAGACCAGGTATCAGCTATTCTATCACAGCCAGAAAGGAAACACTGTTGCTACTCCCTTACTTTATCTTTCTACCTTAAATGCCTGTACACCTGTGATTATGACATTGTTATAATACTTTATTCTATCTGTTCTAACTTAAAAAAAACTATGCAACAAGTTACGAGGGCAGTGACTTGTGCAATAATAAATAAAAATATTGAAAGTCTTTGTATGCAGCATATGATTTCAAATTTTAATGTATCTGCAACTATTTTTAATGGGGTTAGCTGAGTTTGGGGGGTAGCTTTTTCATAAGCTGACCTTTAACAGAATCTCTCACACTCAATCCTTTATTATTCATTCCAACTTGAGTGTAGGGCAACACATAGGTTGGTATTGAAATTCACCTTGTTAATTTTGTACCAGATTTTTCTGGAGGAGTTCTTTTTAAAATCTCAGTCTGCCATACATTGAAAGGAAATTTGCTAACAGATAAATACAGCTATTAGTTCCTATTTCAGTCCAAAATACAGTTTGTCAGACTAGCAAATGATTTGTCAAGAACTAAAATCTAGGTACTCTGAAGAGCTACAAAACCATCATTAGCACTAGGACAGGTCATTCACAGTTTTAGCAAGTGCTATTTCTGTCTCAGTGTAGGGTCAAATACCCGACTGAGAATGCTACAGACTGACAGTAGAACAAGGGTGAGGCAATTAGTGACTGCAAATCATTAAAATAATTTAGTTACAAGGATGAAATTAGCTCTGCTAATTGTAAAATGATATGAGATTGATTTGGATTGATTTGGCCTCTGTAGTGATGTAATTCTATTTACTTGAGCAGATAAATAGTCACTGGAAAACTAAAATTTGATGATGATGAATGTTATTAATATTTAAAAAATGAAACATCTAGGAATCAATCTAACAAAGGAAGCAAAAGACCTTTAGATTGAGAACTACAATGCTCTGGAAAAAGAGAACAAAGAGGATATAAGAAAATGGAAAGAGATCCCTTGTTCCTAGGTAGAAAGAAGCAATCTAGTAAAAATGGCCATACTTCCAAAACTGCTATATAGATTCAATGCAATCCCTGTTGAAATCCCAACAGTATATTTCATAGAATTAGAGAAAACAATCCAAAAATTCATTTGGAATCAGAACAGACATAGAATAGCAAAAGCCATTCTAGGCAACAGAGACATGGCAGAGGTATCACAATCCCCAACTGGAAACTATACTACAAAGCCACTGTGACAAAAACAGCACGGTACTGGCAAAGAAACAGACCCGAGGATCAGTGGAATAGATTAGAAGATGCAAAAACAACTCCAGATGTACTCAGCTACCTCATCTTTGACAAAGAAGCCAACCATCCTCATTGGAGGAAAGATAGCCTCTTTAACAAATGGTGTTGGAAAAGCTGGATTTCTACTTGCCAAAGATTAAAACTAGACCGCTATATTTCACCTGTACTAAATTAAAATTGAAGTGGATTAAAGATCTAAATATTAAAGCAGAAAAACTAAACTTGCTGGAAAATAAGTTAGGTGGAACTTTTGAAGATATTGGCATAGGAAAAGACTTTATGAACAAACCTCAGGAGCATGGAAACTAGTAGAAAGAATCAACAACTGCAGTCTCTTCTTTTTAAAAAGATTCTGAACTGCAAGAAAAATCGCCAACAGATCTAAGAGATTACCTACAACGTGGGAAAACATTTTTACCAGCTGTTCCTCAGAAAAACATCTACTATGTAGAAATATAAAGAACTAAAAAATAATCAGAACCCCAAAATATAATTACTCAATTCAAAAACAGGCATCTGAAATGAACAGACATCTCAGACAAAGAAGTAAAAGCAGCAAATAAACATACGAAAAAATGTTCAATATCATTGGTTATCTGAGAGATGCAGATGAAAACAATACTGAGATTCTACCTCACCCCAGAAAGAATGGCTGACATCAAGAAATCAACTAATAACAAATGCTGGCAGGATTTTGGGAAGAAAGAAACCCTTCTGCATTGTTGGTGGGAGTGAAGACTGGTGCAACCACTATGGAAATCAATATGGAGATATCTCAAAAAAAAAAACTACGATTAGAGACCCCATTTAACCCACTATTCCTCTGCTGGGTATCTTTCCAAAGGAATTAAAAGGATAATCTTATAACACCACAGTTTGTAGCAGACCAAACTTGGAAATAGTCCAATTGCCCATCAACTGGAGACTGGATAAAGAAGATGTGGGTTTTTTATTTTATAAAATGGAGTGCTACTCATCCATAAGGAATGAGGAACTAGAGTCATTTATACCTAAGTGGATGCACATTGAGGCCATACTTTTAAGTGAAATTAATAAGACACATGTGTAAATACTGCATAGTTCTTCTGGTATGAAAGACTAAAAGCATAAATAAGAATTAAAATGTCTAATTGATATTGTGAAATAGGAAGAAAATGTCTAAAGGAGTAGGGGAAGTGGGAGGGGTAGGGGAAAGGAAAGAAGGGAAAACAAAAATGAGAGAGAATGAAAAACATGGAAAAAAGTCTTCGTAAACAGGGAAGGGTGGGGGCAGTGAAGGGAGGGCCAGGGAAATGAGGAAAAATGAGAACCAAAATATGTCGGGTGAAGGTACAAGATCCCAGCAATGACTGTAACTGTACTGTATACCTAAAAAGTTCCAGTAAACTGAATGGAAAACACTGTTAAATTAAGAAATACTTAATGTCTAATATGGATGAAGCACTTGTGAGTGGGGCAGTAAGTATTGTGGTGTTGAAAAGCAAAAGGATGAATATCAAGGCAAACCAAGATTTGCTGTCCTCTGGGCATATTTGTTCCAGTTGGAGAAATTCACTGTTAGAACTGTCTCCAATTCTGAACTCTTTAAAGATACAGGTATAGAAAAAAAAATAGAAGTATGGAGTAATACATTCAAGTTATTTAAGTAATATGTTCAAGTTATTGTCATTCAACTCATACATTCAAGTTAATTTTAACCTCTCTAAAAATACAAATGTGTTTTCTTCAGTACTACAAAAATGGGTTTTTATATAGAAATGGTTTTAAACTGTGCATAGAAAGCAATATAGTGCCCTATGATAAAACAAAAAATACATTTTAAAATGTCTTATGAAAGTTAGAAACATGAAAAATACTACCATTTATTGCTTCCTAGTTTTCAATGAGGGAGCTAATATTTATATTTTTCACAATGGGAAAGTATGCCTTGGAGGCACAGAGCTGTGATTTAAATTATACTCTGAATGCAAAACCCTTAACCTTACCAGCAATGTTCTACTTTTTTAGTGATTTGTCTATTTTTTTCTAGAAGTGGAGCCTTTTCCACTCTTTACTGAAAGAAAAATATGTCCAACATATGGAACCTCCTGCCTCTTATTGTCATTTCATGGCTTGGCCTGTTTCAGAACACATTATACAATAAAAAGATCTAAACTCTGAGCTCCTGCTTAAATGCAAAGCAATAAACTGGGTTTGAAGGCAGCTATAGATTACTGACTGAGCTATTTTCTATGAATTATCAATTGATTTGATTATTCTTGTGACATATTGCCAAAATTCAAACTAGAAAAGTCCTCCTCTGGAAAAATGGATTGTAATCGTCATAAATCTTGTTTCCTGAATGAAGTAAGCTAATTTCACAGTAAGTAGTATCATCACAGATTTCAATGAATGAGTTCACTGTGGTGGATTGTTCCAAGATGGCTCCGTGGTTTCCACATGCTCTTCAGCAATGTGACTTTGACCTTGCCCAATAGGTGTAAAGTTTGTCCGATCACCTGAGTAGACCTATAATTTCTTTCTCCAGTAGAGTTGGTTGTAACACAATGCAATTTTCAGAAAGCCCTCTGCAAGTCTGGCAGCCTCACTTCCCTTTGGGTGCCCTTGTTACACATCCCCTGGATGACCACTGGCCACGTTCCAGACACTGAAGTCACAGGAAGACACTGTAGCTTTCCAGTACAACCCAGCCAACATTTTCCAACTTTCAGATGCCAACAGTCCCATCAGATTTTTGATGACAGCTGCATGAAAGACAGGCCCAAATTATAATCACCCCACTGTACCCCATCGGCCTATGAGAATGTGACAGATGAAAATAAATTGGCATTTTAAGTACCAAGTTTTAAAATGACTTATTATGCAACAACTTATAATCAGAATAACTGTTATTTTAGGTGCTTTTTTCCGGTTTTCTCCCTTTATCACCAACCAGTGTTTCAATGAAGCCAGGTGCTCTGCACCAGGCCATTTATATAACGCTAGTTTTCAAAGTAGCAGCATAAAGTAAGTTACTATTCTTATCTTTACTTTAGTAGATGTGGAACATAGATAGAAAAGCAATATCACTAGATGACAATCTCAAACAAATAACAACTAATTTTATCCTAAATTTCCACAAGGATTTATATAACCTCTAGATTCCTTAGACTCTGTGACCTCAGGATAGCGACAGTGTCTCTGGGGTCTCAGAATTTCAGAAAAGGAGTTATGAAGTTAAGCTAGTCCCAGTTACATTCTTGACTCAATGCCATTTTAAAACCTTAACCTGGTCTTCATTTTTACAGTACATATAGATTAAGACATTCCTTGCTTCTCTGTTTCCAGGTAAGTGTGACAGAATACTTACAGAGGACATCCAGTGACCATTTGACCTGATCCTCCCACTGTGACCTGGGCTGTAGAATCCATCAATTCTGCAGGTTGGACTTCCCTACAGCAGCCTGATATGAGACCATAGATGAGCATGGTCCCATCAGAATCAGAATCGAATAGCTAGAGGGCATGAGCAGACTTCATGATCAATGTATTTCTGCATCATTTCTCATTCTTTATGGCTGAGTAGTTACTATAAACTGTGCTGCTATAAACATAGGTGCCCATATTTCACTGTGGTATAAGTCTTTTAATTCTTTTGGAAAGATACCCAGCAGAAGGATAGCTGGGCCAAATGGAACCTCTAGTCCCAGCTCTCTGAGGTTTCTCCATATTGATTGCCATAGTGGTTGTACCAGTCTGCACTCCCACCAACAATGGAGAAGGGTTCCTTTTTCCCCACAACCCCACCAACATTTGTTATTGGTTGATTTCTTGATAGCAGCCATTCTTTGTGGGGTGAGGTGGAATCTTAATGTTGTTTTCATCTGCATCTCTCGAATGACCAGTGATGTGGAACATTTTTTCATATATTTACTTGCTGCTTTTACTTCTTTGACTGAGAAATGTCTGCTCATTTCAGATGCCCATTTTTGGATCAGGTCTTTATATTTGTGGGGGCTGATTTTTTTAGTTCTTTATATATTCTAGATAATAGTCCTTTGTCTGAGGAGCAGCTGGTGAATTTTTTTTCCCACATTGTAGGTTGTCCTTTAATTCTGTTGATGGTTTCTTTTGCTACTGTTGTACCGATGCCACTCCCTCCAACCTATGACTACAAATGAGGGTCCATTATGATCATTTGCTACAGGAGAAAAAAAGCCCAAACTTGGTTAATAGGTCTGGTCCTTAAATGAGTGCAAGTTGAAGAGGGACAGTTGGGTTATAGCACTCACTAAAACTGTTCCAAAAGTGAACAGTGAGAGAGAACCCATCCCAATTTTGCTTGATGTAAAAATTGAGTAGAAAGATAAATAACCAGGAATTACATATAAGCAGTGCCAAAAAAAGAAGAATGATTTAGAATACCAAGATCCGGGAAAATAAACATGGGTAGATACTGGAAAGCAGGATAGTGTGAAAAATTTTGCATTGCATAGTTTCACACACCAACTAATACCAATCACGAAAGATGAACACGGTGACAAGGTAAATAAGGTCAGTTGACACAACTGATTGGTCAGTTGACACAATGCAATTTCTATTATTGGTGGTCTTCATGACAGCCATTCTGGAGATGAGGCAAATGTTCTACTCACTCTACACTGCTTTCAAAGACTATTGCTTCCTCCTTCATACACCAAGGTGTGTGTGTGTATGTGTGTATACATGTAAATTAAAATTTAGATACTATTTCCTTTGAAATAAGTGGCATGATGAATATTACTCTCACTTATAGTACTTGTTTACTAATACTACACTGTCCCCATTTATTTATTGAAGATTAAAGCACCTGGTCTTGTTGTCTTTTTTTGTTGCCAACCTTTTATAGTCATATAAATAAATAGCTAACCCCTACAGCCTACCTCCAATTTCAATCATTTTCGTAGTCATACTTTGAACTTTTATTACCATGTGAAAAATGTCTGTACAGTCCATCTTACTTTTCTTTTACTATATCTAACATTTCACTCAACCCATTACCTCTGTTTGATATTCTGACACACTGAGCTGCCCATCCACTGTCTCCTTCATTTTTATCACTGACCATAATTCCCACAAGTCTTCTCTCTATTCTGTACACAACTTGCATTCTATTATTCAATGTTATTAGAAGTGCCTTCAAATCACTCTCAATTAATTCCTCTATCTCTCTATCTCTCTCTCTCTCTGTCTCTCCCTCCCTCTCTTACTCCCTCCCTCCACAGTATGCAAGTAGCAAAACCTTTACCCAGCATAAGTTCTACTCTGTTTCACTTAAGAAACACAGAGGTATGACATTCTCCAACTTACAGAAGAGGAGGCAGTCACAGAAATGAAGAAAATGCCACCCGGAAGGATAGAAGGAAAATCTGGAGAACAGATTCTAAGCAGAGAACTTTCTATGGCTTAGCTCAGAGTCTGCACATCCTTCTTATCTTAGCAAAGTCATTCTGAGGCAGGGACTGGACCTGCCAGATGTTGTTCTATTACTTGCAGTCAGGAAGCACTCCTGGAAATGCTTCACTGCTCTTTGTGAGAAATTGGAGGGAGATGCAACCATATCTTCTACCATGAATGTATTTATCCACAGTAAGGTAAGCCATTCAATCTATTTCTCAGCTAAGGAAAAAACAAAACAAAATAGATTCCACATGTACAAAATTGTAATGTGAGGGACATTAACAATCAAGACTATTTTATTACCTCACTGCATTTGTTTGCCAGCAATGAAGTATGGAAAAGTCAACCTTAATTGTTGGTGCAGCAAATGCAAATGCAGATTCCAACACCTACTGAGACTTTCTAACATAGAAACAGCAGAAAATAAACTGCTATTTTAGATTTCAATCCATATGTTTGCAAAACTAAGAAAAAAGTTGCGAAGTAGTTTCATGTATCATAGAGTAAGTCTGAGAAGTTGGGAAGAGGCTGAATTCAGGGACTCTTGGCTTGCTTTCCAAGGTCCCATCTTTGATGGATGTAATCTTTGCTTCTGTTGTTCTTGTTAGCGTCTGCCTGAAGGCACTTCTATTTCTTACTGTGTTGCACAAAAGGTTCATCTGCCCTGGAGTGATGAGCTGCAGGCTGCCAGGAGTGGAACAAGGTCCGCATTGATTTGTGATATTGAGGGCTGCTCACATGAGGTGGTGCAGAGTGCTGTGTGCACTGACAAATTCCATCTTATCCATAGTCTTGTTTTGTCTTCAGCAAGCATTTGCTAGTAACTCTCACCTCTGGTGACATATTCAACACCATGAGTAGGAGATTATAACTTACTGCATATAGAAGTCAGTTAAAAGAATTGCACAAGATGAAAGTTGAAAAAGACAGATTATAAGATCAATCCCCTGCAAAGGACCTCACAGTAAGTCCTATGTTTTTATTTCACTATAGAAACAGATACGTGTGTGGTTGTAAGAATCACTGGATTATTACCCTGTTCTAAGCATCATTTCTTTGCTGAAAATATATGACATCCCAAAGCAATAAGATGATAAACATCACATTGCTAAATGATCACATGAAACATTTGAAATAATAATGTCTTCTCAATGGTGAGTGAACACCAAACTCAAAGAAATACTCAAAGTAAAGGTAGTTAATGAAATAAAACAGTCTATAACATTAATAATCTATTTATGAAAATTTTTATATTGTGACTTTTAAAATGGTTAAATAATGCAGCCTAGTAAAACATCTACAGATTAATTTATAGTTCCAATGTAAATTTTGTGATTTTAAAATGTGTCACATTTGGCTGAAAGGTATGTAAAAATTGTAATAAATTCAAAAACAATATTGGCATGAGAAGAGATTTGAATTTTATAGTTAAGCTGATTTACGAGACTATGTTTTTAAAAATATATTAGGAAATTTGTGTTGAAAAATAGACTTGAGAAAATTTAAGCTCATAAGTCTAAAATATCAACTATGTTAGTTTAATTTGAGTTGATAAAGAACACTTTTAAAAGAAGCTATAAAACTGTATTAGGCTTATAAGAATATTATTTATGTAGCAGACTCTAAGCTCACTATACAAGTAAACTAGCTCTTTACTCTGCATTTTACATTCAAGATGTGCATATCTCACACATATCTATATGTCTAGTTGCAGTTTTATTAGAATAAAAATCAAAGCCTCTTGTTTTGTTTTTAAATTTTCATTATTGCACATTAATTTCATAAAATATTGGGTTTCAATGTGGTATTTTCACTCATGCAATTAACATATTCTGATCATATCATCCCTCTTACTATCATCTTTTACCCAACCTTCTTTGTCTCTTTATTCCCTTCCTCGTGTGGAATAATGTCCCTTCTACATTTTTATCATTTTTAAAGGTTCTACATATAAGGGAAAGCATGTAATACTTGTCTTTCTGATTGTGACTTATTTCATGTTACATGATGATCTCAAGTTCTACCCATTTCCTCCAAATGAGAAAATTTCATTTTTCCATGTTCCACTCTGTTTATATTCCACAGTTTTATACATTCATCTGTTGATCTAGGATATTGGGAATTGTGTCACAATAAGCATGCTTTTATTCAATGCTTTATTACTTTACTTTTTGCTAAGAAGAATGCCAATTATCATAGAGTCTGTTCCTTTTTCCAATTGTGAAGCCAGGCTGTGGGGCTGATACAGCTCTGAGAGATGCATTTGGGTCCCAGTACAATGGGATTTCCAAAGCAATTTTCTGAAATCGCCTTAGAAGATGCTCCCAAGATGACAGAAAAGAAAATCTGTGGTGCATTTGAACAGAGGGAACTTAAGTATCTTTACAAAACTTTGCTTCCTGTCACGGATGTTCCCATGTGCAGCTGAATAAGGTTGGATCAGAACCAATTATATGCAAAGACAGTATCTCTGGAAGCAGCAATCTGTGCAGGTTGAAAAAGCTTGAACTGGGGAGCTTTTAATCATCGGAGTAAAATGACAGGGAACAACCAAGGCACAGCCTTCAGAGACAGATGTGAAGGGAGGAGGAAAAAAGCACTGACTGTTCTGGTTATTGGAAGAAGTCAGGTCTTCATGCCATGGCATGGCGGCATTTTTTTTAATTTTTTTAATTTTTTTTTCTTTTTATTGAGGTTATTGGTACAATCTAGGTATACAATACAATTACATTCATCATTGGGATTCTGTACCTTTACATAATAGGTCTTGATTCTCACTTTTCCCTTTGTCCCTGCCCTCCCTTAACCCCCTCCTCCCTTCCCCATTTACAAACACTTTATTTTCATTTTTTCAGTTTCTCATATTTTTTTCCTCTCCCTTACTACCTTTCCCCCACCCTTCCCACTTTCCCTACACCTTTAGCCCTTTACTTCCTATTTCACATTATTAATTGTCTCATTAGGATCCTGTGTACTATTATAGTTTTTCACACCAAAGAAACTATTCGGTATTTCAGTTAAAGAAATCTCTGTATGAACATTAAAAATAGGGAATCCTAAAATAAAACTAAAAAGGAAAGTAAAAGAGAAAAGGCAATGATGTAACATCAAAATAATCCTTAATTCTGGAGATGAAAATGGTCTCTGAACATATTTAAATTGCTTCTTGCTCTTATAGTCTTATCTTATTGTTTTTTTCATTATTTAGAGAATACTTTGTTTCTGTAATCAAACCCACTTAGATATGACCTTACATATTTAGTACAATGTGTTAACCCTGTACACATGGAAAAAAATAAAAATAAAAATAAATTAACATTTCTAGACTAATATGGTTGTCCATTTCTGTACAATGCCAAGTCAACACAGTAAATTGGGATCACTTTTTCCAAAGTTGGCAGCACCGTTAAAGTTTCCCAAAATTCAATTTATATATATGTGTGTGTGTGTGTGTGTGTGTGTGTGTGTGTGTGTGTATATATGTACATAGACTAATAATAGTATGTTATGCATCGATAGAAGCAACAGCTTTTCCAGGTTCTGCAGTCATCTGAACAAAATTATAGACATTCAGCACATTCCATTAAAAAAAAAAACAAAGAAAAGAATAATATCCAGACAACAGCAAAGTTCTGTTGCTGTTGTGGTACCTGGCACCATTTTTTCTATTAGCCTCTTAATCATCATCTGGAAAGAGAACATTCTAGAGTAATATCATTAAATGTAGCTATGATAAAGCACAGTCCCTACTATGTATCATAAAGCAGGTACTAGGTATTTTACATTCATAGAGGTATGATACAGTACTGTCCTACATCAATAATACTAGATTCAGTTTTGGTTTGAAATTTACTTTGTCTGCCAATAAGATTGCTACCCCTGTTTTTTTCTGGGCTCCTGTCACATGGAGAATTGTTTTCAATCTTTTCACTTTCAGTCTATGGGTTTCTTTTGGCACTAGGTGTGTTTCTTGTATACAACATATTATTGGACTTTGCTTCTTATTCTATTTTGCCAGTCTATTTCTCTTGATTGGTGAGTTGAGGCCATTGACATTGCTGGTTATAATTGATATGTACTGACTTATTATTGACATGTTATTGGCCTTTTGTTTACTCTTTTTACTTTTTCACCTTCTCCTTTTAATTTCTTGCCTTGCCTATTTGATTTGCTCTGTTGGGCCTCATGGTGTTGTTGCCTTCATTGTCTTTTTCTAGGATCTTATTTAGAATTGCTTGTAGTGCTGGTTTGGTATTCATGTAGTTTCTCAGGTGTTCTTT
>NW_022900928.1:127019477-127022483 GCF_012274545.1 Fukomys damarensis
TACTGTTTTTAAGAGATCTCTCTTTTCACGGTCACTGACTGCAATATTATCTTCTATATCTGAGAGTATCTTCGCATTCTTTTATTCTGTTGCATACACTTTTAATAGAGTGTTTAATCTCCTGGATATCTGTTTGAATCTGTTTTATGGATTCCATTTCTTTCCTATGTTGGGCGTTTATTGTTTCCATTTCTTTCTTATGCTGGGCCTTCATGGCTTCTATCATGGTCCTGAGCTCATCTATTTTTTTGTCAATTTCTGCTTTACAGTCTCGAATCATGACTTCCATTTTGCTCACTATCTCTGTGGTTATCTGGGAAATTATTTCTGTTTTGAATTTTTCTAGAGCCTGATTGATCTGTTTTGTTACTTCCTGTGCTTTGAGTTCAGGCTGTCCTGGTGGTTCACTACAGGCCTTTTCATCCTCATTTGCCCTACTGTTTGCCATTGGTGAACTGGAAGTCTGTCCTTGTGTCTTGCTTAAGTGTTTTCTCATTTTTATTTTTATTGTCGGACTGTGCTTGGTTTAATCTCTGGATTATCACCCAAATCTTCCTGATATGGTTGCACCCTAGCTTCTGTGTCTCTAACAACCCACAGACATTCTCATCTTCATAACATCAGAGAAAACAGCTCATCAAATCAACGGCAATGCTTTATCCCAACTGATACAATCAGCAACACATTAAGATCAAGCACAACTTGGACACTGACCACCTATGGTAGTCACTAGTCTATCACCCTTAAATCATTTGAATTAAATTGAAATCAAGAAGGAATCCAGAACATGTCTACAGTGAACAAACTTTTCAGTATAATATATTTACCATTTAATGGCTCAGACAGAGCGAGGATGCAAGACCCCTGACCTCAGTTAGCTGATTGCTGAACCCCATGATGCTGAATGACCTCGGGCTGCAAGGCCCAGATCGAGTTCCCCATCCTTCTGAATGGTTGAACTCTGCAACGTTCTATTACAGGTTTCCCACACCCTTTCTTTGAAGATGTTCAAAGTTGGGAACTCAGAGAAATACCCTTGATGACCACCTCTGTCTTTGCAGAGTGGGTCCAAAGATTTGCACAATCAGGAGGTCTGAGAGTGCAGGGGTGGGGGACTATGGGGGTTCAGGGGCCCCTGCGCGGCTACCTTCCCTGCACTAGAGCGATGGTGGCTGGGTCGGGAGCAGGCATGGTTCTCCTTCCCGCGAGCACCACTGCATTTAGATCCTGCATCCATACCTTTCTGTAGTTAGTGGTATCAGACTGATCAGTTGCTTATCTTTAAAGCCACCAGGAGAGTTTATCTGATGCTTAACTTTGTTTTAGAGACTTTGTCTGATAAGTTCGGGTCCTCCCTAGAATAATTTACCTTTAGGTCTATTTATTAAGGACTTTGATTGCATTGTCTCATATAACTTCAACCAATCAGAGCCATGATTATGACATTTATCACTTCCACGTGTTTGTTCCATACTCCAGGGGAAGAAATCATACAAGAGAGTGGGCCACTAAGGATCATCTCAGAATTCTGTCTGCTGCTCCATCCTTCATTGTTCCCCTTTCACGTTTGCAATAAGAATACAGACAGCTACTTCAACATTATATTTGAAAATATCTTCAGTCAGATCATCAAGTTTGTTAGTCATATTTCTGCTTCCCACTTAACTGCAGGCAACACTGCCAATAAATTTTCTTCCTCTGTATAACAAGGATTTTTCTTCCTCCTGTTTGTAATAACATGTTTCTCACTGCCTTTTGTGCTCTCACTGCCAATATCCTCAAAGTTCATATTTTTATTCACATTCTGTTAAAGACAATGTAGGCTTTTAAAAATATGTTACTTGAAACCCTTCCAGGCTCTGTTCTTTTGAGATTTCTAGACGTATTAACTCATTGAATCCTTACAACAATTCTTTGAAGTGACTGTTGCCCTAATTCATAGCAAGTTAAGCAGCCTAAAGTGATGGAATATGAATTAGAAAATGAAAAGTGTTAAATGCAAGCAAGAGAAGACCTGACTGATTTGGCCCATTGAGATCTAATGTTGAGCCTGTGTATTATTAAATAAAGCCTGTGGGTCTCGCTCTTTGGGTCCTCCTTCAACACGTGCAAGGAGACAGCAAAACAAAAGGGGCCAGATTGCAGTGTGAGTCTTGAGATATTTCACTGCCAAAGACCCAATGGTCCTGCCAAGCTCTGTGGTTTTATAATCTGGAACTACACTGGGAAGGGGTGACCTCCACCATCAGATCCTGCAGGCAGAAAGAACTTGTCATTTGAAAATATCCCAAGCAGCAAGATGGGAAGGAAAGAAAGGTTCCTGCCAAAACAGATTAGCTGGGGTTCAAGCTTTTGCATTAGTGGCCTATGTGCATAAATGGAAAGTCACCATGGTGGAGCCATTCCCCTCTAAGACCTTGGGATTCCAGAGCTATAGTCCTACCCACAGCTTCATAAGTTCATAAAAAAAAAAAAAATCTGAAAAAGGCATACAAGTATATAAAATACCTAAAATACCTAAGAGGCCAATTCAGACAGTGCCTATCTCATTATTGTACTGAAAATTAAATGAGATAATTTGTGTTAAATGAATAATTTCTGATATATTTCATGTGCAATATATACACAAGCTATTTATTTTTTTCTCGAAAATCTCGCATCAATTATCTAAGAATGTTTTCTGGACAATGAGAAAACACACAAAATTTCAGGACTACCTTTAAAGCAAGATATAAAAATACTTTCGGAGTCAAGATAAAAAAAATAGATGCCTATAAGTTTTAATGCTGTATCTTATTGGATTACAGTTATTTCATCAGTTTTATTGAGATGTAACTGATACACAAAGAATTGCACATATTTAGTAAAAAATGGTGGGATGGCATAATTTAGAGCTTTAAAAAATATGACATTTTGGGCTGGGGATTTAGCTCAGTGGCACCACCCCTGCCTCGCAAGTGCAAGGTCCTGAGTTCAATCCCCGGTCAAAAAAAAAAAAAAAAAAAA
>NW_022900928.1:127022662-127031078 GCF_012274545.1 Fukomys damarensis
AAACCCCGGAAAAAAAAAAAAAAAAAAAAAAGAGGTGTAATAGAAACAAACAAACAAAAAATATGACATTTATGTAACTGGCAAATCCAACTTTTATCATACTAAATTCTTGACCATGCTAGATAGCCAGGGATTTAATGAAAAGCCTTATATTGAATTTGCGTATTTTCTTTCAAACTATTTTGAAATTTTACTTTAAAACCAATGAGTTATTTTAACCAACCATGAAGAAGTCTATTAAATGTTCACTATTTAAATCTTTCTGTTCAAAATTAAATAGTGAACAAATGTAGGTCATTCTATCAGGCAAGTGTGGTTGGTATTTATTCACAGACTCTAATTCATGTGCATTATATTATGCATGATTTAATGGACTGTTCAAGGAAAAGCTCAAGATAAATTCACTTTAATTTCAAAAAATAGGACTTGTTTTAAGTTAGTATGGATCCATTAGTATGGATCACAAACCCATAATTTGAAAAACTTAACATTAGCAGTGCTATTTTATTCACTGGAAAAAAAGTGGAAAAATTAAACCAGTGTTACTGAAAAAGAGTTCTGATTTTTATATAATTCTGTTAGCTGTCATGTTTCCATAGAAACCATGACTGAGAAAATCAGTACTAAGTATCACTCCTTTATATCATGTCAATCTTCACACAATATACATATGTGTATATAAATAGATTTCTATACATATATATGCATAATATACTTATATTCATATAAGAATGTACATATGAAAAGGAATACAAATTTATCTTTGTTATACACAATGAAAGTCTAATTCTACACAGATGTGAGTTAAGAAAACCAGCAAAACAAGGTGAGCTTCGTTTAGCTTTATATTATCATTTTAACATTAATTAAATTAATAACAACAGATAAGAGCTGCATAAAATTCTAGAAGAGGGTTTGAATTTGAATAAATGTAAAATAATATTATATTTTACCTTATTGAAAATGATTTCATGAGTAAGTTAATGTTAGGTTGTTTTAATAGTAAACACTTTTAAATTTATTGCTTTCAATCTCACTATTTAATAGAAAGCACATAACTTAAAATCTTAATTATTAAAATATTTCTAGGTCAGAATCATTGACACTTGATATTTCAAACTTGCAAATTTCTAAAAGAATATAGTAAATAGAATCAATTTATGTATGGGAAATTTTATATCTTAAGTATGGTTCTAATTATAAAGCAGTATCCTATTTCTTTGGACATTTATCAAGTGCTGGATTGTCATAGAAAATTTCAACATACTTTCTACCAAATTTTCTTAGTGTATAATTTAATGAAAGGCTATTAAATTCCTCTCAAAATAATGCATTTAATTAACATTGTTTCAGAATATAGAAGGGTTGTGGCAACAATTTTAGCTTATGTGGAAGTGAAGTCAGGGAATAACTTAGTTATTCTGTTAGGTTCTTTTCCTTGTCCGAACCTGTAGCATAGGATACCAGTACAAGCGAGAAATCCTTCCCAACAGATGTGGAATTGTGATAATATCTTTTTACCTTTTACGGGACTATTTAGATTCTCAAATCCCTCAAATTGCTTTTTGTTAGTTAATCGGTTATATTCATGCTATTAATTGATTGAACTCTTACTCTACGCCAGCCGCCATGCTACACATTTCACATTTGGCATTTTACTGAATCTTATAATTATACAAAGTCAGCGCTGTTATTTTTCTGTTTTTTAGAAATCAAACTCACCTGATTTCACCCCAGGATTTGTGTCTTAACCAGACTATACACTACCTATTGCTATAAGTTGCTTGTTAACTCATTTTTATTCATTTGGGCAGATTGATTATTTCTATTTTAATCAATAAGGTTCTTTAAACCAACTCAATTAAGCTCTCTAGCCAATAGTATATAGTTGATGGGTAATATTCCATATCTATTCATTAAATTATTAATTTTTATTAGTTGATATAGGAAATGATCTTGAGCATTTATTCTGTGTAGAAAAGTATTAAGAAAAAAAGTTTTAGCCTTTTAAATATTACTGGTTTTGTTTTATTTTTGGTGTGCAAGTGAATGGCTTAATTTGCTATGGAAAATGATATATGTCCTGTTTAACATATTTCTAAACTTTTATTATTTTCTCTAAAGGTTTTTGTATGTCTTTTGTTAGAATTTTACCGGAGAACATAAGCACCTCTCATACCTGTGTTCTCCTCCCCCAGGCAGCTTTCAATCACCCTGTGGCTTTGAGGCTACAGTATTTGGTAGTGAAGTTTACAACTCTCCTCAAACGCTCATTTGACACCACCACAGCAAGGAAGGGCAGCACACATTAGTGTTGAGCATCTCAATTCCTCACCTAGTCTCTACTTATACCACAGGGCATGGGGCATGCTGTGCTCATTACTATTGGTTGAGTATAAGAGGGGCCAAAGAGGAAGAGGAAGGAGCTATTCTAATTAATTTTGCCCTGATACTAATAAAAGATGCAGACACACCTGCACACACACACACAACTATACATTACTACCCCTCATGAATACAACTCAAAAATCCTGGGTAAAATATTAACAAATAAAATGTGTTCAGTGATACATAAAATTAAACAACTACACTTTTTCAACATATGAAAAGAATTATACATTGTAACTAAGCAATATATAAAAAGAATTTTAAATACAATATATAAAAAGCAGCCCAAAATCACACATCATGGCTAATTGGAATGTGATACAAGAATGATTCATTAATTTTAAATTAATCATTGTAATATATCATATTAGCAGGTAACTCATAATAATAGGAGGTTACAGAAAAAAATTACACAGGCATTGTTTATTTCAAAGAGGAAATTAATGCTACATACATTGAAATATACATGAAATGAATTGTTTATGATTATAATATTTTACATACTAGATAATATGGTCTTGCCATTTATTTTGAATTTTATCACAGGCTAAATGAAAATCTTTTGTGTAACTATATAGTTTTCCTCTAAGAATGCCTATGAATATCCAAATAGTAAATGAGGCAGTTTCAGACACTGAAGTAAGATTTTCCAACTTTGAAGACAATGTTCAAATAATTATAAATAGCTTATAGATAACTACTGGGAATAGCTTAGGAAAATATTGATTTTGACAAATTCTTTTTTCGAGCTTACTTTTATTTTTCTTCACTTTCATATTTTATATAGAATATTTTATTTAGAAACTGCTACCTTAACAGATAAAAATATATACATTTGAATTTTTGAATAATATAACTTAAGAGATTTGAATAATATAACAAAAGAGATAACTTTTGAATAATATAACTTAAGATTCCTAAATGGTAGGTTGGAATATATTTACACATACTGGATAAGGTATGACTTTAGGTAAAAGTTATTTGAGATGCCTCTTTCTTAAACTAATCTATCTTGAAGCAAAGCTTTTCTTAGTTTTTGAAAGTTTCTATAATGTACTCAAATTTTTTAGGTATTTTAAGAGATTAAAATTTCTTGAAATACAAAGCTTTAAAGTATCAAACTCTCGTTTACACAAAATTCAACATGTCACCTCAGCTATTTCTTCATAGAGTAAGTCTCTTTCCTTCACTCTTCTCTCCTCCTCTCCCTGTCTCTCCCTTTTCATTAACAGTTAAATGATTCCTGTCTTATATACCTTGGTTGTGTTATTGCAGATTATAGTTGTTATGGTGTGTTTTTCTGTAATTGAGTGAAATTTTTATATTTTGCATAGTTTGCAGAAATGTCTGCTTTTTACTGGGCTAAGTATCAAAATGGTTTGTGTACTTCAAATTATTAATTGAATTATAAAATTAAGTAGAATTCTATAATATTCACAGTCCTTGAAGTTGTGCATGAACTTTGCTGTTACTCAGTGGGAATTACTTAAACAGGATGTATATAGAATTCCATATACATTTTTTCATTACTTAAAATTTACCATTTTTTACAACATGGTGTAAGTGTAACAAAGTACTCTCACAACTTCCCTGATATTGAAGAATGCTAAATAATTATTATCTCAGGAGAAGCAAAATAGTGCAATATAGATGGAACCGGTTCTCTGATATCTCCTATTTCAACGCAGTTTGATATGGTTTAAAATGTTTTATTGGAACTAAATCACAATTTTCTTCAATTTCATGGCCATGATTTCCTATATACAATGCTGTCATCTCAAAATAGTGAACATTGGCTCATTTCCTTTCCTTGCCTAAAACAGTATTTAGTCATTGGTATTTTTAATCCTAAAAAATGTAACATCACTAATATAGAAAATATTTAAAACACCTAAAATTCTTGTCACTTGAGCAGCTACTGATTGCACTTCCCTCCCCCAAAAGTCAAAAATAAAGTAATTGCAACAAAAATTATAATCAAAGACTAACAAGGCATGGTATTGCACGGGCTTAATGGACAATTATAGTTAAAGCCTTTTTACTATGGAAATCAACTACAAGCAGTGTTAATTTAAGCCAAGGATAAGAACAGACATTGTCATTTCTAACAGGTTGTTCAGATGTTGAGTAATTGTAGTTTTATTTTCCAGAGCCACTGGAAATGCCCTCCCCTACAAATAACAAATAAGTTCTTAGTAGCCAATAAAAGCCTGGGTCAATGGAACAAGAAGGTCAAGTATAAAGATGTAATGAGGACCACATGGCCACTCCACCATCTGGACTCCCCAAACTAAATGTTGGTATTAATCCAAAGCCCTAATTATTCCTGCACACTCAGCTTCTCCTCAAACCCTTTGTAATATATCCAGCCAAACTCTCAAATTTTAGATTTCCAGGACTCTCTTGATATAAAAATTCTTATTATCATTTCTTACAATGAGGCCTCTATTTAAGCTTTGTTCTAATCACTTTTGGGGGCAAGACAACCTTCCCTTCCCTCATACTTCAGTTAGTAATGGTACTGCCCTTATAGATCTTATAAGGGTTCTAAAAAGAGTTAATACACATAAGGGACTTTGTGGTCTGCTTGGAGCACTGTAAGCACTTATTTTGTTAATACTTAACTCTAACGCATCTCATATCCATCTTTCACACTCCACTTTTATTAGTTCTTTCCAATGCTTAGCATTTTAAAAACTCTTCTACCTTCTGACCGAACGTTTTCTCATGGCTTTTATGTAACTGAAGCCTATCTTTCCCAGGATACAGTAACATAACATCCAACCCACTCCTCAATAAATTAATGATATTGAGCAAAGTTAGAGATGTCTAGAACCCACTGTGCTATTATAAAAACTTATTGTAAAGGACTTCGGGCTATGTATGTGTTGTCCAGTAAGTCTTTATCTCTACTGTTAGATTTGCTGCTGATGTTAATGAAAAACCCTAGAGTTCTCCAGGATGGAACATTTGTGTAGAAATCTAGTTCCACTTCTACCATTCTGTTCATCCAGACTGAGAATTAATATTTGAGTGATTTCAAGAATGTCATAAGCAGCCTATCCCTGAAAAGACTCTTTCTCCTTTGATTTCTGTTCTTATGGTGTCTTTAGAAATCTGGCAGATAAGAGCTCATAAATGGTATTTATTTTCAGTCCATCATTTTTTAATCCAGCACAAAGATAAAGGAAAAAGTTTAAAAAGCACAATCACCTGCCTTGCAAGTGCAAAGACCCAAGTTCCATCCTTTTCAGTACCAAATAATAATAATAATAATAATGATAATAATAATAATAATAATAATAATAAAGTTAAAAACAAGGAAACATAACAGTTTCTTACTTATAAAAGTACAGACATTTCTATACAAAATATGTAGACATTTTGGTAAATAGATGTACATAGTATATGAACTCATTTATTAGGTTGGAAGTATATTAATTTATACTTCTTTTTTATTCCAATCAATTGCTATCTGTCTTGGCTAATGGTCAACCCAATATTTCTATTTGGCATCTCCAAAAATTAATTAAGAATTCTAGATGCTGCTAAACCTTCAGAGGTATTCTTTCCTCTTTAGTTGGTTCAGAAGTCAAAGTTAATCTTTCCTTGAATTTGCAAATCACACATTACCTCTGAGACATCTGCTTTTGAACTGGCTTCAGCATGACAGCTCCCAGAATAGAAGACCTCAGGGACTCTCTACTTAGTCACAGCTGTTTTGGAAGGGGCATCTCTCAGTGGATGTAGTTTTACAACTTGTGTAACCACAACAAAGTCCTTGGTCTAGTACTACCCATGTTAGTATAAATCTCAATCAAATATTTTAATTTCATGTTCCAACAAGTTAACACCATGTTCAATTTCCAAAGTCTTCAGCTTTCACTTACACACATACACTTCTGAAATTGTATCCAAGGCCTATTCTCAGCATCATCTATGCGAGTATGAAAGTGCTTTCTTCTGTCACATGACATAAATCAGCTCTCCAGCAATGTTGGTCCACACCCCTTATCACATCGTTGTGGGGGTATTGGCCAGAGATACGTGTGGGATGGATATGCAGAGGTGAGGGATTTATGGGGACACAGCTCATATCCCCCAGAATGCATGACTAAAGATTAAAGGACAGCATACAAGACAACAGGCCAAGAAGGATCAAAACACATTGCTTTAAGTAATGTGTGCTGTGGCTCTTGTCTTCCCCATGCTCTGGTTAATTACTTAGATTAGCTCTAAGCTCATTCATTAGCTCTGTTCTTTCCCTGTTCCCTACATGAATCCCTGCCTAGGTATCCTTCTTTTGTCCTTTACCCTTGTTTTTTGTTTCTATCACTTAAAAACCCACAGAAGCTTCAGTTGAGGACTGTTCTCCTAAAACTCTCTCATGCACGGAGCCTTGGTAAAGCAGTCTGCCTGGGCCTTGTTGGAGATTAAACTGGACATGGACACTGAGTAATCATTCATCCCCCGTTCCACCACAGACAAGAACAGTGACACCTCCTGATGTTTAGATTGGTTTTTAAATTAGGCCAATGTGGGTGCCCCTCAGGCAGCCTCTGACATGTGAGGACATACTTAGAGTCATTCTGATTTTTTTATATTAGAATCTTTCTATGTTCAGAAATAATGCTGGAATGAACATTCTTGTCCACACATTTACACATATTTGTCCTATTATTCTTTTAGAGTGCATTTTGAAAGCCTTTATTTTATTTTATTTTTTGGTACCAGGGATTGAACTTGGGTCTTTGCGCTTGCAAGGCAGGCCACCAAACCGCTGAGCTAAATCTCCGGCTTGACAGCCTTTACTGACCATACTTCCAAAGCACTTTCAGACTGATTTTGCATTTTACCCTTCCACCAGTGTGGTGTAAGAGACACCTAATTCATACTAGCTCACTAAATATATCTCAAATTCACTTTGAAAATTTCAAATGAAGTGTTTGCATATACTTAAATTCCCATTTCAATCTTGGCTGACTGGCAATATGCTTTTTATCTCATAAGTACAGTGAGGCTTAGGAGATTTAACTAACATGATTAAGATTAAATAAGTAGGGGCCGGGTATTTAGATCAGTGGTGTCGCTGCCTGCCTTGCAAGCACAAGGTCCCGAGTTTGATCTCCTGTGCTGGAAAAAAAAAAAAAAAGATTAAACAAGTAATAACTGGTTGCAGTGGTACTTGAATTTGAAAAAATGTGTAATATCTGCATTTATTTATTCAGTCTCTCATTCCATCAGCACCTGTGACACCCCCATCATGTGTTAGGAGCTGTGCAGGGAATTGGTATAGGATCATTAGCTGGAAGATAAGATCTCTGATACCACAGGGCTTAGATTTCAGGAGGGAAGCAGGCATTTAATACGCACATACATATAAACTGGACATATTCAGATGATGATAGGCACATATTAGATGTGCCTAGAACAGTGGGAAAATAAAAAGAGGAGGGCGTAGTTTTGTGACAACGGTCAGCAGAGCGCCAGGAATAAGCAGAAGGGAGGACAAGAAGGCTGCGGTGGTCGGAGCTTACAGGGTGAGAAATGATGGCATGAGGTGAGAATGGGAAAATGGGGGGCAGACTTGGCACAGCCCCCGGGTCCAACATTTCCTCGGGTTTTACTGGTGAAAAACAAATTCTGTTTGTTTGTTTGTTTCAATTTTTTATAGTGCAATACTAAATCACTAAAACATGAAATTGTGAAAACATATATGGAAACATAAGCCTCCAAGATTACATCAGACAAAATGATTGAAATTGCTTTGCAGCTGTCTCAAAGGCTGGTTTCAACTCCTCTTCTGATCTCCTTGAAGAGCTGAAATCTCACCAGCGTGGGGCTGCAGCAGGAAAATTGTACTCTGGGATGAAGCCAAGAGCAATAGGAGGCACCTAGGGCACTGGATTTGGTTTGTGTTTTGAGGGGATCACTGTGAGTGCAGTGTAAAGAGACTAGAGTGGGAGTGGGGGAAAGTGGCTTTGAGTTGCTGAATTAGCTTTTTTTTTTTTTTTTTTTTTTTTTTTTT
>NW_022900928.1:127031193-127036475 GCF_012274545.1 Fukomys damarensis
TTTTTTTTTTTTTTTTTTTTTTTTTTTTTTTGGTACGGGGGGTTGAATTCGAGTCCTTGCTCTTGCAAGGCAGGCGCCGGAACCACTGAGCTAAATCTCTGGCCCTGAGTTGCTGAATTAGGAAGTCAGTTCAAAATGCAGAGGGTCATGATGGGAACTTAGGCAAACGGTGTAAGCAGAATTTTACAAACAGCATCTAAAAGATACCCTTCTTCTTTCCAGCATCTGTGAATATGAAATATTGCACCATGGATTACTTTATGCTATAGACACCATTGACCTTGAGAGGGAAATCATCTGGATAAGTGTGGTCTAATCATGTGATTCCTTCCAGAGCTTAGAGAATTTTCTGCTGCTGATGGTGGAAAAGGAAGTCAGAGAGATTCAAAGCAGAAGAGAAACTTATTGTAGTTTCAGACTTGTGCTTGGAAGGGATCATGTGATAAGGAATGTGAATGGACTCCAGAAATTGAGAGCAGATCTCATAGCAAGAAACTGGGGATTCTTGTGCTATGATTGCAAGAAGTTACACTCTGCAGATAACAGGAATGATCTCACAAGATCGATGAACAGGTGGCTGACACCTCATTTTCAGCGTGAGCAGCAGATTCCCCTTTAGACTTCTGACCTTTGCGACCACCACCTAATTGGATGCTGTTTTAAACTGCCAAGTTGTGTTGTAACACCGAAATGAAAACAAGTGTAGCCAGAATGAGGATGGTGGAAATATCAAGATGGGGGTAGGTGTTAAAGACTTAGTAATGAAAATGTATGGGAAATAATCAGTTGATATAGGACACAAGGGAAAGATGTCAAAGGTAATTCTTAAGTGCCTTGCTATAGAACTAGGTAGATAGTGGGTCCATTTACTGAGATAAATTCTATAAGAGGATCAAGTTTAGGGGAAGAGGGAATGGTTTCATGTCTCTCTCTCTCTTTATCTCTCTCTCTCCCTCCTCTCTCTCTTTCACTCTTTCCTTCTGTGTGTGTGTGTGTGTGTGTGTATTTGAAATGCTAGAAATTAGCCCAGTGATTAATGCATGGTAGCAAGCACTCTACCACTGAGCTATATCTCAGATCCACCATGTCTATTCTGAAGTGCCTGTGATTGACCTGATAGACCAGCAGTTGTATTATAGACCAGGACTCAAGAAGAGATATGGGATGTGCTAAGAATACCCATATGTGACTTATCCATACAGATGTGATGATTAGAGCTCTGGGTGAGGATGATATGGAGTAAATGGAAAGGTGCAGCTAAGGTGGGACATGAGGATATAAATACTGAGAAGAGGAGGATATGCATACAAAGGTGGAACAGCCAGAAGGTAAGAGCAAACCAGGGAAGTGCTACATTTAGAAGTTTGCATTAACTAACTGCTGCTGTTCCTGCTTCTGTGATAAATCACTATATACATACATTTACAATCATTTCAGCCAGTAATCCTGGCACAATCTCTCCAGGATAAAGCCAGGACATTGGAGGAGTTGTCTTTATTTCTGAAAGCTCTAGATAGGCTCTCTTCCCTTGCCTATTTCAGCTTCACCAGCTACTAGCATTCTTTGTCTCACGGCCCCTTCCTCTATCTTCAGAGCCAACATCAGGCATGTCCTGTTCGGACCATCTCTCTCCTCTCTCTTCTGCCTTCCTCTTGCACTTTTAAGAACCTTTGTAATTACATGGAGCCCTCCTGGATAATATTCTCATGTTAATATCATCTGCTTAACAAACTGAACTCTATCTGCCATTGTAAGTCTTCTTTGTCATGTGATATATTCATCGATCCCAAGGACAGGGACATTTTTACTGCTTCTCAACCTTTTGGCTAGGATCAAGTATAGGAGATGGACATTTTTGTAGGGCCATTCTTCTGCCTACTAGAGAAGCCAGGGATTTATGTGAGTGATGTATAATATGTTGATCTTGGAGAGTTCTGAGGTATGAATGCTAACGGTAAACTTATCACTCGTTAGTGTAGAATGAAGTGACAGTGGAGTAGGACTGGGGAGGCTTTGAAAAACCTGCAGAAGTTCAGCGATGAATGAGTGGAACCAAGAGGAAGGGCGTGCCTACTCGGTTCAGGGTCTGGTAAGAGTTATTCTAAGGCAAATAATTAAAATGCTCAATGGCCAAGGTGAAGGATTCAGAAGAAGAGGACTTGTCCATGCCACAGAAGGAAGGGATACTCTTGAGTTTAAGGTGCCTGAGGAAGTGTGCATGAGGGCTCAGAATATGGCTGCCTTTCTGTCTATTACATAGAAGGACACAAGGGTGGATTAGGTACACAAGCAGGTACATCCATGTTTGCTCACAGAAATCTCCGAACCTCACTCTTCTGTCCTCTTTTCCCATTAAAAATCCCCATCGATAAAGAAAAACTGCATCTGAAAAAATAGGAACAGAATTATTAAAAATAAGTAGCGGGTAACAACTCCATTTCCCTGGTGCATGAGAAGTTCTGCCTCCTAAGTGAAAACTTCCACTTCGTGTTGCATATAAATAATATAGCTCTCTGGTGTGACCGTGTTTTATGTTTTGTCTAAGTTCACTGAGTACTTTATACTGTTTGGGAAGTAGAGACCATTTTCCCTAGTACTATCATCTTAAAACACTTCAGAGTTTTCACTGAATAACTGGCTAAAGAGCAGTTTGTTAGATGAATAAGGCAAGCAAGTAATTTTTAATGGAGTCTCAGAAGGTTTTGAGAAAGAGAAAATGTGCTTCTAGAGGAAACAAATATGGATGCAGGATGAAAAAATACATATTTCCTCAGCATGGGCCTAATTCATTACAAAACACCGAGTGTAGACTAATATTCGTTAAATCTGTTCTTTGACTTTCTGGAAGTCTAGCGCAACAAGAGAGGAGTGCTCACATTTTGTGTTTTAAAAGCCGTATCTATTTTGTAAGTGCCCCCAAGTGGTTCGTGTGAACAACATACATCTATGTGTAATTTTAAGTAGGTCTAAATAAATCATTGTGAAAGATAAATACCTTTCTTTGGTGGGTTGGACGATAGGTTTCTTGCACGTCTTTTCTATGAGATTTCAGGAACAATTTTCAAAGTCGTTTTGTTTGGTTTTTGCTTCGTTATAATAAATAATACAGGAGAAAGGCTACATATGTCTGTATATGTTGTTTGTTCATCACTTCATCAGTGCAGAAGCCACATAAGCATGGACAAATCATAATCAAAATCTTTTCAGAATAAGCTTCTTTTCCAGCTATAATAAGAAACCACAGGCAGCTTGGGAAAATCGACACTGAACATTGTATTCAGTTGGGTTTCAATTTCATGATATCTACTGGTGCCTAGTTATTCATTTCATACATTAAACAAAGATTAAAGAAAAATCATGTTAAAACAAGAAGTGAAGATAAAATGTAAATAAGACAGCCAGGAACTTGTATTGGAGGGACACAGATAGTGATATGTTAGAAGGAAATCAGGGTGAGAAAAGCAATCCTGAAAAAGTGCAGCAGAGAAATAAAATACGTTGCTGTGATAGTCTGAGGAAAACTGCTTTAGTCTGACTGGGTGGTCAGGGATGGGTGTTTTGAGGGGATGATATTTAAGCTGAGATCCTTAATTTTATGTTACAAAGTCCAGGAAGAAACTGTTTTGTGAGAATGACAATGAGAGGCCTGTGTGGCTGGAGCAGGAAGTGGGTTGGGAGATCATGTAGAAGAGCTAAGAAGTTGTTGGCAGAGATCACAACAGGTTTTTAAAGTTAGATGAAAGAGCTCAGTCTTACTCTTCCTTCCCTGGGAAGCTTTTAGAGTGCGTCAAGCAAAAGAATAGCATGATAGTGCTGAATGATAATGAAAAAGGGAAAACTTGGAAGTCATTTTTTGAGCCAATGTGTGTTTCTGCTAAAAAGATCATTTTGATATGGCAATATGGAAAATCATAGAAAACATCAGTAGAAAAAACTTAAATGAAATAAAGAAAGATATGCAGAACATTATATCCACCAATCAGGTATGGTAAATATGAATGAAATAAACATTCTTGTTAAAAATAACAATGCTCTCATGCTAGCCAGTGATAAAGAAATGCAACAAAATAAATTATGAGATTTGTTGAGTCACAAAGAGATGTTCATAGACAGTGATAATTGAGCTGTTTCAAAACAGATTTCCTTTTCTATCTTGTTCAAATACGTTGTTATATATGGTCCAAATTTTCAAATGTTAATATTGTCAGACACATAATTAAAATACTAAATCCCTCATGCTTGAAAAGTAAACTTTTAAAATAAGTATCCTGAAAAACATTTGTGAGTCTATCTTTTGTACTGATACCTCATAAACAACATTTTACTCCTAAAGATTGGAAATGAGCAAATGAAAAATGAAAATTTCTTGGGAAAAAGCTATATATAACCCATACAGTTACACAGAATTGAAATCCTGAAATATACCTGAGTCTTCCAGGACACTGAAAACTAATTATAATGCTGAAAAGAACTGACCTAAATAGAAATAACTTCAACACACACAAACACACACACACACAGATACACACACATATATGCACTGTAGGGTGGTAGGCCAAGTACAATGTGATGCTTATTTCATATCCTGTATTTTTTCTTTAATAGTAAGATAACTGACCTATAATGTATTTCTGACTATACTCTGTAAGCAATTTTTAAATGAGAAAAGAGAGATCCAGGGAGATGGCATAAAATTTTAATTATCTGAAAAGACAAAACTAAATGGGGTTTAAGGAATTATTTGAGATTTGGGAAAGGAAGGACTTTGTGAAGACACATAGCACACTTTTTACTTGATGTCATATTTATGAGCCATTCCCTAGAGACAAGAATGTCGAGTTCCATTTTAACATTATGGCAAAAAATCCTATATAAACTAGTTGGGAAGTTAATTATGATAGTTATTCAGATGAGAACATTTCTGTTAATATTTTATAAGTGAAGTAGACACATTACTGATGGCCCATTTTAACAGTCAAGTAAGTAGATCCCTAAAGTGAAAAGCCATTTCATTTGATTCTAATCATTCTACATTATTAGTGGTATTTAAGATGAATCCCACACTTTGAAAATGTAAGAAATATTGCATTTACAAATGAAAGTTTGTTCTTCTCCTACTATGTAAATGACAGCTAACAGTCCTGAGAACTGTCAACAGGAACAACTTCCAAAATAACTTTAAAAAAATTCACTCTCTCTCTCTTTCTGTGTCTGCTAAGCGGAATTGAAACAATTAACTGCAAAATGTTTTGAGTTTTTGATCGTCTGGCAAATCAAGACAA
>NW_022900928.1:127036821-127052213 GCF_012274545.1 Fukomys damarensis
GAAAAAAAAAAAAAAAAAAAAAAAAAAAAAGAAAAGCGCCAAGAAAGCATTAGTTGCTGAACAAATGAGCCAATTTATCTCATGAAGAAAAAGCAGATTGTTGTCAGAGAGGACAAATCTTTTACTGTTACAATCATGCCTAAAAGGACATTGTAATTACAGTGCAATGTTCCTCAATCAGACCATGCCATTGCTCAGGGAAGCAGGAGGTTGCTTGTGAGACTGTAAGGATTTTCTTTTTTATCAAGTGTGACTCAAGTCTTTCATCTATGTAATTAAGACCTTTGATATGCATGACAGTCTATAGAGTTGAGACAATAACAAATGAGGACAGAAAATCTGTTGTTGAAGACAGAAAAGCTACAACAAAGGTTGATCTTTTTCCTCAGCATTTTGCTATGAAAACAATGTTATCATTGAAAAAGTCAACACAGTGTCCATGATTGAAACTATTGCATATTAAATTAGTTAAAAGCAATGATTTATTCCCATATTTGAAGAGCTTTGATGACTTCAAACATGCAGGTTGAATATGGGTCCGAATATGTTCTGACTGTTTTTCTGATAAAATAATTTTATATTTGTGAAGATTTCTCTATTTAATATTTTGTGATAGATGAAAGCATGGTTAGATACTGTGCTATTTAGATATGTAATTCAGCTTCTCACACTGTGTGTGTCTCAAATCTATAATGGAAATTCTCCATGTATGGTTTCTAATCCTCAATATAAAGCTACAAAGTAAACTTTGTCCTGTCATTGTTCCTGTGAGGAAATTTAGTCTAAGAAATGACGAGTGGTTCCCCAGAGAGAAACAGCAAGGACAAGGGAGAGTTGGGCAGCAGAGGAAGTACACATTGAGAGGCGGAAGAAGGGGGACAGGCCATCACTCAGGACAAAGTTAACCTCAGTTAACCTCAGGAAAACAGTCAAAACAACAGCAGCAATAGCAAATGAGAGCTGAGCACAGTCTCATGCTGATAGTCTTTGTACCCTGGGAAGCGCAGGCAGGAGAGTCACAAGTTGGAGTCCTGTTGGGAAACTTAACAAGATCCTATCTCAAACTAAAAAATAGAAAGGGTGTCAACAGAGCTCTGTGTGAAGGCCCCAGTACCACAAGCGCGCACACACACACACACACACAAATAAGACATTACAGGAAACATCGGAAAAAGGCAAATGAAATACTGGTTGTCAGGCCAGAAATCCTCTAAATTTGTAATAAAAGAATCTTTGCAGGACCTGGTGATTCCCACAAATAAGGCCACACTCTTCTGTTCTATCTGCAGTAGAACTCACTGTTTCCATTTCAGGGCAAATATAGATTATGTCTTTCTATTATCACATAGGCCACTCTTTTTAAAAATCTCTTTAAATTACACAATCTTATTTCAATTTCACCTTTATGAATGAATATGAAAATATTCTCATTTAACATATAGTCTGTACTTACATTCACTATTTTGTCTGAAACATATTTACCAACTACAGTACCCCAAGACACACTGTGAAATTTGCATCAGATAAAAACGAATGCTTTCTGCTTTGAGAGTTTCTGGGTAAATACTCTAAGTAAAATATATGAACTGCATGCGTGGAAGTTGTGACATCAATTTTGCTTGTTCAAAGTTTTCTTTTTAATTGTTTGTTGGTGTTTCAACTGTACTTTCAATAAATGAGGTTGCAGGGAGCTGAGTTTCAGAGATGTAGCTCTGTGGAGCAGGGTAATGCTGAGAGGCTAGGATCTTGGCCTCAGTTACAACTTTTTACTCAGTTATACCTCTCACTTATGACTAAGCTTAGAGTCATAGGAACAAGTGTGCCCTAGGGCTGTTTTACTGCATGGCAAATGAGCTGGATGATTTTGCTATTGGTACAATGGTCTGTCATGAGATTTTCCATTGCTATATTACTAGTCCATCTTTTAAAATTATGTTTGAGCTTTTTGAAGCCAATGGTGATCACCCATTCCTCTCTGTATGGCCAGAAATCAGCATGAATCCTGGAACAATGAAGGAGTCAAATAAATGTTTGTTCAGTTAAACAAGGAACACGAAGTCTATAAAACATAGGATGTGGGTAGTGAGGGTAGAAATGGTGCAATGTAAACTTTGAGGAAACAATAGTATATCCTTCACATAAAACAGATTACAAACATATTCATTATACAATTTAGCAATTTCAGTTGTAGATCATTTTAACTTTCAGTCACCGTCATATTTATATTCTAACAAACTGCCACAGAAGTCATCATTATATACAGTTCTGTCCCAAGCATCTGTATATTCTCCAGAATTTGACTGATCTGCACTGGACTAAGCTGGGTCCATGCTATATGTTGGGCCATCTGAAAGCTCCACCTCTGTGATCTTTCTTATACCAGAGGTTGCACTTGGCATGTTCTTCTCCTGACAAGAGGTAAGAGTGTAAGAAAGCAAAGAACTACACAGACACATTTGAAGCCCCTGTCCATGTGACACTGACTAATAAATCGAGGCCAAAGGAATCTCAGTCACATGGCCAAGCCCAAACCCAAAGGGAGGGTGAGTTCACATTCTTTGCAGTGAAGGTATCACATTGCTATGGTGAATTATTCTGCTGTGTAGGAGTTAATAATTGGAGCCAGTAATGTCATCTGTTTCAGAAACTTCAGTGACACACAGATAGGGGTCGCCTAGTTGCATATCTTGCGGAAGTGTCCTTTCAGTTGGGGGTTGACTGTGCTTTCTTCTTCCTGATGGATGCTTTCAAGTTATGTAGTTCATAGGTATGATTGGGGCACAGGTTTTACTTTATGCTTAATTTATCCTAAATGACTGAAGAGGTACACTTGAAAAAACAGTACTTACAAAAAGCATCCAGTTAATATTTCCTTAAGAAGTGATAAATTACAAAAAATCAAATCATTGTAATTACTTTAAAAACAGAAGGGAAGCTAAGACAACTTTACAACTTTCTTAATAGAGTTCTAGCAATAAAGTAGAATTTATTTTCTCCTGAAGGCATTATTGACCGATGATAAGGATAGAATGTTTTGCACATGTAATATGTGTACATACTTATATTTATTTCTCATAATGTACATACAGTATATATATTTTTTTCTTTGATAAAGAATGGGAGGGGAGAAATGATATGGCAAAGCTGTCAAGATTTATTAATCTCAGTGGAAGTCACGGTGAGGTAAGATGTTTTGATCGGTTGTACATTGAAATATTAGGGTAACAGGGATTCATACATATTTGAGCTAAAACTGGAAGGAAGAGAGAGGGTGAGCTTTGTGGATATCTAAGGGGAGCATATCTCAAACAAAAGCAAGAAGAATTTTGGATGTTTTTCTGTGGATGGCCATGATCTAAAAACCATAAGGAGGTCAGTAGGGCTCCCTGAGGCAGAAAGAAGAAGGTAAATTAAGTAACAGGAACACAGGGGAGCCATTCAGGTAGTTTTCTGGGGATTTGCAGCCCATTTTAAGGCCGGTGACTTACTGTCCAAGACAGGGGAACCACAGGGTGTTGAGCGGAGGGAGTATGTGATAGGAGCCTGTACATGCCAAGGTCTTTCTGATTGCTGTATTGAGGAAAGATTGTAAGGCCCAGCGTGAAAGCAAGGACCCCTTTTATCACTCTCCTACACTATCCCAGGCCTGAGTTGATCATGGGGAGGTGTGTGTGTGTGTGTGTGTGTGTGTGTGTGTGTGTGTGTGTTTCTGTGCCCGCGCGCACAGGCATGTGATCAGGTAGAAGCAGAAGTAAAGTAGAAAGGATCAGGATTTGATTCTCTCTTAAAGTTGAGCTTATAGGATCTATAGAGAGATTGTGCATAGAATGTTGGAGGGAGAAATTAAGGATGATTCTGAGACAGTTGGCTAAAGAAATTAACAAGATCAGGTTCTCGTAAACGAAGTGAAGAAAACCGTAGGTGGAGTAAATTTGAACAGAGAAATCAGGAGGCTTATGCATATGTTAGAGTTAAGAAACTTTTTACATAATCTGGTTGATATATGGATTAGGACATTGAGTATGGGAACCTCCAGATCAGATGAGAGTTCTAGGGTGTGGTAACAAAGATGAGACTCACTCTATTTTATATTTGTATAATTTCCATTTTATTGGGACTGTGTAACTTACTCGGGCCCATTCATTTTCCAAAAAATTATTTTACCCATTTCGATACCTAAGAATCTTGCATTGTAACAGAAAAATAAACCTCTTGTAATTTTGTCCTATATTTTCTATCTTAATTTGAAAATGAGTTCATGTGTTCTCATTCTCCTATGATATTTTAATTACAGATTTCTAGAATAACAGTTATTTCTCCCTTCTTGATTTGCCCATTTCCTTTGTTTTCACTTCTAACAGTTGAATAGTTTGCGGCTAATCTAGTTTTTGTCCTTTGTAAGTAATAGATTTTTTAATCCGGTAGCTTTTGACATTTTCTTTTTATTTTTGGGCCTTTTTGTTGTAATATCTGCTTGGATAGGAATTCATTTTATTTATTGGAGAAGGAAATCATTTTGTACATATAAAAATGATGCCTCTCTATCTAAATTCTCTCCTGCATGACAGAAGTCAAAAAATGTCAGCAGCTTTGCCCACCCTTTTGCGTAGGATAGGAACAGAGGATCAGAAAGAATAACAACTATGTCAATCCTGGTGAGACTAAACATATTTGTGAGGTCTGAATAACCAGTATGATTATATTGTCATTTGTTTGAAGTGGTAATAAGCACAAGCTGCCCGCAATGATGCCCTGAGTGATGTAAATGATATCTTAGAGAAGTCACCCTTGTCTCTAGGCCCACAAAGCATACATAAAGATAGCATCGAAAGGAGAGAGAGCAAGATGAGTGAAACAAGTGAACATGTTGAGTAGACGTTAATGAAATGGGACTCTTTGGCTCAAAAGTGAAAAATATTGGCAAATTTATGTGGCTAAAGCAATAAAGTGGCTAAGGTAAAGTTAGTCTGTTTTTAAGTAGGTGGAAATTCTTCCTGCTCAAGAGGATTTTAAAAGTATATATATATATATATATATATAAATCATTATGAGAAGGTAGAGGGAAAACAGAAGTGGCATTTAACAAGGAAATCCATGCATCAGAAATAGGCATAAGTAATGTAGTCATAATTATAATAAGGAACACATATTTCACTTACTTTTCAGACAACAGGAGAAAGAAATATGGGCATGCCTAATGATAATGAAGACATAACTGATTTACTTATTATATATATATAAATCATTATGAGAAGGTAGAGGGAAAACAGAAGTGGCATTTAACAAGGAAATCCATGCATCAGAAATAGGCATAAGTAATGTAGTCATAATTATAATAAGGAACACATATTTCACTTACTTTTCAGACAACAGGAGAAAGAAATATGGGCATGCCTAATGATAATGAAGACATAACTGATTTACTTATTAGATGTCTCCTGCATGTCAGAAGACAAGTGGTCCAAACAGGCAAATACAAGCAAGTGGGAAAAAACTGAAGATTGCTTTGATGGTTTAGCAGGAACCACTGGTATCTAAAATATTGTAACAATCACTTGATGAAAAGGAATTGGCTGCTTGAATCTAAATCCCTACTACTTATTATAACAAATTACTGGTTATGCTATATTTACTTTGCATAGTATATTATTTTTTTTCCTCCAAATTAGAATTATGTCCCTATCCAGAGGTTAAAGATAAAAAATTGCTTACAAGTGTTGTTAATGCATCTGGTATTGGATGAACTCAACAAATGACTGATTATATTAGCATATATATAGGACTTACTTGAGTGTGGCTGTCTTTTAGTTACACATACACTTGATATAGAATTCTATCTATACAGTAAGAATATTTGACAACCATAGACAGGTAATTCAGCTTTATAAAAAGAAAAAATGTACTCTTGCTTTTGATGGAAAGCTTTTATATCTCCTATTCTCCAAATGTTCCTCAAATTTCAACTTACATGGTCTCACTTAAAAACTACACTTCAATTTGATCAATATATATATATTGCATTCCGACATTGCCAGTGTAAAATCAAATGAAGGTGAGATACAAGTGCCATCTTGCTTCTCTGCTATAAGTTCTAAAGCAAGAGGATTTCCTGAAGGGAACATGGAAGTGCACAATGTAGAAGAGGATGTTCTACTGGCCATATGCTGTGTGGGTGTGCCACTGGCAAAGTACAATGCTGGAAAAAAGCTAAACTCCAGTGTGACACACGTTTTGTTTTCCTCCTGCTAAAGAGAAATCAGTGAGCTCATATGATTAGTAAGTTACATCATAAAACATGGAATACTTGATACCAAAGGCGGGTTAGGGTTTGAGGCCAATTTTCTTTTTTGTATTTCTCCCCTTATGATTATTTGACAGTAAATTATGCACCAATCTTTGCTTTCAGGCTTATTTCCCTTCTGCCATCAACCACATATCATGAGTTCAATTGTAATAATAACTGACATTGAAAAAAGATGTGTACGAGATACTATGCTTATCTCCTTATACATATTATGCCATTTATCTTAGTTATTTTCTTGTTGCTGAGAAAAAATACCCAACACTCACAAGTTAAATGAGGGAGGGTTTATTTTTGGCTCATAGTTTGTAAAAGTTTTAGTCCATAATTGGCTGGCTCCAAGGCAGGGTGGCATGGCAGAGGGGCACCACAGAAGAGAAATAGTCCATAGTAGAGCAGGGCAGGGGCAGTGAGCAGCAAGCAGCACTCCTTCCTTTCCCTTGTATTCCATCCAGGCTACCAGCCTCTTGGGTGGTGTCACCCGTGCCCAGGTTGGGCCTTTCCATTATTCACAGCCAGAACATGTAAACCAGCCAGAGGATTAATTTAGTATCACACACCCTTAATCCATATTCACACACACTAGATCCATCCATCTCAAAAATGCTCTGCCTGTGAGCCCATGGGGCCCCTCCTGTTAGTCACTCTTCCACTCTTGCTATCCCCGGCTATTCTCTGGGTTTTTCTTCTGCTTTTTGCTCTCAGTATCTTTCCCATGATAAACTTAATATTGTGTGTGTGCATGTGTGTGTGAGTGTATGTGTGTATCACTTTTCCAGACTATCCTCTACTCTACTCTCCCAGCCTTTGGTAACCAACATTCTACTTTCAACTGCTAAGGGATTAACTTTTTATATTCCACAAGAGGAAAATCATTTGATACCTTTCTTTCTGTGTCTAGCTGATTTCTCTTAGCATAATGATCTCCCATTTCATACATGTTGTTGTAAATAACAAGATTTTCTTCATTTTTATGGATGAATATAAGTATTCCATTGGCATAAGTATGGCATTTATTGTGTCCCTTATCAGTTAATAGACACTTAGATTGTTCTCATTGCTTGGCTATTGTGAATAATGCTGCAATGACCATGGGAGTGCAAATATCTGTTCAACAAACTGAATTCATTTGTTTCCTTTGTATATATACCCAGTAGTGATGTTGCCAGATCATGTAATATGTCTATTTTTAAACTTTCTTTTGAGATTGCAATCTCATGATATTGCCTAGCATAGCCTCAAACTTGTGATCCCCTTGGTTCAGTGTCCTTAGAAGCTGAGGTTACAAGCATGTGATACTATATTGTCAGGAATTTCCATACTGTTTTCCACAGATTGTACTAATTTACATTCCTAATTTATATTCAGAACATGAGTTCTTTTTATTCGCATTCTCACCAGTACTTGTCTTTTACCTTTTTAATAATAACCATTTGTGATAGTTACACTTAATGAGCACCTTGATTGATTTGGGAGTCACCTGAGGTATTAGCAAAGCACACTTCTGGATGTATCTGGGTGAATGATGCAGGTGTGATCTGGGATACTATATATAGCTCCGACCCCTTCGTTTTTGACTCTATTTCCCTACTCTGCTTCCTGGCTCCCATTTCTTTCTGCTATGATGTTTCTCCCTTGAAGCCAGCTAACCAAGGACTGAATCTCCCAAAACTGTGAGTGAAATCAAACCTCTCCTTCTTTACGTTGTGGATGTTGGGTATTATTTCTTGGTGATCAAACAGCCAAATTACATACCTTTTTTGCTGGGATGAGGTGATTTCTCACTGTGGTTTTGATTTTGATTAGTGACACTGAGCATTTTGTCATGTACCTGTTGTCTATTTGCATGCCTTTAGAGAAATATCTATTTAAGTCTACATATTCACCATTTTTAATCATGTTAATTTTGGTTAAGTTCCTTATATAGTCTGTGCATTAGTGTCATGTCAGGTTCACAGTGTGTAAACATTCCCTCCCAGGCTATAAGTTGTCTCTTACTCTGTTGTTTCCTTTCCTATGCTCAAATTTCATTTTTATCCTATGGAATACTGGGTTGTAGGTTGAGAAGTTCTAAATAATACTAATGATCATGTGGATAATTATAATAATAATAGAAATAATTATATAGTGTGTTAAAAGCACAGGAATGTAGTGAGACTTCTTAAATTCTATTTTTATCTCCTCTGATCATATACTAACTTTCTGGAATTGTGAAAATTATTTCTCTGTATCTCAATTAAGTCACATGTAAAAAATATTCAGCTGTTATTGAGTGGGACATTAGATGAACTATATTGATATTTATCGCTCTTTTATTGATATTTCTATTTTTATTGTTGGTACAGCTTTTATCAGACACTTGATATTATATCATAGGTACCAAAATGTTTATTTTTAATCTTCATAAATTTATGCAGGAATCTTAAAAAATAAACAAGGTATCTCATTTAGCCCACTGTGATGTTAAGATTTTGCAATTTATCTAATCTTAGAATTCCCTTAAGAAAATTCAAATAAGGTGAGCCGGAGCCGTACTTTTGCATCGGTGGGCGCAGACCTCTAGGGACAGGTGTAAGGCTTCAGCCAGGTGAGCTGTGAGAAAGGGCGACAAAGGGCTCAAACCAAATGCCGGGGAGCGTTGGGGTGCTTTTGGGATGAGCCCTTTTCCTGGCAGGCATGGGAGCCAGAGGGAATTGATGATCCAGGAATCTGCGAAATTGAAGCATCCCATGGCAGAGGATCGGGTCCTGACTTCCTAACCTGCAGCCTGAAGGATCCACCCCCGTTTTATAATTGAAATGCTCGAGAGGTTTGCTTTGTGACCGATGGAATTAGAGCCCGGTCTTTAGACTCCTGACGAGGATTAAACGTTTCTTAATCTTGTCGAAGTGGGGTCTCCGTGTCCTAAGAAGCTACGTCTTGGTGAGATAAGAATGGTTCAGATTTCTTGATCCAAGCTCATCAGTGTCTGTCCCGGCATTTCGTTCACTCACCAGTTCATACATTCAGCTGTCAGACTCTCAGTTCCGTTTTAGACAATGGCAACATATCTGGAGTTCATTCAGCAGAAAGAAGAACATGATGGTGTGCTCTTCAGTTGGAATTTGTGACCAAGTCAGCCATGCCTGTGCAGCAAACAAGGCCTGCACAGCCTCAGGAGCAACCTTTTGTTTCCAGCAGGTTTCTGCAGCCCATTCACAAGATTGACATGACCCTCATAGATCTCCTTGGTGAGCTGCAGAGGGACCCGTGGCCAGTCACTCAGGGAAAGAGGCCTCTGCGGTCCACGGGGGTTGCGTTGACCATTGCTGTCGGCTTGCTGGAGGGTACTTTTCTAAACACGGGAGCCAGGATCATGCTGTTCACTGGAGGGCCCCCCACGCAGGGGCCTGGCATGGTGGTGCTAGATGAATTAAAAGTTCCCATTTGTTCCTGGCATGATATTGAGAAAGATAATACACGGTTCATGAAAAAGGCTACAAAGCACTATGAATTGCTCGCTGATCATTGATATTTATACTTGTGCCCTTGATCAAACTGGACTTTTGGAGATGAAGTGCTGTACAAATCTTACTGGAGGACACATGGTGATGGGAGATTTTTTCAACACCTCCTTCTTCAAGCAGACCTTCCAAAGAATTTTTAGTAAACATTTTAATGGAGATTTCTGAATGGCATTTGGTGCTACTTTGGAAGTGAAGACCTCTCGGGAGCTGAAGGTCTCAGGAGCCTTGGGTCCATATCTGTCTTTGAACATGAAGGGACCCTGTGTGTCAGAAAATGAGCTTGGTGTGGGAGGCACAAGTCAGTGGAAGATCTGTGGCCTGGATCCTACATCTACACTTGGCATCTACTTCAAGGTCATCAATCAGCACAATGCCCCATCACCCAAGGAAGCAGAGAAGCCATCCAGTTTGTCACACAGTATCAGCACTCCAGCACCCAGAAGCACATCCGAGTGACCACCATTGCCTGAAATTGGGCAGATGTGCAGAGCCAGCTCCAGCTCATAGAGGCTGCATTTGACCAGGAGGCTGCAGCAGTCATGATGGCATGGCTTGGAGTGTTCTGGGCAGTCAGAAGAGGGCTCCGACGTGCTCCCGTGGCTGGACCGACCGGCAGCTCATCCGACTGTGTCAGAAGTTTGAACAATATAACAAAGAAGATCCCACTTCTTTTAGGCTATCAGATGCCTATTCTCTGTATCCTCAGTTCATGTTCCACCTCAGAAGATCGCCGTTTCTCCAAGTGTTTAACAACCGTCCTGACGAGTCATCCTATTACAGACACCACTTTGCACGGCAGGACCTGACCCTGTCCCTCATCATGATCCAGCCCATCCTCTACTTCTACTCCTTCCACGGACCACCGGAGCTGGTGCTCTTGGACAGCAGCAGCATTCTAGCTGACAGAATCTTGCTGATGAACACTTTCTTCCAAATAGTCATTTATCTTGGTGAGACCATAGCTCAGTGGCAGAAGGCCAGCTACCAGGACATGCCTGAGTACGAGAACTTCAAGCACCTGCTGCAGGCTCCGCTGGAAGACACGCAAGAGATCCTGCAGGGGTGCTTCCCCATGCCACGCTATGTCCATACAGAGCATGGCGGAAGCCAGGCTCGATTCCTTTTGTCCAAAGTGAACCCCTCTCAGACACACAATAACCTGTATGCTTGGGGACAGGAAACCGGAGCGCCCATCCTCACAGACGACATCAGCCTGCAGGTGTTCATGGACCACTTGAAGAAGCTGGCTGTCTCTAATGCCAGTTAGATTGAGGGCTGCCTGGAATTAAGGAAAACCCTGTCCAGTGTGTTCACCTTTGTTTATAAAGGCTTCGTAACATTCCCTTCACTTCCCTGGCAGCTTTTAATAAGTAATCAAAGCAAGTTTTGTATGGAAATCTGTAGGTTATAATTTATTTGTCTCTCTTGTGTTTGTCCCTTTTCCATATCATAAAATTGTAAGGTCATTAAAAAAATAAAATTTAAATAAAACATGTAAATGAAGAATTTATTAAACTTGAGAATCTGTCCATTGGTTTTACAGTTTTTGATAACCCAATTTGGTGAGTTATTAGCTGTCGCACACAAAAATATAACACAAAATTAGTTTGCATTGAACAAGCACATGAAGATCATTTTAACAATGGAAGTGACAGCTGATTAATGTTTGTGAAATTTCTCTAGTTTGCCCTAGGCTGTCTGTTTTGTATTCTGCATGTTGCATTTGGTCCTATATTCCTGGTACCTGTTATGAATTTCCAGGTATACAATGGACATAGAACAGCTATGCTTTCACTTTGTTCTACTAATGATGAGAAAAATTATCATACATTGCCATCAATCCTCCTCAAAATATTCTCCCTTGCTTCAAATGTTCATACCATCATTCTTGTCACTTTCTGGAACTCTTTCATGTGTGTCTTTATGAGGTGTAATCAAAATTATTATGAATGTTGCTTTTAAGTGCCACCCAACAGAAAGGCAGGATTGTAAAAACATTACAGTGTGTTCTCATCCACCTTTTTCACTGAATCTAATAGTGTGCATGCTCTGGCTATTCCTCAAGTTTAAAATGACCATGAAAGCTAAACATTTTTAATTTCTTCAGATATGGAGGCAGCCGTGGCAGTGCGGCTAAGGGCACGGATGAGAGAAGACTGTCCAGAACTGCTTCAGAAAGTGGCAAGAACCATGAGATGGGTTCAAGCCAGTGAGAGTGATTCATGGTGACCTATCCTTTATTATAATTTTTAAAAAATTAAACATTCACTGTATTTTTGTATCACACAATGTATCAAAACAAGATGCACTTGGGATCCTGTAAGGCACATAAGTGGCCTCTCTGTGAATGAATCCTACAAAGAGGTTTGCTTGCTGGTTGTAAAACTGGGCAAGGAAGAATGGCAGATTGACTCAAATCTAGCAACCTCTCATATTATGCACACTCTAATGATGAGATTAAAATGTGGGCATGTGGCTGAACTAGTTTTTTAAAATTGAGATCGAAATTCCTCTCAATATTCCCTGCTGTTGCCTAGGGAAACTTTTTTCCCCTTCAGTACCGGGGATAGAACTCAGGTCCTTGTTCTGGAGAGGCAGGCACAGTGCCACTGAGATAAATCTCTGGTCCTAAGGAAACACTTTTTACTTAACAGGTTTCTTAGGATTGCCTGAGGTCCTTTGCTCTGTATTCATTTGATAGTTTCATTCTCAAAAATTCTAGAATGACTTCATTGAACAAGGGTTTGCAGGCATGTAATATATGATTTCTGCAACCATGCCCATATTTATTCAGTGAACACTGTGGACACCTTCTGTGCACAGGGCCCAAATTTAAATAATTTTTCAGAATGTCTCTGAGGAGTTTAGTGGTGAAGAAATGAAATGTAGGGAAATAATTACAATATAATGATGAAAATGCTATTATTTACATTGTTCAGTATAGTAAGAGAATTATAGCTAATGAAATCCATGGCTAGAGTTGAGAATGTTAATTATTTTATACAATCTGTATGATTATATTGATTTCAGTTTAGTGAATTGAAGATGCAGGTCAAAAATAAACACACAAAACTCAACAAGAGTTTTTGTTAATAAAATTTTTAGAACACAGGAAATTTAAAAGGCAAAATAAACTATCCTTTATTTTTTTAAAAAATACATTTTTCAAATGTACCTCAGACCTAATGACAAAACAGCACTGGAGGATGATTAGAGTATAGGGTTGATTCTATGGATTTTCTCTCTCTCCTTTGTCCCTTGTTCCAGGTGATGTTTTCTCTCATTTCCAACATATGATTGCATCATCCACACATAAAGAACTGAAGTTCTATCACTTAATTATGTACTACTATGCTTAAGGTCTATATACTAGACCACTACACATTATGTTTTCCTTGTATCCAAGGGAGGGTCTCTAGAGTAGAGCTGCCCAGACTTTAATGTGCAGAAAATCATAATAATATCCCCAGACCTTTTGAGTCAAATTAAATTTTAATAATATGCCAGGTAACTAACTCATATGCACAGGGTGTTTGAAAAATGCTGATTTAGAGTGACATTGCTCAGCTCTCACTGTTAAAAGGAATTATCCAGCATAAAATTGAAAAAAAGAGGCCCGGACTCCATTCACAATGACACTAAAAATATGGAGTGGGGTTGGGGAGCTCTGGACATTAGGATGCATTTTTTGGTTATACATTGAATGATATATCATTGCAATAAATGCTGAGCACCAACTGAACAAGTTTTAACTTCTAGAAAGAGGCTGGAATAAAAAGAAAATTAGTAATTTAATAAAATTGGGTATCTGGAAGCATTAGGTAATATAGCAACAACATGAGCAAATAAAAATATGAGAAGCCAATATTTGCAATTGGAAGGAAGCGTTGTATTTGAATTCAGGGTAAATAGCAAGTGTTGTGTCTAGTATAAGCATGGTCTGACTCTCAAACGATGTATTCTAAAATTCTAATTTAATTTTATGTTTTGTATTTTTATTTGTTAAATCCAAATATACTTAGTTGAGTGTTGCTTTGGTTGAAAGTAGCTTTAAAGCATTGAATATTATTTTCTGTGAACTGTTTCAATACTGCAAAGTTTCTGTCATCACATCCCACACACTATATTTGCTGTTGCAACGTGACCTGAAATTCTAGCCAATATCGATAGAAATCTAATGAGGGAGACAGAATTCTAGAAGGGCTGCTATTACTGGGAAAAGTAGCAGCAATAGGGTTTGGGGCCATTTCACACAAGTGAGGGACTCATATGTTGGCATACTTGGAAAAACACCTCACGAAAGTGTGACCCCATGAAATAAGGAACCCTAGGGGAGGAGGGATGTCCATGCTGACTCTCTAGGAGACTCCTGCATCTTATGAGGTGCCGTGTCAAACCTGTTGTTATCTTGTTAGTGAATTATAGGATTTCAACAGTTGCAGATTCATACTGGTTTTTTTTTCTTCTTTTCTTTTCTTTTTAACATTTCTTTGGGTAAAAACAAGCGTAGCCAGACTGACAAGGGAAAGCTACTTTGGAAATGAACGGAAGACCATCACATCTAGGACAGTTTAAGTGTTAACCAAATGATCTTGTGTTAGCCAGTTTTCCATCGCTGTAACAAAATACCTCACGCAAACAACTTAGAGGGGAAAAGGACTCCTAGTTGCACCACTTTAGACCATGGTCATTTGGCTCCATTGCTTTTGGTCCACGACGAGGAAGAACGTCTTGGAGGGGGTATAGGAGAGAGTATGTGCATGAGGTAGAGTGAGCGTGACAGGAAGCATGGAAAGAGTATTGCTGGAAGACGTCCTCCTTCATCTTTTATTCCTTCCAGGCTTCCAGACGACTGGAGGGTGCTGCTAACATTCAGGGTGGGTCTTTGCCTTCAGTCTTCTGTTCCATATGCCAATCATCTCTGGAGGAACCCTCAGACGTACACCAAAACTGTGCTCTACCAATTTCCTAGGCATTTTCCAACCCAGTGAAATTCACAACTGAGATTAACTATTACAGACCATCGAAAGACAGAGATGAATGAGACCTAAACTTGTTGTACTCTTAAATAATCACCACAAACCTGAAGAGCTTACATATGTACAAGTTCTGTGAGTGTACAGGTTTTGTTCTAAAGGATTCTAAGCAAGAGCTTTGATCCAACCTACATCTTGTGCCTATGCTAAATTAATCCATAAACTCCTATTAGAAATTGAATTATTAGTTAATTCAGCGTGTGGAGCTATGCAGTTTATAAGAAACTAGAGACTTTTGAGGAGAAATAAAAGTGATAGCAGATATGTCCAGCTTTCTATTTTATTTTTAACATCCAGCAGTATTAGGGGCCTTTGCTCTCTCCCAGTGTGTTTGGTCAGATATGACCTTCACCATGAGACTATTGGTTCAGGATTAGTTTTTAATTACATTTTTAATTTTGGTACACATTTAGATTTACAAAAAGGGTCACCAAAATAGTATAAAGAGTTTTGTGTAGGGCCGGGCGTGGTGGCGCATGCCTATAATCCCAGCACTAGGGAGGCTGAGGCAGGAGGATTGCTGTGAGTTCGAGACCAGCGGGCTACATA